>NW_024497630.1:1441500-1848761 GCF_017590055.1 Onychostruthus taczanowskii
GGCGGAGCCCGGGCCGGCGCCGCGGGAGGCCGGAGGTGAGCGGGCGGCGGGCGAGGCCGGGGGAGCGGGGCCGGGCCGGGCCGGGGGAGCGCGGGCTCTGCGGGAGTGTCGCTTTTACCCCGTGGCACGAAAAACGATGGAATTGAGAGAAGAGTTTCTTGCTGGCAGTGAAAACTCTTCCCAGAGAAAAGGACGGCAAAGCTGGGCAGAAGGCTGAGATATTTTGTTTGTGATTTGAATTGTTTTTAGAAAGATTTGTGTAATGATCAAAATTCAAGTAGGATAATGACAAAAAACCAACCAAGCGAACCAACCAACCCTAATTTTAGAGTGGAGTTGCCAAAAACATCAAATCAATACTTGACAGCAAATTCCACTTCTGGAATCCTTTAAAGCCAGACCAGCTGGTTGGTTTTAGGAGGTAATGGCAATGGGATAAGCATAAAGTCAGGTGTCAGGGCATGAGGTGAATGTTTCTGAAGCAGACCAGTGTTCATTTGCAGTCTGACGGCTGAATTTTAGCTCACCAGATTGGAAAATGCATCTTCATCTATATCAGTTTATCATAATTTAAAGGTATTTCCTTCTTTTGAAAGTGTAATATGGAGTTTTGTGAGGTAAGTTTTGTAAAAGTCAGATGGAAGGTGTGTGTGAGAGGATGCACATGGTGATGTTTGTCCTCAGAAGGAACCTACCTCTCCTTCAGCCAACAGTGAGAACTAGAGTGAGGTGTGAGACTCAGCTGGTGATTAATGAATCTACAAGCTCAGGTTTATCAAGATAGCCATGAGACTTGAAAATGCAGAGGAATTTTTTCTGTATTTCTGTTTAAAAGAAAAAAAAAGGGACAAAACTATTTTTTTACATGGGGGTTGTACACTGAAAGAGAAGACTTTGTGAGATGCCTATGTTCAGAGCAGCAAAGAAGGTGCCAAAATGGAAAAGTGCAGCCAAAAGAGCTTTTTAATCAAAGTCGCTGAGGCTTATTAGCTGTTCAAATCTGTTGAAATTTGCATATAATATTAATTTTCTTAATCTAATTCCCATCTAATGTCAGAGTTATGTTAAGGAGATAAAGTAGAGTAGAGACTTCACAGCTTGACAACTGCTTCTAGACAGGAAGGAGAGTAAACACCTGCAATGAAAAATTATTATTGTCCTTTTCTTTTGTTATAGTCTACCAAAATCCACAAAAATGGGTTTATTTTTGCTGTCTGTCACATCAGTAACTACAAGAGACTTGGCTCCTCTGTTCACATGTGGCAAAGATTAGATTCGTGTTGCCAGCCTTTCATGTGGGGCTTAAGGATTTCAGCTCTAATCAAAATAAAAAACTCATCTGAGTTGGTGTCCTTTTCCCATGTTGTTGGACAGTGTCTGGGAAGCCCCTGCATTGCCAAATGAGACAAGTGGTGCTTGAGGATGTCTCAGCTATGTGCTCTTGCTTCCCAAGTCTGTCTGGGGACACCAGCCTGTCTGAGCTCCAAAGGCCCATGGCTGTGTACTTGTGCAGGCATCCTCACAGGCTTCAAAGTTCAGTTTCCTGGTATATGCCTTTTTGTTGGAATAGGTTAAAGAAGGCTTCTTTTTAAAGCTTCTCCTCATGATGGAGCTTTTTTTCTTCACTTCCTGAGGTCATCAGATTGATGGAGTGCATTTTCATTGGGTTTTTTAACACTACTTACAGTTTGTGATGTCCTTTTGAATGCAGAACTTAAATGATGTCTGACCTGAAGGAGAGCATGAACTCTGGAAAGTCAATATCTTGACAACAGACAATCTTTTATAAACCTGGCAGTGTCCAATAAACACAAAAGTAACTAAATCAGGCATTCCTGCAATTCATATTTTTTCTGACAGCAGCTAATGAGAATCCTTGATGAAAGAATCCTTCATGAGCTCAAGAAGGCTCTAGAAGCAAAAAGGTGTCAGGAAAGTCCAACTGCTTTCTGTTCTTTGAGATATATAACAAGAAATTTTTATTTTCTATTTTAGCTCTACCTTTTATAGTACCCTAGACTCTTCCCTGCAGAGCTTTTGGGGGGAAATTGCTTTCAGGCTCATAGTGTTATCCAAATTTTTCTTTTCTGACATGTTTATGGCAGAGAACAATACAGGGCAGGGAAGGAAGTGAAAGCCTTTGTAGATCACTTATTTTAGCATTATTCTAGGAAGCGGTTTATGTGAGCTCAATACACAAAAGTCAAACTGCAAAGCTGCTAATTCTGCTTGTGAAAAGTGATTGTGGTAAAGGAGTGTTTAGTCAATACAGCTACAGGTGACAAGGCTCCAGCCGTCTGGGCGCACGCCTCAGCTTGTCTCCTCTGCTTCCAAGGCAGTTCCGAGGTAGAAGTCCACGGGACTTCACTTTTTTGAGAGCACTGTGCACAGAACTAGCACACGAGCTGGGTTTGTGACCAGTGCTTGCAGCAGACTGAGGGACGTCACAGCTGAGCTGTAGCAGCTGCATTGCTGCCTGCCAAGGTCACGATGATTTGTCCAGATTTTGGAAGCAGTTGTTGTAAATTAAAGATCCCTCAGAGAATCTTCAGATCCTAATTCATAGCAAATTTCTCTGCAAGAGGGTAAAATGCAGCTAGAATGTTATTGTACATTACTTTTTCAGGTCTAAGATGAGTAGGGGATAGTTCTATCACCTTGTAAGTCACTCCTGAGAGAAACAGGAGAAAAATACAGGCATGGTGTTTGGTGTGATGTGATGCAGAGGGTCCCTACAGTTGTGTATGTACACCCAGAAATGGCTTGGGGATGCATCTATCACATATTTAGGCTTAATTTTCTGGGTTGGCTTTTTTTTTTTTTTTTTTTTTTTTTTTTTTTTTTTTTTTTTTTTTTTTTTTAAAATTTTTTTTTTTTTTTTTAAAAAAAAAAAAAAAAAAAAAAAAAAAAAAAAAAAAGTGGCATTTTTTAAAGTTTCTTCCAGTGTTGCCTTCATTTTTAGGTCTTTTGCTATCACATGGAAATTAGGTTTATACTGTGAGTAGTTTTTTTTTTTCTTTTTTTTTTTTTTTTTGGTTGATGTTGTTGCTGTTTGTTTGGTTTAGTTTGGGTTTTTTTGGGTTTTTTAATGTTCCGTTTGCAAAGGTCAGTAAGAACTTGATGATGTGAATCCAGGTATATGAATCCAGGTATTTCCAGGTGGGCATTGGGAGCTCAGCAGAGGTACAGTTTCATTACTTGAGCTGCGTTTCTGTACAGAGAGGTGCCACCTTTGCCAGGTCCAGGCCACTTGTCATTTCCCCTTACACCTTGCATTGAGCCTGCACAAATGATTTTGAAGCCAGAAAGTGAATTGCACTGAGGAACTGGCACGGGGTAAAATCACCCCGAGTAAAAACAAAAAACATTTGGTTTAAGCCCAAATCTGTTTCTCAGGCTGGTTCTCTGTGAAGCCTCACAAGTTCCTGAGCTGGGATGGTGGCAGTGATGTGGGAGAGCTGGCCAGGAACGGGTGGAGGCCAGGGTCCAGTCTTTGATGGCTCTGTTGGTTTACACTGGCTCTCAGTTGTAAGAGCCTCTCTCAGCAGGGGGATCTTCTGCTGGAAAGAGCAGCAAGTTTCATTTTAAGGGCTGTAGTGGATCTCTCCACCCACTGATATAATCTTAAAGGAAGCACATCTGTTTCTTTTCCCACTGTGGTCCTCCAGTCTTAGGCTTTGTTCAGGTGAAAACAAACTCAGGAGATTAGAGAACATGAAAGAACTGACATGCACAAGTCAGAACAAATAGTCCATCTTGATTTTCTGTATTGTGGGGTGTAAGTAACATGTACTTCTTATTTGAAATGCTGAGTCATTATATCACAGCATTTTCTGAAAAATCACATTTGTTTAATAAATTTAGACTCGTAGGATGTATCCAGACATTACTATGACATAACAAGTCCACACTAAAATCCAGCGGGGGTGCAGTTGAACTGAGGGGCATGCAGTTTTGAAATGACTCCACTTTAGCTGTGAATTTAGAGCCTGTTGATAAGAACAAAAGTGTCATGAGATTGCTGGAGTCAGAATTGTTTGTTGTGCTCTGTGTTTTATATCCTGCTTGTATTTCTAATGTCTGTTGCAGGTCTCTTCCCTGTAGGAGAAAAGCCACGCTTGCATGTAAAGGAAAAGCAGAAGTCAAACAGCTTACTTAAAAATAGATTGCTCTTTAGGAAGCCAAAATCTTGTCATTATTTCTTACTAGTAAAATTAATTACTCTTGTTCTAGTTAATATTAATTGAGTAATTGAACGCTTCAGTGGAGTCCGTTGCAGGTGTAGAGTTTACACGTTTCCAGCACTGTTTCATTGCAGTGCCACACACTGCAGGTTCTGTTGTAAAAGCTGCAGCTCATGGGGTCTCTAGAGCTGGAGTGCACACGAGAGGAGCTGTGGGGAGCCTCTGCAGGAGCTGGGCACTGCCCCTGCCCAGCAGCAGGGACAGCCCTGGAACGCCCAGTGCAGGTTCTGGTTCTGCTGAGTTCCAGGAACTGTCCCAGCCCCGGCTGGGCCTGCTGTGGAGCTGCAGAAGGGCTGAGGATGCCAAGTGCTGTTCTCCACCAGATGCAGCCAGGCCACCACAGGTGTTGGCAGAGCTCCTGTCCTTGGGCCTGCTTGTGGTGTGACTCAGTGCTCCTGGGCTCACATGCTGACCTGGCTGGGGGGTGCTTTTCACCCTAACCAGGTGCCTGCAAGCCACCCTCCTCATTCAAATAAATGCATTTTATTGTGGGTATCTGCTGTGTGCATGTATTCACCTTTAGTATATCTGTATTGAAGGTTTCATATTTAATTCTACTGGCATTCTATAGCAGGTTCTTCTTAAGTAAAAAGAAAAAAAAAGTCATTGTTTCCCCAGTTTTGAAAGTCCACTTGAGGTTTTTTTTGCTGAGGGTTGTTTTTATAGTGTTTTCATCTTTACTGATGAGTACACCTCATCAGGTTTGTCCAGAATTAAATAGCAATGTCAAGAACCCAGTGCATGTTCCCCACTCCTTTTCCAATATGCTTTAGTTTTAATTAATCCAGGAGTTTTATTCGGAAAATAGGAAATGTGTTCAAAGAGGACTGCAGTAATTCCATAAACTTTTGAGGCTGATTCACCTTTTACCGAAACTGATTTTGATCAGAACTAGTGTCTTTGTTTTAAAAGTCAGTTCCAAAAATAAAGAAATTCTTCAAATACTTTTCTTCGCGAGGTTGCTGCAGGTGAGGTAGTCACAGGTTATGGCATATGCCTTCCAACCCAACAAATGCCAAGGCTTTGAACCGAAACAGATAAGGAGAAATAAATTGTGAAAGAGGTGAACTACAGGCTGTGTTCACGTTATTTTGTTTGTAATGAGCAATGTTATTTTTATCCCTGAGGTACTATATGAGCTTTTGGGACAACGGCTTCCCTGTTGTTCATCTGTCTGTCTTCATACATATTTGAAAGATCCTTCTGCAGGGTTTGAAAGATGAATTGTCAGAGTTTGTGTTTAATGTTTTCAAAGAAAAGATCAGAGGAATTTTTCCGTTTAGAGAGGATATTGAATTAAAAGCATGAAAGCAGAATTCCCCAAATAATCACTTCTGTGTGACTTTCCTTGTAAAGTTACTTGTGGTGAACTGAAGCAAGAGGAAAGTAGCGCTCAGTATGGGTGTTTTAAAAATAAACCCTGACTCAGCCAGGGTGAGTCAGGGCTGTGCAGGGGGATCCCTCTGGCTGGGCTGGGGTCTCACCCGCTGCAGCTGCCACAGCCACGATGGTGTCGGCGCGGGGGCAGAACAGCCGGCTGCGGTGGGGTAAATTCGTGTCTGTTCTGCAGAGGAATTGGCCCAGGGAGGAATAAATGGGGTGTCAGAGTTCTCCCTCAGATGTTCAGCAAACACAGGGCTCCTCAGCAGAGCAGGAGGATGAGTCCAGCTTGAGGAGTGACCCCGTTCGTCAGAAGAGCAAGAGGACCCCGGGCTGAGCAATCCCAGTGAGCCCTGTGAAAAACGCCAGTCACTTGCTTAAAAATTTTAGAAGTTTAATAGTAAAAATGGCTATAAAAATAGTAATACAAATTAGAGTAATAAGAATCTGGACAATTAGAGTTAGGACAATAAAGGACAATAAAAAACCAAAGAATTACAGACGTCTGGATGTTCTGTCCTGCAACAGAACACACTTTGCTAACAAAGGATTAACTCTTACAAGCAATAGCCTGTTGCATATTCATATATCTCATACATGATGCAAACATTCTTTTCAAACAAAGGGTGTTTTCTGGTTATTGTCAACTTCTTCCCTCATCTTGTAAATCAATTGTTTTGGTACCTCGAAGTCTGGTTCTTCCTGATAAGGAGGCAATAATTCTTCTCTTGAGTTCTTTGGAGTCTAGTTAGAAAAAGTATCTTACATTACATAGTTTCTGCAGCCTAAAACTATATTCACTACACTACTTAAAAAAATTAGTATAGCACTACCAAAAAAGGATTAATACAACATAACTTTCCAACATAACACATACAGTATTCATTTTAATATTTGCAAAAAGCCAGTCATGTAATATGCATTTTTCACAGCCCTGTCTGTGTCCAGCAGGATCACTCATTGAAAGGGTCCCACTGCACATGTAGATAAGCCATCCCATAATGCCAGAATTGCTGGATAAATAGCAGTGTGGTTGCAGCCTTCAAATCTTGACAAGGAATGCACCATCCTGGATGATTTGTTTATGTAGCAGGTAAAGCTCCACTGGAGGCAGGCTCTGTCCATGTCAGGCACCTTCCAGCAGAGAGCACAATGCCTACGGAAACAGCTGGAGTTTTACATTCTGCTTACAGGCTGCTCCTGTCACAGAGCTTTTAAGTTACCTGTGCTAATGAAGAATAATTCATATTCACATTTGTTTTTCAATGGACATCATCATATGATAGATTGTATTACTTATTAAGCAGTAATGCTTGTGAAAAGTGACTCTCAATGCTTTTAATCTTGGAGAAAGGGAAATCTTTCTATCAGTTGCTATCTCAATGTTTTTGACATATTTTGCTTTTGCAGTAATGTTGGGAATGTAGATGTTCTCAGATAAGGTTTTAAGTTTTGTGTTTTGAAATGAAAAATCATGAAAGCATGTACTAGGAGGAGGTAGGAGTATAATTTAAATGAATCTTAATTTTAGCGTAATTAATTTTTTTTTTTCCTAAGCTCTGGAACAGGCTGGGGAGTTTGCAGGAACAAATACCTGGGAAACTGATGGAACTGTTGATACTGAAATTTAAAGCCAACTCATAGAAAGTAATTAAAGCCTGTGTTTTTCCTGCATGAGGGAGGAAAGTGAGGGTTGTGTGAAAAGTCATTCACTGTGTGTGTAGGTGTACTGCATTGTAATACGGGATGGCTCCCTCAGCTTCATGCAACAGATTAATCCCAAGTGATAGGTAAGCACTTTTCTTATCTATGTTGGCATTCGAGATGATCCAATTCCACTTTGCTGTTTATCTTTGTGAGGTCTGTGGCAGAGGTTGCACAGATCAGTCCCTTAGGCCTCCTTATTTAACACGGCAGGTTCTCTTGTTGTGACCCAGCATTGGCTGTTCAGGAGTTCAGCACTGAGGGGGATGCTCAGAGCTGCTGGTGTGATGAATTAGAAAACTTGACTGGGGAAATGGCCTGGCTGGGAGAGAAAGAAGGATAAAAGTGCTTGATTCACTGTAGGGCTTGACTGTATGAATTAGGACAATGGTGACACTTTGGGCTGCAGGGAAGTAGGAATTGTAGGTGAAACTATGGATGAAGAGCTTCTGAGGGCTGCGCAGACTGTGGAACCTGGAGTGTGGCTGAAGGCAAAAGGACAGAAGAAGAGGAGCTGTCCTGGAAGGGACCAGAAGGGCTTGCCAAGGGTGATTCTTAGAGGAGAGGTGAGGAGAGGGCCATCAGACCACAACAGTACGATTATTTAGGAATGCTTGTGCTTCAAAAGGGCTGGAGAGTCAAGTAACGCATTGGAGAAGCATTGCATTGTTCCATGAGCTTGTAGGAAAGAGGCTTAATTGAGAGCTGTGTTGGTATTTTAATGTGACTTGAGTATGGCTTGGAAGCTTGAACCTACTACCTGCTTTTTGTCATTCTCTATTTTTAAGTTAGAATTAAACTTTTTAAGGCCTGGTATGTGTTTGTTGAGTAGCAGGGTTAGTGATGATCAGTTGAGTGATTGCTGTTGGTAGTAGAAAAAGTGTCAAGGACTATGTATTGTCATGAATTATCTGGACAAGTATTTTTTTGCTCCTCCAGCATCTGAACAACCCTGAACATAAAGTGGGTTGTAGGCCAGAACTTGCCTTTGGAAGAATTTCTCCCAAAGTTATTGCTGCCCAGGCTCAAAGTCTTGAGCCTTATTCAGTGTGTGATTCCTTTTTTGGCCTTTCTATTCCAAAACCTCAAAAGGCTTCTATTGGTGTATGAACTGCTTGTTGGTACAGTCTTTGTGGATAAATAGCATTTCTATTTAGAGGCTTTTTGGCAGTTTTTACTGTCTCTTAATTCAGATTGAAGGACATGATCTCATTAAGATTGCCTGACTCTGATACTGATAGAGAAAGAACAGGTGAGCAGTTCTAGGAGAAGTAATCTCCCTCTTGATTCTTTGAGTGATCTTCCAACCTGACTTCTTAGCTCACTGTGGCCTGAGGCAAACAACTTGATTTTCTTCCTCAATTCTATCAAGTGATGTCAGACTGAGACGGCTGTTTCTACAGTGAGACTGGAGGAAATAGCAGATGTCAGGAGAAAGAATGAAGGAAAAAAATGCAAAAAATTTGATAAGTAGCTCATTTGGGGTTTATAGGTACCTCCTTCTTATATTTTACATTTGCACTCTTGAGAAACACACATAGGTCTGAGACTGTGTGTTTTGTGGAGATGTTGTAGCTGGTGCTTTGAGCGCCTCAGTTGCTTTGCTTGGACACCAGTGGTGTCTGATGTTCTTACTAAACCTTAATATGGTCTGTAGCTTTCTGCACAGTGATGAGGCCAAACAATCAGCATGCAGCCTCCTGTGGTTTTTCACTGATTTTTTCTTTTTTGTTTTGTTCGTGCTTGTTTGTACAGTTCTGTAACTGTACAGTTTGTACAGTTAATGTTCAGTAGCAGAACATTGTTCCCAAGTGTCAGGACAACAAGGTTTGTGTTACCTCACTCTGTCCTTGGAAGGCATGTTACTTCATGTTAGCATGTAACAGGAATGTTACTTCATTTAGTAATTCAGCCATGAACTAGGCACCAGCCAAACAGCAAAGGTTTTTAGCTTTTGTCTCTGTTGCTTTTACCCTGATAATTCAATACAGCACTTTGTTTTTCAGACTAGTTTGATGAGTGCTGCAGTTCAGCCCAGGTTTTTTGCAGCATTAGTAGGGAAGTATCTCCAGGTTCTTGGAGGAAAAATACGGCAGAAACAGCTGTGGTATTCCAAAATTTGAATCTGCCTTCTTGGGTTTTGCTTAACTTCCAGGAGAGGAGATTTTTTCTTCTTCAGGGATCAACTTGGCAGGAGTTCATGGGGGACTCTCCTGGCAGGTAAAGGTGCTGATCTTCCAGGACAGCCAGACCCAAGCAGGTGTAGTCCTTCCAACATGCAAGAAGACAAACAAACACGGTGGGAGGCAAACAAGCGTGAGCATGGAACTGTTGTTTGAGCTCAAACACAAGCAGGAAGCATCAGGAAGGTGGGAGTGGTATGAATGGCCAAGAGCAGTACAGAAATGTTGCCTGGGGAAAGCAGGATGCAGGCAGGAAATCTAGAGCTCAGCTGGAGTGAGGGATGTGAAGAGCGCCCAAAGCAGTTCTGAAAGTGCATTGGTGCAAGAGGGAGGCTAAGAAAAATTTGGGCACATTGCTCTGAGCACCTTTTGACCAAAGACATGGTGAAGCCAGAGGTATTTATGAGCTTTTCTGGCCTTGTTTTTTAGCTGAATAAACAAATGCTTGTTTTTCACTGGCAAAACCAGGAAGTTGTACTTATGCCCCTCAGTGAGGGATGAGTGAATGGGAAGAGCTGTCTGATTTGCATTCTGACGTGGGGAGTGACATCAGCTGAAACCCGTGCTGTGGGTCATACCTGCAGCCTGCTCCGAGCCAGGCACGCACAGGCAGAGCAGCCCACCAGGGAAGGAGCTGCCACGTGGAGCATGAGGTATGGGAGCTTAGTATGTCATTTATGCTGGGTGAGGAAGAGCAAGTTTGTCTATTGTGCAACATTTATTTGCAGTTTCAAATATTTGATTGGGCATTTTAGGGTTTTTCTGGAGCAGAGCTTTCCCAAAAGATGGCGTACATGAAAATTTTGGCCTTTGAACAGAGCAGCACACTTGGAAAATGAATTTATTCTTCTGTAAACAGCAGACACGAAATAATTTGGTAGGAAATGTCAGCTGGTAGATCTAAGTGAGGAGAACATCCAAAAGCTAGGAAGTTGAGGGTAACTGGATATTGGTGGAGAAACAAGGCTGCACAAATAATTTCAAATTTTCAATTATCTTCCAAAAAAGAGGATATGGGGAACAGAGTCTGGGTGAGGAGGGTGAGCCTGAAGAACATAGTGTTGGTGATTACAAAGGTAAGGAGGTTGTGGTTTCATTTCTCTTGCTACTGGTCAGAGTTGAAACATCTTATTTCATTCAAAAACAAATGGAGGTTCTGCCAGAAGCTGTAGTATGAGGGAAAAAGGTGTGTAGAGTCACAAGAGAGATAAGAAGGCGGGTAACTAGAGAAATAAAGCAGAATTATCTGCAGGTAAAAAGAGATTAATACCAAAACCTGTACATGTGATTGGAGATTCTGCATCAGTTATGGCCAGAGCAAGCAGGCTTGTAAAAATCTGCAAAAGAAGTTCAAAGAAATGGATGTGTAGAGGGTGATGGGTTCTGTAGGAATGTTACTTTGACAAGGTCAGGAAGCATGCTAGGAGAGCTAAGTTCAATAAACAGTTCATGGACTGGCTCTATATGGAAAGGTTTAAATATTTTTTCATTACCATGGGAGGACCTTCTTAGGCGTTTTTTTAACTGATAAATCTCAGCTGAGTCCCTTGGACATTATCCATCCATGCTTAAGTTTACATTATAAGAAAAGCCTTAAAATGGTGAAGAACCAAGAGAAACATAGTTAAAAAGGGGATCTTGGGCAGGGGAAATGTTGTTCTGAGTAAGATGATATCTGAAAGCAGGTATGACTCCAGGATGGCTAACAGAGATGAGGAAATGGAAATGAACATATCAAAACTGAAGTGAAATTTGAAAAGCTTTAATGTATTCCCTTCAGGCAGGTGACTCTAACTAGCTAATCTCCATCTCAGTATGCTGAAAATAATGCTACATGTAATTAAGAATTTTGGAGCAAAGATTTTTTTATCCATAAATTTTACCAAATTATTTGTGATATTTTATCTATAAATTTTACCAAGTCTTGATATATATTAGAAGAAATGTAAAAAAGATTTTACCAAAAAAAAAGCAAAAATTATCCTATAACTATAACTATACTATAAAATACTATAATACCAGCATTGTGATCATTAGTGTGAAAGTTTAAAAAAAGAAAAATCATCAAAGATGGAGATTAAGATATTAAATATAAGATGGGTGTTCAAAAGATAGCTTGTGCTGTTAGTCAGAGCTTTATTTCTTAAAATTATTTATTTCTGCCTAAAAGAGACAGTAATTTTCATGTCTACACTAGTAACTTCTCTTGGGTAGCTCTAACAAGTAGTTTATCAGGAGACATCAGGATTGTGGGAAATATCAAACAAGAAACTGCCTAGAAAAGCTGTCAGGAGATAATTTACTTATGGAGTTCTTGGCTAATTGATTTCTTAGTAAAATGAGTTAAAGGTTCAAATGCATAATAGGCAATGGAAACTCAAATTTAGGCAATATGGACCAGAGTAGGGCAGGAACACAATGGCTCTTCCAGTCTGAAATAACAGGAATCTTTAGAATTGTATGGAGGACTTTGTTTCTCAACCCCAGTTTCCTGGGAGGATAGAGCAACCCTCTCCATTTTGGTCTCCAGCATATCAAGACTGAGGAGGCATTTTTGGTTTTCTTTAGCCTTAACCCCATGGAAAAACAAAGCATCTTGACTGGAGAAGCAGCATAACCGCATCCCTATGGTGGTGTGCTCCCCATTAACTAGGGATTTCCCCGTGGCAGTGCTGTGCTGCAGGGATAATTGCATCCTGGGAAAACTGGCCCTACCAGGAAGGCTGCTGCAGGAATCCCTGCGCTGCTCCGGCAGCCAGGCCATTAACACGATGCTGTACTTAAACTAATGAGACTTGGCTGACCTAAATGGCTTGGCCCAGAGCCACTGCAGGGGTGTTTGTGCCTTTGGCATGGCTCACCCACAAACCTGTATAATCCACCTGCAGACAATGGACCGTGCCTGCTGTAATCGAGCCCTCGAAGGCCTCTGTAGCCAGTTCTTTCCAAGATGTGTAAGCTCTTTCTGTCTGTTTTGTCTCCACCCTTATCTGCTGTATTCACACTTGTAAATTTACATGAATATTTGTGTACCTATATATTAATGTTTTGCTTGGGAATGGAGTCTGTAAGTGAAGCAAGAGAGTAACTCTTTGAAGATGTAAGCAACAGTTAACATTGCCTGGGTAAACCTGCTTAGCCATTTTACCTGTGAGACGAGCAGTAACCTCTTTAGCTGGATGCCCTGCTTCTTCTCAAACAGTTCTGCTTCAAAACCAAAACCAAGCATAGAGCTGGCCCTGCAGGGTTAAGTGCAGTGGTGTTCTGTGCTCGGGGTGGGGACCCTGCTGTGCTGCTCTGCTGCAGGCGCTGCGGATGCAGCAATTCCTGCTGTCCTTGGAGCAGCTCAGCAAGCCCAACAGCAGAGACCTTTGTCATGCTGAGGATTCACATGAAACCACCATGTTCACACAAAAACAAAAAAACAAGCAACACCAGGAAAGGCAAGATTCAACAGAGTAAATACAGTGGATGGGGCCCTGGGCTGCAGAGTCGAGTTGCTTCAGGAGCTTCTGGCCGTGCCACTCAGAGGAGCTCATGAAGTCCGCTTTGCCAGACTCCTCTTGGTGCTCCATGGGCTCGGGAAGTGCCGAAGCCTTGTCCTCCCTCACCCCCCGGTGTAGCTGTGATACTTCTCTGGTTTTGATTTCATCCTTACATGTACCTTTCTACAACCAACATAAAGCTGTTCTTTCAGCATTTACTATTTTGTTGGCTGTTTGTGAAGTCCTGATGTTGCTCTGTCCAGTGTTTCCCACGGTCATTTGTTGTCTCTGTTCTTGCTGAGCTCTGTGTGAGGGGGTGTCTTCTCAGTCAGACCTGTGTTCAGAGCTGAAGGGCTTGGTTCTGCGTGTTACAAAGCTACAGTGCAGGATAGATGCTGTGTGAGGTGTAAAGAGCCTCTGAGAAAGAAATGGGCCTCTTACACTTTTCTGTGGGTGCTCAAAGGGCCTTTTAGACACACCATTGTCTTCAGCTTTCCAGCAGCCTTGACTTGAGAACTTGACCTGTATAAATTGCAAAAGATATGTGTTGCTTCATGTAGTACCCTGTTCTGTATTTTTGGGTTTTTTTATTTTTTGTTCTGTATTTTCTGCAATGTGTAAAGACTGCTGCAAAGATGAAGAAATATTCCATGAGGGTGATCCTGACTATCTGTGTTTTGCACATGAGAGTCAATTAGTTGCTGGCTATTTGCTTCCTTAGGCCACTGAATCTATATATCCCCCCTAGGCAGACTGGACCTCAATTTTGTATTCTCCCACACAGAGTCCCCAGTGGAGTTCAGCTGCTGTTCTCTACCAAGTGTGGTTGTGTGTTGTTGCCAGATATATACAGTTCTGGAGGGAGAATGTGGGATTGTGCAGCTGCAAGGCTGGCTGTGATGGCAGCTTTCCTCAGCATGCCATCTGAGGAAAAGAAGTGTGCACAGTGGGAAGACCTTCTGAAGAAATGTTTTTTGAAGAGCTGAGCCAATGAGGAAGTGTAATTTCTTCCTGGAGTTCTCCTAGGTATTCCTAATGCTTTTCCCAACTAGAGCAGAGATTTTTAACAGCTGAGAAAGTTTACCAACATTTTGAGTTTCAATGCCTGTGAAGTTGTTGCAATTCAGGCACCTCACTTTGGTTATCTGGCTCTTCAGGCTGGTATCCAGTACTGTCTGAAGGGCACACGTTGTTCTGGTGTGGTGTCACCATGCTTCATGCTGACAAAATGTCGAATTCATCGTAGGCTAAGCCCATATACAGTTTGCTTCTACACAAACACATTCTTCTCTAAAAATGTAGACTTTCATGGAGAAAGCTGGGTTTACACAGTCTGTAGGAAGTTTGGGGACATTCTGAAAAAATGGTTCACCAAGGCTTGGGGGTTCAGCCCAGCCTCCCTGTCCCATGGGCACAGGGCTGTGTCCCCCAAGTGGAGCTGTACTCGTGGGTGGCATGTTTACTGAGTAGTCTGAAAAGATTTTTCTGGCAGGTGTGTGTGTGTGCTTCAGCTAGCTCTGTCACCAGTGAGCTGTCACCAGCCTCCATAGCTCTGGCTTCAGGTGCTTCTGCTGGAGCACTAAAGGCACAGGAAGGGAACTGTCCTGAAGGATCCTGCAGCCCTGCCAGAGGAGCAGTGGTTGGTGGCAAATGTTCCCACCTCCAAACAGCCTTGGTGGGGACAGGTAGGTTATACTCTAGGCCCCTGAGAGCTGTAGAGACTCAAGACTTGGCAGGCAATTCAAAATTGTTGCGTCCTGCTTGTCAGGCTCTTAAAACAGGATTTGAAGAATCTATAAACCCTGTTTATCTCCATTTCGTGTGCCAATGGTTTTTGACCAGGCATTATCTGGAAGAAGAACTAGAAGAAGGAATGGAGAGCAGCCTGGAAGTGGTATCAAAAGTGCACTTTCCAGAGGCCCAGAAGCTACACCAGAAAGAAAATACTGTTGATTATTGTCAAAGTGAACTCTAGTAAAAGACCTGGATTTTTTTTTTTTCAGTGCTAGTGAAGTCATACTTCCACTTCTTTTGGTTGCAGTTCTTCAGTGTGTAAGGTTCTTGATTTTTAGGAGGATTTTTATGCTGTGGGTTTTACTATGAAAAGCTGAAATCAGGCAGTGCATGGTGGAGGAGAAGACTGCATTTTTCATAAGATGGTTTTCCTTTTTCTTTGGGGAAAAAGGGAAATGTTTTCCTGCTTTCTATATATGATATATAAATTCTCTATATATTTTTCTACAAGTGATTAGAAAGTTTGCATCCGCTTACTATCAATTACACAAATATTTTCAGTCAGTTTTGTCCTCAAACTGAATTGGATGTGCATGTGCCAGGAGAAATGAGTAAAATTTAAAGAAATAGCATCCTGTTCTTCCCTGGTGTAGTCTGATCAAAAGACACATTGAGGGGAATAGTGAAGTCCAAATCAAGAAAAGATGTTACATTTCCTTCCAGTGCCTGAAGGGAGCCTTCAAGAAAGATGGGAGAGATACTTTTTACAAGGGCTTGGAGGGACAGGACACAGAGGAATGCCTTCAAACTGAAAGACAGTAGATTTAGATTAGATATTAGGAAGAAATTCTTCCCCATGAGTGTGATGAGGCCCTGGCACAGGGTGCCCAGAGCAGCTCTGGCTGCCCCTGGATCCCTGGCAGTGCCCAAGGCCAGGCTGGACAGGGCTGGGAGCAGCCTGGGACAGTGGGAGGTGTCCCTGCCATGGCAGGGGTGCGATGAGATTCAAGGTCCTGTCTAACCCAACCCATTCTATGACTCCATAGTTGTGATTCAGAAAATACCCCTCAGACACGAAAATTGTAGAATGAGTTTAACAGAGAAATTGCATCAGAATTAAAGGTATCTTGCATCAGAATTAAAGGTATCTTCAAAATAAAATGACTGATTAATTTCTTTTTTGATAGGCAGTTCTTGCAGAAAACAGACCAGGCCTTGGGACTGTGCTTGAAGAGAAGCTTTATAATACTTGGGCCAGACACTTAAATTGTATGACTTTTCCCTGGTTTCCTAAGGTGGCATTTCCTGTGCACTGTTCTGATTGTCTCAATGGGCATTTCATTCCCATTTCCTTCTTCTGTGCCTGCACAGTCTGTTTGACTTCAGAGCTTGTGTTTGGGCTGTTGGTTGTTACCAGCTAAGAATGAGCAACGTGTATTGGAGGGTGGTGCAGCTCATATTTCTGTATGAGGTAAAGTTATCTAGAAACAGTATTTGTGTGTTGAATTGTCACATCAACATTCTGTTCTCCATTTTGCTGCTAAATTCACTGATCATATATGTAGATTCCACGTTCAAGCATAGTCTTTAAAATTACATTAAGAACCCAGCACAAAATCCACCTAGCAAAAAAATTCTTACCTGAAGTACCTTCCTTAATAATTCAAAGCAGAAAGATGATTTTTTTTTTCCTTTTATAAGGCAAAGTCTAAGTCTCAGGATAATAAGTATAATGCACACACACGCATAGAGATAATGGAATTACAATCTGTAAATAGAAACAAATAAATACAAAAGATCAAATACTGAAAAATAAGGCTATATACATAAAAAGTAGAGCAGACTTGCTACATCCCCACAATACCAAGCTGTAGAGAGGAATCTCTGAACCAGAGAAGTTTGGCACTAATACTCTCTTGAATTCTGAGGCACATTTCTCCATTTTACGCCTGTTTTGGTTTGGTGCCAGGACTCAGCATTTCCCAAGCACATGATAAGGATCTGTGCACAGGTTATCAGCTCCTTGGGCAGTGCTGCATCCCACAGCTGCTCTGCTCCTCGGCCAGATGCCACCTCAGCAGGGGTGTAATCCTTCCTGGGCTGCCCCGGCTTGTGCTGACAGGTTTTCCTGTGTGCAGGGCTCACTTCATTCTGCTCTCTGCTCCTTCCAGGATGGCTCGCTCTCTGTATGAGTGGCTGTGGCAGCACGAGTTCTGGCTGCCCCCAGGAATCACCTGGGAGGACATGCAAGAATCTGAAGACACTCATTATCCTCAGCCTCGTCATCTCCTGCTCAGTATCCCCTTTGCTTTAATCTTGGTAGTCATTCGATGTGCCTTTGAAAGGTAAGTTATTTCATACTGTTTGTGGTTTCTTAGCTACAATAAGAGCAGTTTGGGTCCAAAAGCTGGCTTTATTGTCTGTGTCAATGCATGACTGAAGAGGTCCACAGAAACTCCATGTCACAAAGTCTGCTGATACAGATAAATTTTTCAGCTCCTTCTTTTCAGCCCTGTATACTGGCTAAAGAATTGTGTTGAATGTAGACCACAAACCCTATCCTTAGGGTCTATTTGGAAGCATTGTGACTTCATACACATTAAACAGATAAGTGTAGCTGGGGTTTATGTGTGTGTTTTGCTGGTTTGTGTGTGTTGCATGTTACTTGCTGTTTCTGGCTTGAGTGTGGCAGAAATCCTGTTAAGACTCCATCACACAGTTAAGTCTCCTTTATCTTGGGTGATGGGGATCTGGAGTATTGCACCTGATAGACAAACCTGGACCAGATGCACCAGATTGAGCTGAGCCCTGTGCCTCAGCATCAGCCCTGCCTGGCACAGGCTGTGTGTGGTGCTGGCCCCACGCAGGGCTGGCAGTGCCCCTGCTCTCCTCTGCCAGGGACACACACATCTGTAGCTGCTTCCTCTGGCTTGAAGTTCCTACAGACCCCTCAGTGCTGGGCTGTCAGGATTTCTGCTCCTCTCATTCTGCTCCCTGATCTGCTTTTGAGGCTGCTTTTTGCAGACTCTGTGATATCACCCTCCAGTGCTGGCACAAGAAGTTACTCTGACTCAAGGATCTTTCTGGCCAGAACCATTTGAATGTTTTACACATTGCACTTCAGGACAGAAAATTTGGGCCTTATGACAAAAGTACAGCAAGAAATCCTGCAGGTGTCATTAACTCTGAGTTTAATCATTGAAGTCCTGAACTGGTGGCATTGCTTTATGAGTTTGGTCAGTATTAATCTGGCTGGTGACACATGATTTGCTGGTGGAAAACTGAGATTTACTAGAGCATTAACTGTTGTTAATACTGCAGTGCAAGTCTCCTTCATGATTTTGAATACACTTTAAAGTGTTTTTTCGATATATTCAAAACCCAGTATTCGTAGTAGCTCTCTGAAAAGGTAATAATTTGAAATCTTCGGTGGTTTTAAGTTTAGAAAGAGGGGAAAATGACCATTTAAAAAACATTTTATCATTCTTTTTTGAAAAGTGGCTGCACAACAAAATGGAAATGGACTTTCCTGTAGACTATAAAGATGTTTCTTCTGCAGGTTGTCTGTGACACAAGGTTAGCTTGGAAAAAACATAGAAGTTGAAATTCAGAGCTCTCCTATAAGAATGTTTTTATCCAAAAATACTGACTGTAAGTTGGGATATTTTATTAAAACTAAATGTTTGAATAATTACTGAAATAATCATTTTAGGATGATACAAGATTGGAATTACAATCTCCTTTTTGCAAAAAATATGTTCAGTTGCATTCCATAAATTCCATGGGTTTTTTCCTGCACTTTCCTGGGGAAATGGGCATCTTGGTTAAATCTATTCATGTGGAAACCCGGGTGCTCCAGGTAGCCATTAAAACAGAAGTGACTCACATTTCTTCCCTGCTGGTGCAGGGAGCTGGCTGGATTCCGTGCTCCTTCAGGTGGGCCCTGCTGGTCGATGGCACAGATGTGCTTCTGGCGTGGAGCTGGAAATTGGCCCGTGTGCCCCTGACCTTGGCCGGTTTGTGGCTCCCCAGTGCCATTCATGGCCAGGAAAAAGGAGCCAAACTCTTCCCTGTGGTGGCACCTGGCAGGACATGAAGCAGTGGGCACAGACAGAAATGCACAACGTTCCATCTGCAGATACAAAAACTCTCTTCTTACTGTGACGTTGGTCAAACATGGGAACAGTTTCCCCAGAGGGGGGGAAGAAGTCTGCGTGGGCAGAGATGAGGACACCCAGCTGGACATAGCCCGGGCAGCCTCCTGGAGCAGCACTTGGGCTGGGTGGTCTCCAGAGGCCCCTTTCAGCATCTCTGAATCTGTGCTTCTGTGACTCTGTTTGCCTGCCTCCTGCCACACCACTCCCCGTCAATCTAAATATCTTTTTCGTCTGCTTTTAGATGCCGATGGCCAAGTAAAAAGATTTTTTTCTTTCCCATCCAAGCGCTGCCTCATCTGGGAGTGTTTCCACAGGCCTGGTCCTACTCATTAATTTTAAAGCTGTTTTGATTCACAAACTTCATTAAATAAAAGCTGCATGTCACACCCTTGAAAAAGATAACATCACAAGCCCATTTTACAGGTCCAGGAAACCTATAATCATAGCCCTATTTTACCTATGCAAATTACAAGCCGGTGTTCTGAGCTGTATTCTTGTTTGTCCTAACTCTGCAGTAATTTATTTCAGCATGACTTTTTCTCATTGTGAATCATTACTGTTTCACATCCATTTCATCCTGGAGAAGAAAGCTTCCCCTGGGAAGGTGAAATGTGAATCCAGCCCTGAGTTTCTCCACTGCCTTATCTGTATCTTTAAACAGTGGCACTGGCCCTGTTTAAAATAATTTACACCAAGTTTGAGAATTGCAGAAGGAAATGTGCATTTATTTCTCATTTTCTGTGTAGATAATCCTGACTGTATATCTTTGGACACCTGCTCTGCAGATTGAAATGAGTGGCTGTAAATAATAGACAGGTTTGGGTTTGGTGGATATACTTGCACTCTGGCAATTTATTCTACTCTCAGCCACCACCAGCTATTACTTGCAACTCTGCATCTGGATAGTTCCTGGTGGTGTCTGCTTTGGGATTTCAGACATGTTATAATGTGATTCCTGTGATTTAACTGTCAGAACTCCAGGTAAATAATAAGAGGCAGGGGAAGTCTGGAGCATTTTCTGCAATGTCTGCATCAGCCACTGTGCTGGGACCAATTGTTTAATCCGTTTTTTATGCATTAAACTTGTAAAAGGATGGATTTTCCTCTCCTTTGCACCTGGCTGGCTTAACTGGGGCAAAATGAGCCAGCAACATCCTTCTGAGAGCCGGCGATGAGGGATGGGGTGGTGGCTGTGGGAAGGGGACCTGCGGTGTCGGGGTGGGGCCTGGGAGAGCCGAGGAGGCTGTGGCTGCAGCCCTGGGGCAGAAGAAACAGCTCATGGGTTGTGAAGCAACTCCCTGCCAGCTGGTTTGTGCTGGGGAAGGTGGGGAAAGGTGGATTCGGTGCTGGAGAGTAGAAAGCCCATTTCTGCTGCAGTGCTGAGCTGTGCCACAGTACTGGGGCAGGAACTGGGGGAAGCAGTTAATGATGTCCTGAGAAAAGAGAGCACCTAGAACTTGGGAACCTCCCCTGTTCCTTTAGTGTTTCCAGGTTGCACTTGTGAGTAGGAGATATGTCCTGCAACCAAAACTTGGAGCTTGATTTTACTTAGCAGAACTTTTCCCTGGATATAGTCCTGCAAGGATGTTGGCTTCTCTTCTAGTTATGTAATTTTTAAGACCATTTCTGTAAAAATCAAGTTCTAGGAAGGCTATGATTCTGAAGGAATATTGCAAATTGTTTCTTGCCTGCATGGTTAGTAAAATGTGGCAACTAAAGTCCTTTGAGAAACAGTAAAGCCATTGAAAACCAGACTTTACAAACAATTTTTGATTTGTCTCATTTTGGACTTGTCCAGGGATTTTTGGATATTGGGCAATTGAAAAAATTGTCAGTGAATTTGAATGCACACAGCTCCCAGATTTCACTAGAAGAGGATTTTAGTCCAAAATACTAGCTCTCTTTGTGGGAGGGTGGTGTCAGGATGTGAGCCACATGTTGTACATTTAAAGAAATGGACACTCTTGATCAGCCAGGAACAGATACTTGAACTCAAAACCAGAGGAAGGAAAGGACACCAATTCTGAGTATTTTATTTAGACATGTATCTTTCTAAAGTTTATTTTCCACAGAGACTTTTGTTGTTGATCAGTAATCAGGAAGGATTTGGAAACAGTTTCCTGTTAAGGTCTTACAGGTGGGGCTTGGTGCAAGGATGGGGACACATGGCAGCATTTAACTGAAAATGGACCTGACTCCGTTTGGACAGCAGCACTGTGGTGAATCCAGGCCTGGTATCAAACAGAACAGTCAGTTTAACTAGCGTGAAGCATTCTCCTGCAGGCAGGAGAAGGCAGAGACTGTGCCAGGAGCAGAGCAGTAGCCCTCTGCCAAAGGAAAGCTGGAGACCAAAGGAGATTCTGCAGTTCAAAGAGGTTCAGAATGCTGCTGTCACTGGTTCTTCATTTCTTAGTACTTGAAGGTATTTGCAAGTAAATAATAATATAATATTTTTTAAAATCCACCCCCAAAGTTAAATTATTTCTTTTACTTCACACTAACTCTAAAAGCCTCTGCAGAAGGAGTGTAGCCCACTTTTGAAAGGTGGGAGAGTAGCAGTTTAATCCTATTCATGGCAAATCCACTTAGTTTCAACTTGAGGAGATTTTGCACAAGACAGCTTGTTCTCTGGTTACTGAATAAAGTGCCTTGGTGAGACCTCTGCCACGTAAAACATGGAGTGAGAGGTGCTCACTGGTGGAACTGTAGGCTTTTGATGAGACTCATCTCTCTGGCTATGTCTGACTCTGAGAGGGGCACAGTTTAGTCCTCAGATTTACCCTTTTGTCTCGCAGAGAGCTGATAAAGTGCCATGACAAGGCTGTCCCTGCCACTGAGATTACAGATCTGTGATGTTGAAATCAGAACAAGCATCATCCTTTTAGGGCTGTGCTTGGAACAGGACTTAACTGAGAACTGAGTCAGAGCATACAGCCAACACATGCAAATGTCCCTTTGGAACAATTTCAGGCCTTGGTTTCCCAATGATGTTCCAATAAAAGTAGGATTGGTTCCATAAATCATGGGTATATTCAAAACCTCAACAACAAAGTAATTGTAACTGGTTACACCCTGATTTCATCCACTGCAAGTGGCTTGTTTCTGTTACAGTGAGATTTTATGCCATGACCATAAGAAATCAGGAAATATAGAGAAGTCAGGGATTAAACAAAATGAAGAAATTTTTCTGGACACTTTTCAGTAAAATAAATTTGCTGGCAAGCTGCATTGACACCTGATATTCTCTTTGTTTAATGTCTCTGGAAAATGTCATACATTTCAGTTCCCAATATGGCCTGATAAGAAGTGGCAGTAAGGTTGTTTTCAACAATAGAATTGATTACATTTTCCTCTTCAGAAGTGCTTGTATTCATGCCTGTTCTTTGAAAGAGAAAGATCAGGCCCACTGTTTAATATAAGAACCAAGATCTAGTGCAGAGCTTAAGGTAGATTTTTTCCCAATTTAGTGGAGTTATGGATACTACTGAAATACTGTCTTATTGTTCGGAGCACAGGACCTGCTGGTCCAGTATCACTTATTAAACCAATCACTTCATATAGAAAAAAAGTCATTAGATGCACTTAAAACATCTCTTGAGAGCAGTCAGAGCCAGCCCAGAATTCCCAGTGATGGCTATATGCCTTTGCCACCCAGCAGCAGTGCCAGAGCGCTGCTGAATTTCACTGAAACTGGTCAGTGGTTACCCATGTTTTTGTGATCACTATCCCTCTTGTTGCCAGCAAGCACACTTAGCCCTGGCCCTTCTTTTATGGTAGAAACATGTAATTTTTGTTGGTCTTGGTACATTTTTGAATGTTCCTATAGCCAGTGATGCCAAAGGAATTTCCCAGAGATAATGACAAAGAACAGTTGATACACAGGCAGGTGGGTTGGCTGTGCAAAAGAAAAGGGAGAGCTGTTATATGAGTGAGCAAAATGTGTACCCATTCTGTGGTCTAATAGAAGTTACAGCATTCCTTAGGTAGGGGGTCTTTTTATAATTTTTTTTTTTTAATACTTGTTAATTCAATTAAGAAATGAGTTCTTGAAAAGAAAACTTCTACAAGAGCCATCTGGAGGATTCTGGACCTGAAATAGTCCCTAAAGACATGCATAATACTTGTTAATTAAATTAAGAAATGAGTTCTTGAAAACTTCTAAGGACCCATCTGGAGGATTCTGGACCTGAAATAGTCCCTAAAGACATGCATATGGAGCATAAGCTCTATGGATATCAGAAACCACAAGTAACCACACCAGATAATATAACCACACAGATATACCACACCACAGCCATAAATATATCCCATACTATTTTGAAGTAGAACACCTTTAAACACCTACACAGTGAAACAGCTTTTGCAGCTTTTTTTAAGCAAAGTGAAAGAAAAAAAAAAATCTTCTTCTGTGTCCAAATCATTAGGGAGAATGGATCAGAGGACTTGCCTGGACATCAGGAGTGACCAGGCAGAGCAGGTATGGGGCTCAGCACTCACTGCCTCTGCTTGGTGCTGTCAGCTCAAAGCAGCTTCAGAACCAGTTTGCAGCAACACAGAGACACTTCCCCAGTGGCAGTGTGTAAAAGGGAGCAATTAATAGGAACAGCTAATTCTTGAGAAATTAAAGAAAAATTCAGATTATTTAGATATTAAAAAAAAAAGTTTGACAAGTTTCCTCTTTGTGCTGTATTTATGCAGGATCTCACTTCACACCTTCAATGAGGATGTTTCCTGCTGCTGAGGTAGAGAGGAGTGTTGCTGGTAGAGGATTTGAGTTGTTGAGCACAGGGATTCTCTGAACAGTTTTCCTTGACTAATTTTTTTCTATTTATGCAGGTTTTTTTGGTTGTGGGGTTTTTTTTCTTTGTTTTTGTTGTGGGTTTTTTTGGGGTTTGTTTTTTTTTTGTTTTTTTTTTTGCTTTATTTCACTGTGAAAGACTGAAGATGCAAACATCCATTGCTTGTGACAAGGTTTCTAGCTGCCATGTCCTTATTTTGCAACGGTGTTTGATTTATATTAGGAAACAGGGGGATGAGTTACTCCAGCAAAGACCAAATGGCTTTCTGTTTCAGCAGGACATTTCTTCTGCATTAATAATACACCTCTGGCAGAGCCTCCCTCTTGACCCTGAGCCAAGGCCTTAGTTCAGGTGGATGCCATGTATGTTCCATGTTCTAGATTAAGCAGGGAACATCCTTTAGGCTTTATCAGCAGTGTGGTTCTCCCCATCAGCTCCAAGGACACCAGAGACTCGTGCCTGGTGATTCAGAAGCTGACAAAGGAGGGTATTGCATTTGCCAATCTCATGTAATTTTGAATATCACAGCACAGAGCTCAGAGCAGTAGGGTGCAAGTCCAGCAGTTTCTACTGTAAGTCTGTGATTTTATCTACTCAATGTGATACTCATGTTTAGATTCACATGTGGGAAGCAGCTGTTATGTACTGCATCACGTTTTAACAGTGCTGCAAAATCAGAAATCACTGTTCTCTTTTTGGCTGACCCTTTATGTTTTCTTTTGCAGAGCCATAGCCCTGCCTCTCAGTACCAAATTGGGTGTGAGAGACAAGCAGAGACCAAAAGCTCAGCCCAACCCCGTGCTGGAAACGTTCTATAGTACGCGCCGCAAGAACCCTAAAGAGGTGAGTCCCTTCTTTCTTTGCTTTCCTGTAGAAAATCCCCTTTGGAATCCTGAAGTTTAGCAATGCCGTTGATATCTGGAAGCTCCAGAAAGGAAACGCTGCAGCACTGGTTCCCTGAGAGCAGCCTGCCGCAGGGTGTTCCTGCAGTGCCATCAGCTCTGAGTTCTGTCTCCGAGCAGCAGAGGAAACTGCTCCCAAAAGGAGCAGTGACAGCTCCGGTCCCTGCCTGCCCCACACACAGCACAACCTGCAGCACTGGTGGCTCTGCCTGAACAGCAGTGACACCTTCTTACTGTGAGCGTGCCCAGGGAGGTTGGGGATTTATATCCTTGGGAAAACTCAAAGCTCTCTGGGCATGGTCCTTGACACCTGGCTCTAGGCAGCTCTGTTTGAGTAGGGCCCATTGGACAAGGTGAGCTCCAGGGTCCCTTCCAACCCCAGCCATTCTGTGATGGCTTCTTTTCATATACTGGCAAATCCTAAATAAAAACCAACTGCCTTGAGCTCCCACATTGCTAGTCCCTGCAGCTCAGCAAATGTGTCTTGCTTGATCTAGTCCTAGACTGGGTCATTCTGTTGCCATGCAATCCATGAGTTTGAGATTGGCCTTGCAAGAAGCCAGAGTCTTGGCCATCATCACAGAGACTGTGAGGGGCTTCAGAAGCCTGCAAACATAACTGGAGGGTAGTTTTCCCCTGAGGAGTAAGAAAAGTCTTTCAAGAAAGTTTTTCAAGAAATTGGCAAGATGACCCAGAGTTATAATGGCTGTTGCTGATGGGAAAAACTACTAGCAGGATTATGAATTGTCAGGCAATATTAGAATTTAACCTGGTCAGGGAAGTCCCTGAGAGCGAATTCTGTGGTAGGGAAAGCAATCTGATTTTATTTCAGCTTGGTTTTGTAGACTTTCTCTTGGCCTTAAAGCAATTGCTGTGAGCCCTTATAGAGGATGGGTGAGTAGGATGCTCACCATGGCTTCCAGTCCCAAGGAACAATCCTGCTCCAAACACATTGCTTCACCAAGGCTGTTGCAGCATGGTTTTGCTGCAGTGGGGCATGAGGAGCCTCAGGACATGCAGTACCAGATTAGAAATAAAGGAAAAGAGGCTAAAATTAAAATGCAGGCATTGATCTGGGTAGTGCAGCCAGCCCATCTCTGCAGCAGTGGGAAGGTGCCGTTTGTCCTGGCTGGATGGTGACAGGGAGGGTGACAGATCCCCCTCTGAGCCCCACTGAATCCCAGCTGACATACCAGTGACACTGAATCCCAGCTACCAGTGACAGCACAGCATGGAGACAAAGAGCAGCACCACGGGTCCTGGGGTAACTTTATTCGATGGTAAAACTTCCCCTCTTCAGTGTCCCAGGACCCCGAACTGGGGGCAGACAGTGACTTATATATGGGGGCAGGTCTCAGGGGAGGATACAATCTTTAACAAATCAGGAGAATTGGGAGTGAAAAACAAGGCGGGGAATATAATGTTTAAACCAATAAAGAATTTCAAGGGAGGAGAACATTTTCAGTGAGCTAATAAAGTCTGGAGAAATAAAAAACTGGCAGGGAAATTTCTCGAAAGAATGCAGGTTGGGGAAGAAACTGGCATTTAATGAAAGGAAAAGTAAAGATTCCGGGCAAAGGGCAGGGACAAAAGGCACAGCCTAATGAAACTACAAAATTGCAAATCAAACAGTAAACATACCAATAAAACAAAAACACACCACAACAGGAAGGAGTGTTCTGAGGGACACTGTCAATGTGGTTGGCTTTCCTCTTGCCTTTCTATCCCCAAAATCCAAACACTTCTTACTATAACTGCTTCTATGGCAGAGATCTAACTCAAGACCTGGCTTTGCCAGCAGGTTTTTCACGCAGCTCTTCTTGCACCCCTGTTGTGCTGAAGTGGTGCTTTTCTCCCAGCAGATCTGGGATACTGGAACAGATCCTCACCATGAGACAGCAGCATGAGGTGGGGCAGGAGCTGCTGCCTGGCTCTCTCCATCACTGGGTACACCTCAGCCCGTCTGCTGGCTCCCTTCCCCTCCCAGGAGCTCTCAAACCACTGCTTAGAGGCAGCTTTTACTTGTCCAGTACAATATAAGATTTTGCAGTTCTTGTCAGCCATTTCTTGGGAGGAATTCCACATGATGGAGCAGTTGGAAAATGTAAATTAACATCTCCATTTGTCTCCAGAACAGCACTCACAAAACAGCACATCTGAAAGCAGCATACCTGAAAACTGGTAATCAATTTATTTTTGTACAGCATGCTCAAAGTATGTAGGCCATTCTCACATGATACCAATTCAGGTAAATGCATTCCATGAAAAACTATTGCTTTACTTAAAAAACAAGGTTATCCATGATGACACTTCCAAGTAGGAATATAAAGCATGACAAACTCTTAACAGCCTAAGGACAAGAAGGAAGGTAATTGCAGGATTTCTGTGAGTTGTATATCGAAGAATTACCCCTAACAGGTTTACCACAAGAGGAGAATATCCAGTAGGAAAATGATATTGCCTCTGCTCATTACATCCACCATGATACTGCATCAGAACTGCTGAGAGGCATGACAAGATTCAGTGCAGAACCATAAAATATGATTTACACTGCGGTGATCTTTATTGGAGTGACAGATTTTAAGGATTTGGTCCCAGAAGACAGGGTGAGGAAGTGATTAGGCAACAAACTTGTGAGGAGACAGGACCAGTTTGAAACTGGGGAAGTTAACATAAAAAATGAGAAGTTTCAACATTAGTATTTATAACCAATTGATTAGAGGGGAATGGAAATATTTTCTGCTATCCAATATCTTTACTCTAGGAATGGACAGCTTTCAGAAAGATGCCTTAGCCTGAGCAGACTTAGGCTGGCCAGGGGATCCAGCTGGGCTCTGTGGTGGGTCAAATAGATGTTGCCCTCTCTGAACTTTGAATCTGGATCTGAGCCTGCTGCCTCATCTGTTTTCCAGGGTGAGCTGCTCAGTTTAGCCAAGCAATGTGACCTGCCAGTGAGGAAGGTGGAGAAGTGGTTCCGGCACCGGAGGAACATGGACCGGCCCAGCCTGTCCAAGAAGTTCAGCGAGGCCTGGTGAGCAGGAGCACAGGCCATGAACTCCGTTTTCACTGGAGCTGAGCTCCACAGACAGCTCACTGCCTCCCCCTGCCCTCCATCCCTACACAGAGATCCCAGCTCCCTGTCTGCCCTCCGTCCCTACACAGAAATCCCAGCTCCCTGTCTGCCCTCCATCCCTACACAGAGATCCCAGCTCCCTGTCTGCTCTCCATCCCTACACAGAGATCCCAGCTCCCTGTCTGCCCTCCATCCCTATGCAGAGAGCATCTTGGGTCTTCCCTGACCCACTTGGCTCTGCTATTACTCTCTGCTGCCTCTCTGTTATGGAAACATTTCTTGTTTTTCCCCCTTACTTGCAATCCTAAGTCTCCTTTTACTGCTGTACCTTTATTCCTTACTGGTCCCTTGTTTCTGAATTTTCCTGACTTTGTCACACTGGCATCCTGCTTTGACACGTATTTGAACCTGAAAAACTCTCTGCTCTTTACATCTTAGTGCTTTGCTGCTGCTTCAGTACCTACTAAAAAGGCATCCTTTCTGTTTCCTTCCCCATAGTTTCCCTTTCTGCATAGATTCCTTCTGCTGCACCTTTTCTGCAACTATTTTGCACACTGTTGTTTTCAAAAGCTACAGGCAGCAGGCTGGATTGGATTCTGCTGTCATTTGCCTTCAGCATCTTGAAAGTCACAAACCAGCATCCTTCCACGGGGGTGGAAGTTTGTGAGCAAAGATCAAAAACTGCCTTGCAAACAGCTGTGTGGGAATCCTCCTTGTTATGTGGAGGCACAAAATAAATCTCAGGACAGACAGATCTGAACGTCAGTCCTGGCTCAGCTTTCCACAGAAAAGGAGGATTCTCCACAGGTTGCTTGGAATGCCTCATTTACAAGGGGCTGCTCTGCTGTTTGTGTAGGGAGTTGGGTTCCCCCAGGAAAGCCACATAAGCAAAAGAAATCATTAAATACTTGGAGTACTATTCATCTATCTAAAAGTGTGTGTCTGTATCCATAGGCTAGGCATGAACTTCGGGCTCATCAGCATGTGCTCCATTGAACACTCCACCTGTAATTTGAAACCCCTGCCTAAAAACCCTAATTCAAAAAGAAGAAAAGGATGTGTATTATTTATTTATAATACTCCATATAGTTACAAATATTTACAGAAACAGTGAATAAGGAGTTGTAAAGCAACAATGTTTATTCTGCCTCCATCTGGATGAAATGCCAGCTCTCCCTGCACTCTGATGACTTGTAGTGAATAGTAACAGTAAGTAGGAAACAGTAAATCCTTTTCTGCCTCAGCCCGCTGAGGACAGAGTCCTTCCCCCACCCTCTGTCGCCATGTGCAGTCTGTAGACAGAACGTCTCTCTGATGTGACATAGCAGCTTTGCAGAGTTTATTTTTGTCTTGGAATTCCTGGGGCTTTCATTGACAGGTGGAGTCTCTCAAAATGCAGTTATGTCTGAATTGTTATGGAGATTTTTTGAAATTAAAGGACTAATTTAGACAGTTTTACTCCTTTTAATATTTCCCGTGGTTCATTTATTAATAACTTGTTTATTTGGTTAGGTTGAAATTCCCCCCATTCCTTACTATATGTGTGAATATTCAGGTGACCTGCCTCTGTCCACTGATCTGCACAAACAGTTTGTATGTACTTCTGTGTGGGTTTAATGTTGGAAAATAATTTCTGGCTCCTCAATGAGCCAAACATGACAGTAATTAGTTACTGTGCATGATAACAAATCTAGCAGGCTGGATCTCTAAAGGCCTAGGAGAGATTGGCATTGTTTCACTTTTACAAATGCATCTGCTACTGCTGGGAAGCTTTGGGATTATTCTCATCAGGATTTTAGTCAGCAAGATTCTTGTGTCCTCTGCCATCTCTGCAGCAAAGGAATTGCTCTTTGTGAAGTCTGTGAAATGTGCTGGTAAAATGCAAAGAGCTGCTCCTGTTTTGGTCAAACCTTAAACATACTAACATGTGTCTTTGCCTTAATAGTGTAATTGTTTTAATTAGTGTGAGGATACACAAACTTGCAGCTCAGGGGTTAATTAATGGGATTCTAATGCCCTTTGTTTTGTTTGTTTGCAGCTGGAGATTTACATTTTACATCATTTCTTTCTTCACTGGACTCGCTGTCCTGTATGATGTGAGTACACACGCAGTCACCTGCTGTTCTACCCAGCCCATGCCTGCAAGAATGGCAGAGTTTGTTGTCAAACATGCCTTTTCAGATCTTCTTCTAGAGGTTTTCCATACATGTTGGTGTGTATCCCCTGCATAGCACACTTAGGAGACCACAGACATACTGGACCGGGTTTATTTTAAGGACTCCAGAACCAAGTTTCCTCTTCTTCTGGCAAAGCAGAAGGCAGATGGGATTGTATAAAAGTAAATTTCTTCAGGGTAGGAGATAGAACACTTACCTAATCTGGAAGCTGCAGGGCCTGTTTGTGTGTTGTATCCAATACCTCTTTAAGGTAAATAAATTGGGCTTCCTTTGGAGCATGGACTGCAATTTAATCCTTTTATTTGCTAATTTTCTTTTCCTTAGCCAGGATATGATTGGTTCAGGCTCATGCCTCAGCCTTTTCTCTAATTTGATAAATAGTGAGTTCTCTTGATACAATTTGTACTGCCTTATCAGGCAGAAGTGCTAAGGGGAGCCATGGGTGTGCTCTTGTCCCTGAGCTGGGACTAGGGCACTGGCCATCTGCTGCCTCTGTTTTCAAGGTTCACCTGACTCCTTTGCTGTGTCTGGTTCCCTAGGTGAGCTTTGCAAGTCTTCTGGTCTGGTCTGATGAGTTAAGTGATGCAAAATGTGCACATCCCAAGGCAGCAGGCACAAACCCTCCTTGTGACCTCTCACTGTAACATGTGAAGGACTTTTAATTTACACAGACTTTCAAGTCAGATTTTAAGGGACTCAAAAGTATGAGGATTAGAGGATGAGCTAGCTGAGGAGTGAAGGTATCTGAACCTCAGCTGCAGTGTTCTGTGGATCTGTACGTCAAAACAGAAGACTGTTCTTTGAGACCAGCTCTTGAAATTTGGTCTGGATGATCTGCTTAGCATTGTACAAGATCCCTGTAGCAACAAGGGACAAAATCATATTCTTCAGCATGTTGTCTGTCCATTATATGGATGAAATACCATTTTCACTTTTTGTGACCCATGTCTTTATTCAACACACATCTTACAATTTTCACAAAAAAAGGGAGACATCCATCCTACAGACAGCACCTCTAGATCCTGTAGCAAATATGTTATTCTGCTACCTAAATTGTACTAAAATTACTACTTTTAAAAGAAGGACAAAGAACTAACATGACAGGGCATGCCTACCTGTGAGATTTTCTGACTTTCACATGCTTACTTTATTACCTGAATAGCTTTTAAACATGTGTTTGTTGTTGTGAAACTCCCTTCTTTCTTTAGGAAAAGAGCAAATGTTTAAATTCTGCATTAGTAGTTTTGGACTGATAGCAAAAACCTCTGCCCATAAGTCAGTGAAACAGCCTGTAACAAAGGAAAGTTATCTTCCAGTAGGCCACCAGGAATCAGCTATATTTGCTGATAATAGAGGAATGATGAAATTCAGGGATCTGGACTTGCTTTCTAGCTTAGGTAAACAGTGTGCCATAGTTGTTGCATGGTTTTTGCTTTGTGCTTTCTGGTTCAATATCACACATCTCTCCTGGTTCTGCACATTATTTGCTGTAAATTCTATTCCCAGCCTCACTCCCAGTCAGCAGGGACTCTGTCTGTTCCAAGTTAGGTACCACACATCTCTCCTGGTTCTGCACATGTATTTGCTGTAAATTCTATTTCCAGCCTCACTCCCAGTCAGCAGGGACTCCGTCTGTTCCAAGTTAGCCCTGCACCTAAACCCACTGCCTCCTGCTTTGCCTCTGTATCACCCACACACCAGCAGAGCTCAGTGGGAAGAAGAAATGCTGCCTTCTTGCCTCAGCTCTGATATCTGGAGCCCTCTAGAACTTAAAGAAAATTACCGTCATAGGTGTGAGCATCACTGTGTTCTGTGAGCTCTGGCCCACCCTGGGCTCAGCTCCAGGCAGAGCACGCTCCATGCAGGGAGGACTCTTGGGGACTTTAGCTGCCATGTTTCTATGAAGGTTTCAAAACTGCCAAGTTCTAAACTAACAATTTATTGAACAGAGTAGGATCTTTTCAGAGGTTAATTACTTAACAAACTGCAGCATAACCTTCACTGTTAAAGAAAAAAACCACTTACCTGACACACCAGTTTTCAACCTTCTATCCACATTTAAGTGTTACTGTCTACATCACAGATACTCCTAATTAAATACTTGTAAGATTATTTTTAAATGCTCAAAACATCACCAACACCTCAAGCGTGTGGAAGATGGCAAAAAGTTGGGAGAGGTCTTCTCTGAGCTATTTTATTTGGAACGGCTAAATAGTGTGTGAGATTTCAGGCAAATAGCCACAATTTAGAAATGTCACAAGCAGATGCAAGTCCTTGTAGTGGAAATCTCTTGGCAATTGGATTCCAGACAGCAAGACCAGCTCTGCCTGTAATAAAACACAACAAAGTCTGTAGCAGTAAGAAACTAAAGGAATTAGACAACTGATAAGAAAAGAGCTCCTCTGATATTCTCACATACGTGTTTCATTTTTGTTGCAGAAGCCTTGGCTTTGGGACCATAGAGAGTGCTGGACAGGATATCCACAACAGGTGAGTCACACAAGAAGGAAAATTGCTGTTATAAGTCTTGTATTGTGTTTCTGTATTTTTTGAAAATCAGATTATAATAGTGACAAAAAGAGGACACTGAATTAAATTCAGACTCGGAAGACCTAAGAATTCAAAGTCAGACCCTCATCTGGAGAGAACATCTTTGTACCTGGTATCATCTAATGCAAGAGAAGATGAATTGGCAAAGCACTTTGTCACTATCAAGCGAAAATGAAGACTTATGTTCCAGGGGTTTTGTCTGACAGTCAAAGCTAGAACAAGACCCCTTGACTATATGTGGAGGTTGCAAACCCGTAAAGGGGAAAGTAATGCCCAATTCTAACAGTGTGAGACACAGGAAATGTAACAGGACTAATGACTGAAGATTGAGGCAATGCCTTAGAGGACAAGTCTGAGCATTCCAGTATTGCTCGAAGGCAAAAATTTTAGGGCAAATCTGTAGTTCTGTGTAAAAATTAAACCATACAAACAAGTGAGGCTTGAATAGGAATGTTAGACTGCAAGGATCACTCAGCTCCTTCTCTCTCCTGCTCTGTACACTTGTGGTACATGTCTTGTCAAAAACAAGGGGAGCCTCCATAATGGCACACTGTGATGGACTGACCCTGGCTGGCCAGTGTGCCCACCAAGCCCATTTTTCTCTCCCCTCCTCAAATGGAAAGGGGGGAGAAAATATAGCAAAAGGCTCATGGGTTGAGATAAGGACAGGGAGAGAGCATCCCCGGTTACCATCACAGGTAACACAGGCTTGACTTGGGGAAAAATTATTTTCATTTACTGTTAGTCAAATAAGAGTAGTTTAACCCAAATCTTAAAAGCACCTTCCTGCACCCTTCCCTTCTTCCTGGGCTTAACTTCACCCCCACATTCTCTACCTCCTCCCCTGCACGGTGCAGTGAGATGTGGAGTGGGGGTTGTGCTCAGTCTGTCACACCTTGGCTCTGCTGCTCCTTCCTCCTGCTCTGGTAGCAGGGGTCTCCAGCGGGAGACAGCTCTCCATGAAGCTCTCCACTGCGGGTCCTTTCCACAGGATGCAATCCGTGGGGAATGCACTGCTCCATCGTGGCTCCACCGCAGGCGCTGCCAGGAGCCTGCCCCAGCACTACAGCACAGTCTTGGCAGGCTCAGAGCTTCCTCAGGCCACATCCCCCTGCTCTAGTCAGGATCTAGACCTCCAGGGACTGCAGGTGGATTTCTGCTCCCCGTGGACCTCCGTGGGCTGCAGGGGCACAGCCTGTATCACCATGGCCTGCTGTATCACCATGGCCTGCTCCAGCACCAGGAGCTCCTCCTCCTTCTGCACTGACCTGAGGGTCTGCAGAGCTGTATCTCATATTCTCACTCCTCTCTCCACACCTCTCTTGCCCAGCAGTTTTTTCCATTCTTTAATACATTGTCCTCAAGCCACTGCCACTATCATTCATGAGCCAGTGGCAGATCAATCTTGGAGGTGTCTGGAGCTGGCTCTGTTGGACAGGGGCAGCTTCTGGCATCTCACAGAAGCCACCCCTGCCCCCACCCCCCTACCAAAACCTTTCCATGTAAATCGAACACACACCCATTTTCCAGCATTTGTAACAACCAGAAAAGACCAAAACCAGGGCTGGTCATATCCCACTGGCAAAAAGCAAGTCAAGAACAAACCTGTGTATTAGCAGGAACAAAACATGTGTTAATTACAATTTCTGCTAAACAGACCATGCCATGTGCTACAGACAGTGACAAAAGAAACACCAGTTCTCCCAAACAGTCTGATCTTTGGGGGGGAAAAAATAGCTTCTGATCCAGAGCTCCTGTTTGGATAACCTGGAGTGTGACCAGCACATACCAGCTAGGGAGATATCCATGTCCTTCCTGGAAGCCCCAGGGCATCCAGCTGTGCTTCCTCTTGTGGCCAATTGCTGGTGCTACAAAGGAAAACAAACTAAAATTTATGAAGGCCATAAATAACCAGTTGGTATTAGGGAGTACAATACTTCATGTTCCTTTGAAAATGGTTGCAAAGCCCCTTTAGTCATAGTAATTATTTATCAAATAGATTCAGGTTTAAGGAGGTCATATAATGTAACAACAGCAAAAATTGCTTGTTAAGTAATGAGATATTGCTGAGTGAGCTAAGCTTTCCATTTCCCATCTGTAAAAGCCCAGATAATTTACCCAAAAGAATGTGAATTACATTTCCTGCTGGGTTTGGATTTTCCCCCCATTACTTTGATTAAACTGGAAAATTTGTGACAGAGGTATCTGAAGCATCTTCAAACCTAAAAAGGGAATGATTTATTCAGCTACTCCTTTTCCACCATAATGAATTGGTTTATGTAGTTTTTAAAACTCTGTACTGTCTGCTCAGAAATCAGAATAATGCTGAAGAAGTCCTAAAAATATTCACAATCTTCATGGTGGTTCCCTAAATGTTTGACATGATGTGGTAAAGTTGAATTTCCCCTGCTGTTGACTTCATCTTGGCACAGATGACATTTAGTGAGGGAGTGTGTTGTTCAGTTGAACTATTTCCCCCTGTGGCTGCAGGAGCCAGCTTTGTTGATTTGCTGTAATATTGGGTTTTCGCTGCCTGTTTTTGGTAGCCAGGGGCTACAGAAGTGGCTTCTGTAAGAAGTTGCCAGAATCCTCCTCCATGTCCAGCAGAGCCAATCCCTGGTGGCTCCAAGTTGAACATGCCACTGGCCAAGGCTGGGCCAATTAGAAATAGTGGTAACACCTCTGTGATAACAGATTTAAAAAGAAAGAAAAAAAAAAGAAAAAGTTATTGCACAGTTGTGTTTGCAGACAGAGAGGAGCAGGATGAGAACATGGGAGAGGAACAACTCTGCAGACACCAAGGTCAGTGGAGAAAGAGGGGCAGGAGGTGCTCCAGGTGTGGGAGCTGAGGTTCCTCTGCAGGCTGTGCTGAGGACCAAGGTGAAGCAGCTGTGCCCCTGCAGCCCCTGAGGATCCACGGGGGATGCAGAGATCCACCCACAGCCCATGGGGATCCACGGGGGATGCAGAGATCCACCCACAGTCTCTGGAGATCCATGGGAATGCAGAGATCCACCCCCAGGCTGTGGAAGAGGAGCCCACACCAGAGTAGGGGGATGCCTGAGAGGAGGCTGTGGTCCTGTAGGAGACCCATGGAGAGAGGAGCCCTGCTCCCGTGTTGGAGCAGCCTGTCCTTGGGGGACTGCACCCCGTGGAAGAGTGACCCACGCCGCAGCAGTCTGGGAAGGACTGTTTTCCATGGGACTCATGTTGGGCCAGTTCACAGACAGCTGTTGCCTGTGGGATGGACTCACACTGGAGAAGTTAATGAAGAACTGTTTCCCACAGGAGGGACCCCACAGTGCAGCAGGGGAACCATTCCTCTCCCTGAGCAGCAGGAGAAGCCATGGCTGATGAACTGACCATAACCCCCATTCCCATCTCCTTGCATCACTGGGGTATGAGGTAGAGCTGGGAAGGAGGGAGGAGCAGGGGGAAAGGTGTTTCTAAGGGCTTATTTCACTTCTCATGATCGTGCTCTGATTTTGTTAGCAATTAACTTAATTCATATCTCTAATTAGAGTCTGTTTTGCCCATAACTATATTTGATGAGCAGTCTGTCCTGGTCCTTAACTCATGAACCCTTTGTTATATTTTCTCTCCTCTGTCCAGCTGTGCAGGGAAGTGACAGAGTGACTTTGGTGGCTGCCTGGCATCCAGGCAGCATCAACCCACTACAGTTGTCGTTTGCCTTGGAAGGAGTTTTCACTTGCAGCCCTTGCACTGATGTATCTGATGGGTGTTTCCCTGTCTCTCCCTCTCTCACAGCCTCTCCAACCCTCTCTGTTCTGGTATTACATGCTGGAGCTCTCCTTCTACTGGTCACTGGTCTTCACCTTGCCCTTTGACGTGAAGAGGAAGGTGAGTGGCAGTCTCAGTGGAGGATCAAGTACAAACAGGACACAAGCTGAACACTTAGGAGAGTGACCTCTAAGAGTATGTGTATACTGCCAGTCAAGGTTTTGTGGCACTCTCTCCTTGCTCATTCACAGAAATTTTCATTCCCACTCATTGGCTTTCTCTACTCTGGGAAGTGGATAACACCAACCCTGATACAGAAAGGTGCAAAGTACTGAAGAGTTCTCAATACAAATTTAAAATCCAAATATAAAAATTGCTCTTCTGTAGCTCTTCTAGGCTGCACTGATCATAGAGACAGGAAAAGAGGTGGTTCTCTGCCAGTAGAACTGCTTGTGTTCCTGGTGCCAGTGTCCCAACAGACAGGGTGCAGCATCAGGCTATGGCTGGTGGAGAGAAAGAATGTTCTTTGTTGTGAGATTCTCAGTTTACACCATGATCTCTTAATTCCTGGGTCTCTTGGTTGCCTACATTTCTAGAATGCATTTGGTAAAATAATTACATGGGTAAGATTTGTATTGGGAGGTTTCTTAGTCACTAGGTAGAGAGATATCATTGCTACCTTCAGGAACCACGCTTGGACTGGGGCAGGAGGTGCATTATGTATTCTGTTCTCTGCTGTTCCCCTTCTCATCAGGATTTCAAGGAGCAGATAGTCCATCATGCTGCAACCATCTTCCTGATCAGTTTTTCATACTGTGCCAACTACATCCGCATTGGAACACTGGTGATGGTGATTCACGATGCTTCTGATTGCTTCCTAGAGGTGAGCCAGGCAGAGCCTAATCAGCAATGGTGCTATTCAGTCACAGAATGTCCTCCTAGCACTGGGGTATTCCACAGATCCCTCTGCTGCTCTGCTGACCCAGCCAAGGGTGCCCAGCTGAGAGCTGGGGAGAGCTTGGTTTCTGCATGCAGGTTGTGTCATACCTGTCTCATTAACCCCCTGGAGTGTGTGCAGATGCTGTCTTGGCTGCTGTTTAATTGTTCTTTCTCCTTCCAGCCAACTAAGATATTCAATTACATGAAGTGGAAAAAAACTTGTGACAGCCTCTTTATGATCTTCTCAGCTGTTTTCCTGATCAGCCGCCTGGTCATTTACCCCTACACGTGAGTCTGCTGCAGTGAGGGGACATGGAGAAGCTGCCTTCTGAGAGACAGGACAATTATCTGGGTGCTGCAGCCTTTGTTTTTTGTCCTGGAGCATGTGTTCCTCCCCTTTGCACATGGGTGCCACATGGCTTGGGGTAGACAAAGCTGCTCTTTGGGTTCACAGAGCACTCCTGGAGCCCTGGGCCAGTGGCTCCATCCCATGTACTTCGGGTGGGGAACTGATAGCTGGGATAGGTAAAGATGGAAGTGGCTGATCTGAAACTTCCTCTGTGGCTACAAATTTCTGGGACTTAATTGTGGCCCTGTTAACAACATGCTTTCCCTCCACTGCAATCCCCTCTGTTTTGCAGAGTGCTTTATAACACCTACTATTACTCCATGGAGATATTCCAACCCTTCTTTGGATACTACTTTGTGAATGTTCTCCTGCTAATTCTGCAGCTGCTCCATATCTTCTGGTCCTGCCTAATTATTCACATGGTCTACAAGTTCATCATCCAGGGCACGGTATGCATCAGTTTGTTCTATCCTTTACATCACACGGGGAGGGAGGGTCCACCTAGGCTGCTTGAGAATACAGGGGTCCATCTGGCATGGATTCCTTATTGTTCTATTGAAATTATACATACGTGTTTCCAACAGTGAGGTGGAAGGAAACTCAGTTATATTAGGGAAAGTTGACCAAAAAAATTTTTATGAATCGCTACAATATTGGGTCCACTTCTGAAGCTTATATTCAACAAAAATATGGATTGGACTCCAGGAGAGATGTTTGTGAACAATGCCAGTGACATCTGAGTAAAAATCCCAACGCTTTGTGCAGTGTGATTTGCATTTGTAACAAGACTGAGAAATCAAGGAAGAGGGAATTGTCATGATTGGTGAGGTCAGTGCAGAAGTGTTTCCCTTATTGTACAGAATTTTTGATTACAATTGTGTTACTGTGCTGTAGATTTCACACAGTAGGTATTTCTGTCTAAACCAGCTGCCTGGGCTCTTCTTCCAGCAGTGGAGGGCAACAGGCATGCCCAAATTATGATCCATTCCATACTTCACCTGGCAGTGCTGCTCAACAGGCACAGAGCAACCAGAGATGAGTATTTGAGCTGCAGCTGTATAAACTGAAATGGAATGCATCCCACATCCCACTCTTTCTGGCCTGTAGTATTTGCTGGGAGACCAAAATGCTGCTCAGCATGAAATTCTTCCCAGAATCAAAGCCGTGACTGGCCACATGCCAAAGATGCAGTCCAGAGGTGACCAGTCAGTGTTGTGGGAAGTGACCTCAGAGCCCAGGATGATTTGTTTCATTAGTATCCAACTGAGGAATTCTGTCTTACGGGAACTGAGAGCAATCATTAAAGGCTCCTCTTTATCCTGATTGTTCCCATTTTCTTTATCTGCCTTCTCTTAAGGCGGCACAGAGCAAATTACTTGCAGATCAGGAAACAGGGCTGGAAATGAAGACACAACTTTTTTATTGTTTTCCTAGTTTTTGTGGGGGCTGAATTACCACTGCAGTTACTGTAGTGTAAAATGATAAGGTAATAAATAGTCTTATCAGAAAGTAAAGAACCATCAGGAAGGAAAATCCTGAAGCATATCCAGAATTTTTCCTATTTTATCTAAAATGGATATGCCAGATTTGATATAAAAATATATTTGAAAACTTTACTGCTCAGTAAAAAGCACAAAAGATTTGTCCTAAACAGATCTGTTTCAATGACCAAAGCAATATCAGCAAGCATACAGGACATTCTCTCTTTGAGAATCATGAAACTTTTGCTGCAATCAGTTCATGTTCTCCTTGCGGGCCTTTCTGGTCTCCACGGTTTTCCTCTCTGGCTGCAGGATAATCTTTACCACCTTCTCACATGATGTTTCCTAATCCCAAGTAATTAGAACTCAGCCTAGATCCTGAAGTACAAGTTTCATTCCCTCATAGAGGGAGCAGCTTTATAGTTCCTTTGGGAATCTTGCGAGATTTAAGGCCTCAGTCACATTCTCTGGCTATAAATGGATATTTTTAGAAATATTGACTACAATTTGTCCTTATGCTGCAGGTCCAGACTCCTGTATATTTCCTGATCTGTCAGTTCCAGAGTGATCCAAGGTGCAGGTTGTTCACAGCAGATACTATCTCCCACCCATATTGTCCTTGGAGGCAGATTGAATTCAGTGCAAATTTAGATTTTTACAAGTCCTGTCTGCATCTGGTTGTAGTGATCTCTGGAAAGAGCATGAGCTGAAATAGAGTTCTCAATATGATATGGGAGATCTCAAGAAGAATGGACAGCCATAAACGGAGACTAAATTTCTGGGCAGCACCTGATTTTCCCCTGAGCAGTTTCTAAATCTGAGGTCACAGAAGGGGTTTGCAGCTTTCCTTCTGCCAAACAAAGGAGTGTGACACTGAGTTTGTCCCCAATATTGGCATCTTATATGGCAGAGTAGAGACAGCCTGAGAAGCCAGGAAGTGCTGAGCTGCTTTTTTCTAAGCTGTCATTTTATCCCATTATTTCTTTTTTGCCTTCCTTTTAAGGCAGTTAATTAGATACTTACAAAAGTGGATTACAGGTTTCTCAGTCAATAAACAGCAAGAGGAAAAGCCTGACCATAAAACTGAATGTAGTCAGAGTGGAGTGGCTTTGTGTTAAGCCTTTGGGAAGCATGTTTCCAGCCTGTTCCAAGTGTTGTCAGCCTGCAGCCACCCAGGCCATGTAGGCAGAAGTTAGCTCCTTGTCCCTTTTGGAAAGTGTAGAAGAGCTTGATTAACTGCCTCCCCCATCCTTCTCCCTCATGCTGATGAGCAGGGCAGCAATATGGATCTCCTCAGGCTTACACAGTTGTCTTCAGTCCTGGGCATTTGTGGTTTTGTACTGCTTTGCAGCCTATAATTCCTAATTTCAGGAATTATGTATATCAGGAATATGTATCAGGATCACAGATGAGACTCCGTGAGACTGAAAGCAAAGGGGCAAGGAGAACATGTTCCCAAGGGTAACGTAAAAGCTGAAGGGACAGAGCAGGACTGTGCTGAGTGGTTGAGGCAGCAGGTGCGTGGTCAGCCCGTGGCTCAGCCATCACTGCTGCTTGTGAAAACTGCTGCGTTTATCTGGCTTCTCACTCACCTGCCTTTGCAGATGGAAAAGGACATGAGAAGTGACACAGAAGAAAGTGACAAGGATGAAGAAAGAGATAAAATTAGAGAAAAGGAGAAAAATGGGATCACGTGTTTCAGCAACGTCACAAGCAACGGTTACATCCAGAGGAGTGGATCTGAGCCCCTGGACAACAGAGCCCATCGTGCCAATGGCCATGCCAAGGAAAGATAGCTGCTGTCCTGTGCTGCTGGCCTGGCCTCCAGCAACCCCAGGCCACCATCTGTAGAAACAGTTTTGCCCACTGTGTAGATAAACTGGAGTGCAATTGCAGTATTGTAGCTGAATTCCTGCTTCCCATAAACCGAAGTGTTTATAGTCAATGAATATTTGAAGGAAGTTTTTTGTCTTCCTTCAGTAAAAGCTTACTATAGGTTGTAGCCTCAAAACAGATAGCAAGGGATCAAAGTGGTTTGACTTGTATTAAGACTGTACCATAATTGTTGTCAAGTGTGTTAATCTTGAAAAATACTTTAAAAATAAGAAGGTGGATTAACTCCAGCAGTGTCAAGTTTTACCCACCTTTGATAGGAATCTGTTTAGCCTGGATCAGCCTCTGGATTATTATTATGGCTGACAAGTGACAAATCTTACCACTAGGTAAGATTTCTTCTGAGAAAACAGGTGCCCTGTATATACTTACAAAATTAAAACTGAGCATAGTGAAATGAAAGCTTTTGGAAAGGCATAAGATAAAACATGTTCTTCTCAAAGGAAGTACTCGTTGTGCCAGTAACCAGTTTTTGTAATGGTATGGAATCTCAGTCCCTGCTTACTGCCCCTAAGGAGGGAACTCCAAAGCCCAGGCTGGAGGAGTCCCCACACAAATCACATTGGAAGAGCTGGGAGATCCAGACAGCTGTTTCTCAACACTTAGGAGTTGGACTCGATGATTCTTGTGGGTCTCTTCCAACACATAATATTCTGTAATTCTGTGATAATTGGAAGTTGGAAGCACACGTTCTGTACACTGCGATTTGAGTGTATGGTCTCACCTCTCTGCAGGTGCTGTGCTCAGGAGGGATATTGAAATGACACATCATTTTGTACTACTGAATGTAAATGTTCTTTATAAATTACTTTTAAAGGTTTGATCATCTGGTCTCTTTTCTACTTCTTTAACCAGCAGGAGGTAAACCTGGCTGGCTGCACCTTACAGGTGGATGTGTGATGAGGGAGACCCATGTGGGTGCCATTGCCAGGGGGAAGATGTTGCCTGCACAGGACACACAGCCACACTGAGCCATGCCAGTAAAGACCTGCAGCTGCCGCGTTTGTCTCCTGCTCAGTAAGACTGTGTTTGGCCCTGGAATAAAGGACAATGTGGGACACCCCTACACTAGACCTAGGGGCAGGTCAGGTTGCTTGGTACTGCCAGGACAATGGCAAGTCCAAGATGGCAACACTGGGGTGGTGCTTTGGCCTTGCAAGGGTAGAAGGAGAGAAATTAATATCTCTTCTTCTTTTTTTGTAAGGTTTTAGGAGGCTAGGGAAGATTCCTGTTGTAAAATCACATCACCTCTCCTCTGAGGAGCAGAATACTTCCCAGAGTCTGCATAATGCCTAATGGAGCCAGTGTATGTTAATGCCTGCTGGATTTGATCCTCAGGGCTTTGTTGTGTCCCTGAAGATTGAGATAAGCTTGTTAGGAGGCAAATCTGATTCTTGTGAAAGATACCTCAATGATACAGGAGAGTTGTTGGATTTGAGCAAGAATTACTGAGTGCTGCCTTTAGCTGAGCATAACAGTGATGAGTCATTGAGGCAGATCAGCTGATGAATTTGTTTTCTCACATCAACTTGCTAAGGCTTGAAGAAGCATTCAGCTTCCTCCCTGCACTGCTCGACCTTCTCTCTTTGTTTGCTCCAGGGCTGGGAAGCTTCTGAGTAGTGTGATAGTGTTTAAGAATTTAGTGTATCCATCCCCTCCTCTCTTCACACATGGGGCATCACAGCTCCCCCCACAGAACAGCTATTGTAGAAAACTTGCAGCAAGTCTGCCACTTGTCTGCTGAGAAACCCAGAAGAGCATATCATGGAACCACCAAATCCATTAGATTAGGGAAGGGCTCTGAGATCATCAAGTACAGCCTGTGACCAGTCACCACTTTGTCAGTAAGAGCAGAGTCCAGTCACTTCTTAATTACCTCCAGGGACAGTGATTCCACCACCTCCCTGGGCAACCCATTCCAATGTTTAACAACCCCTTCCATGAAAAAATTCTTATTGATGTCCAACCCATACCTCCCCTGGCATGGCTTGAGTCCATTTCCTCTGTTCCTGTCACTTGTTACCAGGGAGCAGAGCCCAATTCCCACCTGGCTGCACCCTCCTGTTAGGGAGTTGTAGAGAATAAGAAGATCACCCTGAGCCTCCTTTTTTCCAGGCTGAGCCCCTCCAGCTCCCTCAGCTTCTCCTCACTCCCTAATGGAGAGTTCTATTAAAAAACAATTTAATGTAATCACTATAAAGCTTTGTCAGATTAATTATAAAATGCTAATGAGCTCATTTTTGCATTAATTTTAATCACGGTTTATAAACCTTAACTCTTGTCATGTTATTTGGAATTTATGCAGAAAATGAGAATGATGGAATTGATGCCTTCAAGCCTGTGACTGCCACTTAACAGCTGAATGGTTTAATGACATTATGGAGTGAACCATGTGGCTGTTTCTTTATCTTTACAAGTTGAAACGTCTTTTATCTTCAGGTTTTCCATCAGTAGCTGATAATTATAAGCTAAAATAGTATCAGAGATGAAAAAAAAAAGTATTTAACTTTTATAGCCAGATATTACATCTCATTGTGTACAGCTGGCAAAACTTAACCAGGGAGAGGCTGTGCTTATTTCTGAACCTGCATTTAGAATGAATTGGAGTTTTAAAATGGCCAAAACAACCTGGGAGTTCACAAATGCAAACAGAGTTGATACATTTTTTTTCAAATAAAGGTGTACTTTGGGCAAAGGCAGACAGGCAGAAGCAGGCCCTGGGTTTATTTCTGAACCTGCATTTAGATATGTCTGAATTGGAGTTTTAAAATGGCCAAAACAACCTGGGAGTTCACAAATGCAAACAGAGTTGATACATTTTTTTTCAAATAAAGGTGTACTTTGGGCAAAGGCAGACAGGCAGAAGCAGGCCCTGGGAGCCGAGCTCCTCCTCCCTCACAGGGAATGACAGCTTCCAAAGGGCTCAGTCCTTCCTCCCTGCTGTGTTTTCCAGGAGGAGCTGGTTGCACTAGCCAGGCAAAGTGACCTTCCCATCAGAAAGGTGGAGACCTGGGTCAGGCACTGGCAGGCCCAGGATCACCCCAGGTTGATGAAGAAATTCCGTGAGGCCAGGTAGCTGGGTTAGCTTTTGGTGATGGAGACCTCTGACAGGTCTGCACATCATCAATACCCTCTGTCCTGTCCTTACCCCAAACACACTCCCAGGGAGCTGCTGTGGCTGCAGCAGAGCCTCTGTCCCTCAAGGCTCGGTCCCCTTACTGCACCCAGAGCCACGCTGCAGCACAGCCAGCTCCCACCCTCCCTTCCCATTTTTACCTTTGAAAAGTTTAATTTGCTTCAACAGAGTCTACTGGCCTTGATGGAGAACAGGTTTAAATCTCAGATGCTCAGAGGGATTTTGAACACCAAAGCCACTTGTAAAATGTGTTAAACTTATTTTCAAAGATGATCTTGATACACACATAAAATTTTAAGATATTGCCAGCGTGGATGGTTGGGCAGAAAATGAATTCATGAAGTGCAGTTAGGAGGCAGTGCAAGCCATGAAAGAGGGAGGTTAAAACTGAACAACACAAGAAAGCACCAAAATCTTCACAGCTTTCCTTTTCCCTAAGTTGTTTTGCTTTCTTATATTAAATCTTGCTGCATATCTTAGTAATACACTCAGTCAGGGTGGAGAGAGGAGTCACCAAGTGTCTTGATCAAGAGAATCAAGTTATCTCTGGTTCTCACCTTGAGGTTTAATGCTATATGTACATAAAGACCCCCATCAGGTAAGAGATCTACTCCTCTTCCCCCTATGAAAAAGAAATTATTCAGTGCTTGAATCATGTTATGTTTTGAAAAATATATTCTCCACCTGAAAGCTTGTGGAATGTTTCCTACTGCAGCATTTCTGAAGACAGTAATAAAATCCCCAGTATTCCTGTGCCATCACTGAAAAAGATTCGGTGTGGCAGTGGGTGTTAGTAGGAGTTTTGAAGCTCCTGTTGCAATGAGTCTGGGTATGTTTGGTCCCTTGACTGTCTGGTTGGGGTGGCAGTTTGAAGATGTTTGGTCTAGGTTTTGGGTTGTCTAGCCATGGCAGTTAGCATAATTTATGCCCTGAGTCTGGAAAGTTCCCTGTCAGTCAAGGTTATTCTTCTTTAGTATTGGTTTGTCTTTCCCGCTTTTAGCTCATGACCCTTCCCCCCCTCAATTTCCCGCTCTCTTTGGCTTAAAAGCCGCTACTTTTCCCTGCTTCCCCGTTCTTTTGTCGGTGTTTCCCCTCGGCTCCCGGCCACTCCTGCATCCCGCCCGGTGCAGCGCCAAAGCCAGCAGCTCCGACCCGCCCGCTGCTGCGAGAGAGACGACAGCCTGCGCAGCTCTGCAACAGCTGTCGTCCGGCAACAGGAAAGCCCCGCTGCCGCCGAGCCGCTTTTGTCCCGGTGACGGGAAAGCCCCGCTGCTGCTCTGCGCTGCTCCGCGCTGCCGCTCCAGCTACGCGGGCTGCTGCTGCCCGCTCGGCTCCTGCACAGAGGGACTGCCACCGCTGGCTGTGCTGCTGCCCGCTCGGCTCCTGCACAGAGGGACTGCCACCGCTGGCTCTACTGCTGCCCGCTCGGCTCCTGCACAGGAGGGACTGCCACCGCTGGCTGTGCTGCTGCTGCCCGCTCGGCTCCTGCACAGAGGGACTGCCACCGCTGGCTGTGCTGCTGCTGCCCGCTCGGCTCCTGCACAGAGGGACTGCCACCGCTGGCTCTGCAGCTGCTGCCCGCTCGGCTCCTGCACAGAGGGACTGCCACCGCTGGCTCTGCTGCTGCCTGCGAGATCGTGTCATCTGTCTCGCCTCGGCGCTGCTCCGCGGCGGGAAAGAACGACTGATCTTACACCGTGCTGCCCCGGCTCTGCAGACAGAGAAGTTAGGTTCGCGCCGGTGACCGGCGTCCCTGCTCTTCCCGTGACCGCGGTGTGGCGTCAATTGGGTGTCTTCTACTGTCTGGGGTGTATAAGCATTTGATAGGTGATCTACAAACATCCATCCAACAAAAGGAGATGGGGAGAGGCATCTTGGTAGTCTTACTGCATCCTCTTTAGCACCGATGGAATGCCCAAGGAATCTGGGCAAAGCGTGGATCTCAGCAGAGCCTGGCTGGGCAGTGGGTACCCTGATTCCTTACAGCATATGCTTCTATGTGCCATGAGAGCTGAGATTCTGCAGATCTCTGTCCAAACAAGCACAGGTTCCTCTGTGGGCATCCTGGGCACAGCCTGGGGAGCTATTTCAACTCTGGAGGAGGTCTTAATTCCTTTTTTTCTGTTTTAGTTGGAGATTTACATTGTATTTTACCTCATTCTTCTCTGGACTGGCTCTTCTCCATGATGAAGCATGTGAGCAGGGTCATGCTGTGAAATGACACCTAGTGACACCTTTCAAGGGCTCTTTGTTCATTGCAAATGAGGCTGATGGTCCCAGACCACTTTAAAGAGGCCATCCAAAGACAATGCATGGTCATGACTGTGGGTGCAAAGCCAGAGAAGGACAAATTCAGGGGTATGGAGCAGAATCATTCCCAATCCTGATTTAGAAGTTCCCTTTTCCCTGGGTGGAGCTGGCTAGGTGTCAGTGATGTCACTCTGTTGTTCTTGTCTTAGATCCTGGTGTAAGTGCTCCACACAGATACCCACACACAGCTTCTGCATCTCAGACAAGAGCAGACCCTGTCCTGACTGGCTGCTGCCCACTGCTCCAAAGACTCTCCCTATGACATCTTGTACATTCACTAATGTTGAATGCATTTTGCTAACCAGTTTGTCCAAAGCTCAGAGCCAGATTGTATCTAGCATGGGCACACTGAGTTCTTGCAATACCTCTTCCCATGGTCTTTGCATGTCATTAAAAGGCTCTGTGTTCTTACTGCTGCCTTTTCTCTGCACAGAAGCTCTGGTTTTGGGACCACACCATGTGCTGGCTGAAATTTCCACAACAGGTGAGCAGCGAATACATGGAATCACAAGATAATTCATATTGGAAGAGAGATAAGAAAGATTCTTGTCCAACCTCCTGCTTGCAGCACTTAGCTGTGAGATCAGACCAGGTTACCTAAGGTTTTTTCCAGTTTAGTTTTTCCAGTTTAGTTTTGAAAACCTTAAAGTATGGAGACAGCACCACCTTATGACAAAAAGCTTTATACTTATAACTCATCATATCCACCTGTCTTATTTCAACACCCCTCTGGTCTCTCGTCCTCACATTATGCATTATGCAAACAGTTTGACACCTGCTTGATGAGCCCCTCGCATGTGCTCCCTCCCACATGACAGCCCGTGGAGAGCTCTGCTCAGAGCAGGAACATCTCACTTTCTCTGTCACCTGAGTCTGTTTGGAAGTGGCAGTCTGTGGCCACAAAAGGTGATCAGGACATCTGACACCTCAAAGCAGGGATAGAGGTGGGGTGTCAGACTTCTGAAGAGGGGAGACCCCAGCTGCTCCCAATCCTGTTGCAGACAGACCAGGGCTAATCCTGGCTTTGGACTTGTCAGCACATCAGCAAACAGTTCAGTCAGTGGGAACAGGAAAATTTAGGCATGACCAGCACCTGCTGTCCCAAACATGGGTTGAATGAAGGGGAAGACTCTTGACCTCTCCTGAACCCAGGGCTAGGCAGGGTTGTCACACTGCCTGTCACTTGTCTTACAGCCTCTATCACCCATATTGGGCTGGTTCTACCTCCTGGAGCTCTCCTACTGCTCCCTGATGGCCACCCTGCCTTTTGATATGAAGAGGAGGGTGATTGGCCACAGCACAACACAACCAGATGGTTCAGTCAGCCCCCTATGCCCCCGTCCCACTGTCAGCTCCCTGGGGGTGCAAAGGAGAAGGCACAAGTGCTGCTATGAAGACCCTTGAGCATGTGAACCCCTTCAGCTCTCATAGCCCACCGCTGCACCCTGCACTGGGCCCTGCTCATGTGTGGCACGGCCTTCCTGTCTGCTAGGCTGGGGAAGTGCTGGGGGTCCCATGGCTGCTCAAGGGACGGTCACTGGGTGAACATGGCATCACGGCCTTTCCCAGCTCTTGGGTGCTGCCTGCACCAGAGGGCTGTGCCCTCTGGTGGGAGGGACCTGGTCTGCCCTGATGAGGATCCTGTAAATGTGTGACTTTTGCAGCACAGTCACCTGAAGAAGCACAGGCAATTGAAGAGCTCCTCCATTACAGCCCACAGGTAGGACCTGCCCCAGGCCAAGGGCATCTACTGTCATTACAAAAGGCCTTCAATACACAGCGGAGGCATCTGGAAGAAAATATGGGGTATTAATAGAGCAATTTTGGAAGGGCAGATCAATTCACGAGAACTCATAAAAATCCATCTTCCAGCATGTTTGCACCTACATATGTCTCATGGGTATTTATCTGGGTTTCCATAAACTGGGCATAAAGGACAAAATTCTCTTCTTGAGATTGTGCAGGACCTCAGAGAGCTGTAGTGTGGTGGGGAGCACTGGTGATTTGTGGAGGTGTTTGACACGTCCTAGTGAGGCAGCAGCGTGCAGGATCAGATGCTGCCAGAACAAGGTAAGACTGACAATCTCTCTTCCCATGACAGGACTTTAAGGAACAGATTGTCCACCACATCGCCACCATCACTCTGATCTTTGTCTCCTACTGTGCCAATATGATATGGTTTGGGATGATAGTCATGCTGGTCCATGTTGCCTCTGATTATATTTTAGAGGTGTGTTACCCTCACCTTGAAATCATGGAATCACAGAATGGTTTGGGTAGGAAAGGACATTAAGGCCCATCTCATTCCAACCCCCTGCCATGGGCAGGGACACTTTCCACTAGATCAGATTTCTCCAAGACCCATTCCACCTTCTCCAAGGATGGGGCAACCTCAGCTTCTCTGGCCAACCTGTGCCAGGGCCCCACCACCCTTTGAGTAAATAATTTCTTCCTAACATCTAATAGAAATCTCTCCTAGTTTAAAACTGTTGCCTGTGTAAAAAGTCGCTCTCTCAGTTGCAGGCCTGTGCTCGTGCCTGTGGGTAGCACTGGCAGCTGTGCACGTTGCTACACATGACACATGTCAATGCAGTGCCCATGAGTGGGACGCATGTAAGTTGGTGACAGAGCATTTAGGAAGTATTTGTTCTGCTCTTGGGGAAATATAATTGGATCCAAAGAGACTAGGACACATCCCTACAAGCCTGGTCATCCTTGCAGGATGTAGGAAATCCCTCAGCCCCTAGATGGAGAACACAGTCATAAGGGACATACAGAAATTTGTTTCTCTACAGCTTGCCAAGATACTCCATTACCTGAAATGGAAGGGTCTGTGAAGCAGTATTCAATGTTTTTGTTGTGGTTTTCATCATCTCCTGGCTTGTCATTTTCCCATTAATGTGAGTACCATTTTGCTGTCCTCTGCATGTGGATATTATGCACTGTTGTCGTGGTTTGACCAGGAAGTGAGTTTCTGGGAAATTATGGACAAACCAATCAGTGGCCAGATTTGGAAATTGGCACCTGGTGTGGCCACTGGGGACCTGGATATGCCTCTGAGAACACACAGGGGTTAAAAGCAGAGGATTCCTAGAGGGAGTCTCTCTTTTGAGTCTGGCCAGTGAGCTGATCTGACCTCTCCCCTGCCCAGCTGCATCTGGGTGCAGGAGGGGAGGCCATGCGGCCTGAGGGAAGGGAGGCCGTGAGGCCTGAGGGGAGGGAGGCCGTGCGGCCTGAGGGGAGGGAGGCCATGAGGCCTGAGGGAGGGGAGGCCATGCGGCCTGAGGGAAGGGAGGCTGGAGTCCAGGCAAGGTGCAGGGGTGGAGGAGACCTGGGATGGTTTGGGCAGCCCCACCGGGAGAGAATGATAGAGACTGTGCAGGCTGGAAATTTGATATCTCGTGCCGGTACCACAGCCAGGAGGAGAAGTGTAGCCATGATATTATGAAAATCCTTTGCTGGGATTTTTCCTCTCCTGAGAAGCTGAGGAGCCTCAGGAGAGAAATGTAAACAATTACTATCTGCTGCTGTGGAATGCAACAGGTGCCTCTATGATTGGTCCATGTGGATTGTTTTCCATTGATGACCAATCACAGCCACCTGTGCCAAGGCTGTGAGCAGTCACAGGATTTTTGTTATTCTATTCTGTTCTCTTCTAGTTGTAGCCTCCTGATCTCTCTGTTCTTTAGTATAGTCTCAATGTAGTATTTTAATATAATATTTAACATAATAAATCAGCCTTCTGAAATGGAGTCAAGCCTCGTGTCTCAACACGCGGAGAGTCCTCAACAGCCCACATGGAGCTGTGTTTCCTGGGGAGGCCCATGGTGCAAGAGGGAGACTCCTCTCTCCTGATGAACTGGGGGGAGCTTGTGTGAAGGAGGGGATTGGACTGAGAATTGAGTGTTAGAGGGGTGGTAGCTGGATTGGGAATTACAGTCTTGTCATATGGTGTGATGGTGTTAGATGGGTGGGGGGAGGAGGAGTGTTTTGGATGTTTTCTATTGTGGATTGTGTGTGGTCTTTTTTCTTTTTTTTTCCCTTTTGTCTTTATGTTGTAGATCAATAAAGGTGGTTTTTTTTCCCCTCCATTCCCAAGCTGGAGGCTGCTTTGTTCTGTTTCCAGGTCACATCTCACAGTAACCATTTTGGAAATATACCTTTCATGGGGGCACTGGCACTGTGCCAGAGTCAATCCATGACAGCTGTTAGTTTCTGGAGAGGTGTGACCCTCCATGCTGAGGGAGGAAAGGCAGAGAACAGAACACAACAAGTTCAAAAATTAATTCAACTAGAACAGAAGAACCCACAGGGAAAAAAAACCCAAAACCCTAGGGTTTTAACTATATTAATGAATTAATTCTACTAATTAATCTAGAGCCACAGCCTCTGCCTCTCTATTCTCACTTGAATATTATAAACACTGGTTTCTATTAGAGAGAGAAGGTGCAAACCATACTGGTTAGAATTTCCCAAGAAATTCTTAGCAGACTAAAAAACCTTAAAGCTCAAGGTCTACTAAGACACAATTAGTATAGAAAAAACAGCACGGTAAATTTAAAGTTACCTACCATGTATCTGAAATAAAAGAAGAAAATCATGAGGGATTCAGGAGGTGGGATAGTTGACATGCTGGGAGGGCATCGGCAATGATTCCTCCAGAAGCCACGCACAGGTACCAGCCTTGGAGAATGGCTTTTGCATACACTCATCTGGCAGCCCTTCCAGCCTTTAACTGGGCTGAAGTTGTTCTTTTTTCTTTACCTTTGCCAAGTTGCCTGGAAAAGCTGATAGCAACTAACTTCCCATAAACTTATTCCACAACACTAGCGTTATAGTCTAATCTTTCAAACCAAACATTTCATTTGTTACACCAAGAAAAATTAAAAAAATAGGACATGCTATACACACACAAAGGGATAAGTCTCTGATGCTGTCCTTTGTCCCTGCCCTTGTTGCATACCACCACTGAAGATGCTGAGTTTTGAACTTTGGTCATATTGCCATTTAGTCTGGATGCCTATGAGGCTGACTTTGCATGACAAGTCCCAGATTCTGGTGGTCATATGTCTGCTTTAGAGAGAAAAGCAGTAAAAGCTTGAGGCAACTGCTGTGGTGCACTAAGTCCCCGCTGGATGATAACAGGGGCGCAACTGAGCCTCCTTCCGAGCTCTGCAGAATCCCAGCTGCCAGCGGAGGTTCGGCGTGGAAACACAAGGGCAGCAGCACGGGTCCTGGGGTGGAACTGGGGTAACTTTATTCTATGCCAAAACTCCCACGTCCCCAGAGTTCCAGGACCCCGAACTGAGGGCAGACAATAGCTTATAAACAGGGGGAGGTCTCAATCTTTAACTAATTGGGAGAACTGGGGGAGGAACACAAGGTGGGGAATACAGTGTGTAAACCAATGAAGGACTTCAAGGGAGGAAAACAGCTTCAGTAAACTAATGGGGTTTCAAAAGATAAAAAACTGATAGGGAAGTTTCTAAGGGGAAGGCAGGTTCAGGGAGGGATTGACGTTTAATGAAAGGAGGAATAAGGAAGGTTCTGGGGAAAAGGTAGGAACAGGAGGGGTTAACAACTGGGAAGGGGAGGGGGTTTAAAACTTGTCAGGGAATAGCTAGGTAACAAACAGAAAAACCAACACTTAACTAAACTAAATAACAATAAAAAGCAAGTCTAATTTTAAAAACATAAGCTACAAAACGGGAAACCTGTGCCTCTAAAGGCAGGGAAAGGACAACATAAGAAAATTACAAAATCACAAATTGAACAGCAAGCGTACCAATAAAACAAAAAACCACACTGCCACAGGCAACTTTCCTGAGAACAAGCACAACTTCAGTTGCCTCCACTACTATGTGTGAAGTCCCAGAATCCCAACCTGCTGTACCGTAATGTAAGGACAAAGAAGGTAACAGGTGTCCTGAATCAGACTAAGGGTCCACTGAGATCAGCGTGTCTCAGCAAAAACAGCAACAGCAGAGATCGAGGAAAACAAGTGCAGAGCAAATACATACTCTGTCCAACATGGTTTCCCAGAATACAATATATTAATGTCATAGGTAACTTGTGGAGGAAGACACATACTAGCAACTCATCATTTCTCTCCTGTGTTGAACTGCTCTCTGTCCTGTCTGCTTTCCATTTTCAAACCAGTGCTGTCCTCCTTTCTGTTCTCATCACTGAAGATATAGACTTTCTGTGACTTTTGCTAAAAATAATGTCTTGCCCAGCTGCACCCTTAACTCTTCCCTAACTTCATTTTAAAAAGCCATTATATTTTTATTTAGGTGAGGTCTCCTTATGGGCTCACTTTTGTTCATTGTTCCTCTTAAGATTTATTTTAGGAGAAATGTTGCCAGTTCCTGTCTCTTCTAAAGGAGCATTGCAGGTTTCTGATAACTGACCTGTCTGCAAAGACTATTGTATTGTTGGTGATTTTAATACAGAGCTTCTGCAGGTCCTCTGGGACTTGCTTTTGAGAGCTGGGCACAGCGTGAAGCGTGGTGGTGCCATCCTGGCTCAGCTCAGCTCTGCCCTGGGAACACATCAGCCAAGTCATTCTGCAGAAAGACACCTGATCCTTGTAAGCCTGAAGATACTTAACCTGCTTTAGTCTTGTGTCTTCTGATTTGCCTCTCCCTGTCTTTCCCACAGTGTATATTATTACTTCATTACAAAAGTTTCATTGTTCCTCATAAGCTGTCTCATAAATTCTTTCCTGGTGATCCTGCAGTTGTTACACATTTTCTGGTCCTATGTGATCATTTGATCTTCAATGTCATCCTCTGTGATGAGGTATGAAAAGTCTTTGTCTCCTTTGTGCCACCACCGGTCATGGGAGAACATGAGGTTCAGGGTGACTCCTACCTGCCTGCAGGAAGGAAGGAGAGAATGAGAAAATCTCATTTCTCTCCTTCCTTCCTTCCTTTGCCCCACAAACAGCCCAACAGCTTCTTAAGGCGTATGTTTCAAGTTGTATGGATACCTTATCTCACAAAGATCAGAGGAGCAGGAGCTCACTTCTAGCTTGCAGCTCTGCTCTCGTGACATGGGAACCATCCACAGACCTTACTCCTCACTGCCTAATGGCTTCTCAGTATGTAGGTTCAGAGAACTGGAACCAGTTGGTATGTCCAAAGAAGACTAAAGGAAGGAGCAACCAGGTAAGCCTGGTAGATAGCACACCGTGTATTTGCATCTCTGAGTTTTGGGTGCCTTCCACAGGCTCTTGGTGGATGCCAGAGTTTGTATGGGGATCACTGGGACAAATGTCATCAGAGAGGGCAGTTCCCTAGCCTGCCTTGCTAAACGACGGAGATGACATTGTGGGAGCATCTGAGAAGATTCGTGAAAGCTTTGAGGACCTGTGGTCAAAAAAACCCTCTCCACCATGTTGGCACTATGCCTTCAACTTTCTTGATTTACCCCTTCATTACAGCTAAATTACAAGAAAAAGCAGTTTTTCTGAGGAAATTACGGAGGACATTCTACTAGTTTGAAAACAAACCTGTGGGAGCTTCCAAGTCAGAACTACAATTTAATAGGAAAATTAAAATAAATGTAGAAAACACTGGCTTAAACTGACAGTCAGGATACAATCTGACACGCTGTTGGTCAGGGTGGTGGTAGCAGTCCAATTAAACAGTGGCTGCAGTCCTCTTTTAGTGATAGATGTGATTCTGTTGAAGTGCTGATCCTGCAGAAAGGTCTGGTCTTCCTCTGAAGGTCCAGGGAGGTTATGTAGCTCTTCTCTTCTTGGAATTCAGTAGGTGAGGCTCCTCATGGTGTTCCAAACTCAGATTATATCCAGGTAGGAATGCTTGGTTCCTCCCTATGGGTGGAGCATTTCACAGTGAGATGATGTAATTTATGAGTCATGCAGTGAGACTTGATGACCCCTTGGCAGAAGATATCCCCAGGAGGGTGTTGTCAGGGCTGAGTCATGGAAGAGATAAAGAACACCACCCTGCCTGTTTTTAACAGTTTATGAAGATAGTGATAGAACACATACTTTTGGTTACATCTTACATTGCAACCTAAGACAGACATGCTCTTTGAGATTGTAGACAATAGCAAAATAAGGAGTGCAGTGCATATGCTTGCTGGACAAATCTGTGCTGGCTTTCACAACTTCAACAGTAATAAATTGCATAGAAAAATATGCTGAACAACTATATGTAGAATAACTTATTTTCAGGAAATCATATTACAAGACACATTACCAGGGTGAGAAAAATTGGGTTAGAGTTAACGTCTGTCAGCTTGAGTCAATCTCCCAATGCAGAGACAATTGAGGCAATGGATTTAATAACATGATCACCCTCTTACTTTTATTTTAGATAGGTTAAGCCCCGAGAACTGTGAATGAATAGAGGACTAGTCTTCTCAAATACAATTTAAACTTTCTTTTCTTCAGAATAGACAAGATGTCAGAAGTGACACCAAAGAGAGTGACAAGAGCAAGGAGAGGATCTGGCAAAGAACAAAGAAAAACACAGGGCTTGCTGCAAAACACCAGGATCCAGGCAGTCTTTGGAATGCAGGAAGGCTGAACAGGAGCTGGGGGAGAGGCTGGACAGGGCTCCACTGCAGTGTGCCTGAGGCCTAGGTGGTGATTTCATCACATCTATAGGCAGTTAAGTCACTTCAGGAGCTGTTTCCTAGAATTATTTTGTTAGCATTATTCTTTTATTACTACTCTATAATCATTAACCCAGGAAGAAAAGAGTATACCAGCTAAAGACCCACTGTATAAAGAGACGATGGGTGGAACAAGCTGCTGAAGTTATGACTTCTATCTGTGATTATCTCAAAGCCTTCCCAAAAGGTTCATGAGATAATAAACTAAAATGGGGAAGATTTAACCAATCTGCAGTTTCAAAAGACAGTGGCATTCATTGCCAGCCACCCCATGAAAGGACTTGCATGTGACAGGCACTGGTTTAAATGGCAAATAAGCTTTCACTTGGGAAGTATAAAATGGTCAGGCTCTGGGATAAACCATTTCTGCAGCTAAGGCCTGGCCAAATGATACAAGCTGTATTTGCTGTATGAATTATTCAAAATAGCTCTAATGTCTAAAAGATTTTGCTTACTGAATGTCCACTCAGGGAAAAGTCTCCTAAAATTGAAAGGAACTGAATTCTTCCAAATGCACACTCTTCCACCAGAAATTATACATAATAAATGGAAGCTTTCTATATGGATGTATTAATTTTGTTGAGATTTCATTTTTAAAATTGCAAAGTAGGAGCATTACAACACTATCATTTTACCTGGACAGTTTAGGAATTGGATGATGCTTCACCTTGTAATTTCTTGCATAAGTTCTAATTTTCAGAATTATAGTACAACAAAAAATTTTAAGTAAATGTAAAAAATTAATTACACAAAAAAGGGGTCTGTTTTATGTACACTTTGTATGAAATCTTTTTACACTAGCAGATCATATGTCAGTAGGAAAATCTTTGAACCTTGCTGGCAACCTGACATCACATAACTCAAACGCTGAACCAGCTTTCCCTTGAAGGACTCTGGAATTTGGGTCTCCAGGCTGCAATGCTGGAAGGCAGGCAGCCACCCTCTCTCTGTGGAACATCAGCCTTGAGCAGGATGTCACCTCACCCCCACTAGCTGCCCCTAGGTGAGGTGAAAGACCCTTCACTGGGATCCCTGGGTAAGGGTTCGCCCATGAATTAATGTACCTTGTCCCATCAAGTATGATGCTTTCTTTTAAAGCCCCAAATGATACATGAGAATTTCATAATTCAAAAGACTTACACAGTCTCCAGGGCACAAGGGCCTCTGGGCCCAGAGAACAGGCCCAGGCTTGGCTGCTGCAGCCCCATCATGGGACTCCCAGCTCTGGTGGGGAGCTGGCAAGGAGAGGAAGCCAAACCAGACCTAGAGGGCTCCATGTCTGCTGGCTTGCTGTCCTGACAGAGCTGTCACAGTGGCAGGGTTGCTTTTCACCAACACCTCTCAGTTTTTAAGGCCTCTCCCCTTCTCTGGAGATGTTAATCATTCAGCTCAGGAGCTCTCTTGCTGTGTCACATCAGAGAACAGGCTGACAGCACAGATGACAGCAATGCTTGCAGTGCAGCCTCCCAGCTCGCTTCCTTTGTGCCAGCGGGGCAGTCACTCCCTCCCACTCCACACTTGGGAGGCCTGAGTGCCCTTGGAGATCAATCCGTACTGCCATAAGGCCATAGTTCTGCCCAGGACATGCTCTTCCTCCTAAACAGTCTTTAATTACAGCCATGTGCAGGACCCTGCTCCTTGCACCCTCGTTTCAGTGCTTTGGGATGGGCATTTTTATTCTGAGTCTCTGCAGCCGTGAACCCAAAGACGACTAAGGAAACTGAAGCCAGATTCTTAAGACTCATTGTGCAAATGTGCACATACCTGAATCCATAAATCCAGAAGAGTCGCCCTCTTTCTGTGGTGCTCTTCGGCCTTGAATAAAGATAATTTTAGCCATAATTAACCTGTGAAACTTGCTTATTTCAGGTTAAAATGGTACTGATATTAAGTATGGCTTGACAGCAATGCTGTTTGGGTTTTGCTCTGTCTACAGTACTATGGGTTATAATCCTGCTGAAGATTTCCTTGACACTCATTTGATTATTTAAGTCCTGTGATATTGTCTAACAATGAGGCAGTGATTTTCCAGCTGTTCAAAGGACAGAGAGACAAAGGTTAAAGGTCAGAACAGCCCTTTACTGAGCATCAACCCTAAGGAGTTTATATACCATAACAATATCAATCACTATTTTCAATAATGACCTGCAGCCTTTATGCACACAAAGTTTGCACTGGCTTTTGCTTCAAGTTCATTTGTCAAGTAGAAAAAAAAAGGTAAAATTACAAAGGAGCAAAATTTTTTAAATGTCACAGGCCAAATTGATGCAATCTAACTCCCTTCAGCTGTAAAGCACATGATCTTCCACTCTTATGCCCACGTATCAAATCTTCGCACAGAGACACAGCCATGAACAGGAAGGGGGCAAGGGAGTTTGTTATCTATGACCTGGCACACATCAGTGTAGGGATCAAAGAGAACCACAATGGGGAGAGCACTGTTTCCCTTCCTCTGTCCAAGGAGATAAATTTGTCCATTCACGGTGCTGCATCCCATGAAGAACTTCTGGGTCAAGCATTCCTCATTCACCTGGGTCCATTCATCTGTCTCCACATCAAATCGAAAAGCTTCCCCTCCTACAGTGTACAGAGCCCCATTCAGGGACGTGATGCAGAGGTCATACCTGAGAGAGAAGAAACCCTTGATCAGAATCAACAGAAAGATCTGGCCCCTGAAATATTCAGGGTGACCTTGGTCCTCAAATCAGAAATCCTGTTTAAACAGAGAATCACAGAAGTGTTGCAGGGACAGGACTTACGGATTTCTACATTATAACCTATTCTTGGAGCAGGACCAGCCTAGAATCCTTCATCTTCTGCCAGGTCCCAGATTATTTCTTACCTTGGAAGAGGGGAGAACGAGATGACATCCCAGCTGTCTGTCTCTGTGTTCAGCCTTTGCACTCCATCATACACGTGTCCATTCTCATCCAGGCCACAGACCACATAGATCCTGGTTCCCACACTGACCGCGTCGCCCCTCTCCACAGGCTGAGCCATAGGACTCATGCTTTCCCACTCTGACTCCATCAAAGCCATGCGCTCCACTGCTGGGATTATCCCTTCATCTGTGCTCCCTCCGAGAACATACAAGTAGAGCCCTACTCCAACTGCACAGTGGCTATTGCGGGACTTTTTCATGGCTGGCCCTTCCAGCCAGCAATTGTCCAAGCAGTTGTAGATGAGTACCCAATCCACACTGTACCATACAAATTCATCCCGGAAATATCCTCCTGTCACAAAAAGGAAGCTCCCTGGAAACACAGCAAAGAAAATACTAGTCATATGAAGGCTAAAAATTGCTCCCAATACCTGGGGCTCTCATTTCAACCTGGGCTGTAGTGATAAGGTGCAAGATGAGGAGAGAAAATCACTGCTCTAGCAATCAGTTTGCAGTATTTAATTCCTCATCCACACAGATACATTAGGCCTATAGTATGCAGCCAGTCTTTCCAAGCCTATTCCCATTTTTGAACAGAATCATGGAAACACTGCTTGGAAAGAACCTCAGGGATCTCACTTCCAAACTCCTACCAGAAATGGGATTATTACCAACACTAATACAGGAAGCCATAGCATTGAGCTGGCTTGAAAGTCTCCAAGCATGAAGGTTTCCCAACATCTATGGATAAGTTTAATGTAATGGCAACTATAAATCAGAAGTTGCCTGTCATATGTCTAATTCACTACAAAAGAGAAGGCCAAAAAATACACTGCTTAAAACCAAGTCCTTAGACTAATTCCAGATAAAGCCAAGGTAAAGAGCTTGGTAGACTGCATAGTTTCTGCTGTAGGAGAATAGTGTTGTCTAGCATTCTCCCAGGACTAAGGAAGACAAAACCATTCTTTGAACAAATATGAACACCACTGTGAATGAGGTTTTAGCAATGCTGAGCACAATCATTTTACAGCAACAGTTGGCCTCCCTGCATTTGGGACTCAGTCTGAAGTTCTGTTTGCATCTGCTCAGTCTCCCTTTTCTGTAAGTTACCTACTGCTGCCACTGCATACTGGGTGAGGTTCCTGCGCTGCAGTGGAGAACAAGCCTGCCAGGTCCCTGTTTTAGGTTGAAAGAGAAATAATTCTTGCTGTTCCTTGTCATGCTTTCCTCCCAGGACATATAAGGTGTCATAGCTCCGGCCAGCATAAGGACACAGTTTCGGATTTTGCCAACTGGGTGGAGGACAGCTGTCTAACTTCTTTATTAGCCTGGAAAAGATATCTGTCTCTCCAGCACGCTTGCTGCGTTTCACCAAGATATCAAGGAAGGACAAACTCAGAAAAGTGACCCTGACTTCGCCCACCAAATCCAGAAATTCTTCCTCTCTTGTTGCTGGGTCCTCCATTATCCAAATCATAATACTGTCAAAAACCACATCCTCTCTTGAAATGAAGAGGTCATCACTCTTCAGGAGTTGCACCAGCATTTCCTTGGGTAATGCCTTAAATTCTTCCTGGCATATCACATCCCCCCAGTGAGTGAGAGCCACATTCATAGCAGACACATACAACTCTGTAAAGGCAAATTGCTGTGAGTAGGTCATCAGGCCCAGGCAGTTTGAAACATGCAGTTCTCTCTCCAGAAATTTCTCACACAGCATTTTCACCCTGTCAAACTGAAAAAAATCAGCTGTTTCCAGTAAGCTGGTCACATTTTCTTGACCTATGAGCACTTGGGCTGTGCGAGTGAACTCAAGTAGTGCCTGAAATGGCACTGCATCGATCCCTTTGATCACTATGTGCTGTTCAGAGCTCTCTCTTGCTCCTCCAAAAAACATGGCTTCAAAATATCGACTGTGCACTGAAAGCACCCTACGGCTGACCTGGAAGAGTCTCTCTCCAACCTCAAGAATTGTGTCTGCAGTCATTTCTGCCTGAGGTCCCAGCTCCTGTGGCTCTTGTGCAGGCTCCATCCTTGTAGACTGCCAGGCAGTTAATTTTAACTCAGTCTTATGCAGCCCTTTCCATCTCTGGAAACACTACCCCTCTAGCTAGGATAAATATGAGATAAGCCAATCTTGTCCTAAAAATAGAATGTTTTCTACTCTCGTGCTTTGCTCTTCTGTCTTTTCTGCTACTTTATGAACAGCATTAGCAGAACAGCTGTATAACCTAAAAAATAGAGATTTGACTGGCATCTACTTTTACCAGGTAAGGCCACAACAAATAAGGGGAGCCATTAGCCAAGCAAAGAGCCTGGGCTAAAAAGAAAAAACAGGAGAAACAACCAAAAGATTCCTAAGCACTGAGTAAATACAAAGAAGTTGTAGAAAACATTGAACCCATTTGGAAATAAGCAATCATTACCCCATCTTTCATTAGTTCAAGCTTAACCAAATACCAAAGTGATTACAGTTTTTATTACATATCTAACTTCATACTTTAGTAAGAAAGAAGAGGAAGGAGTGAGCCCCCATTCAAACCCAGATGGCTTCACATGTTCAGTCATCCTCAATCTGAAAGCACTAAATAAACACAGATGTGGGACAAGCAACAGCTAATGCCACAATGAATTTTTCCAAAGCTATTAAGTGAAGAGACTTGCATAGGGACCTTGAAGTAGAGTCCTGCACCCAAACAGCCCATACCAGCAACTCACTCCCAGTTCTTGGCAGAGCTCAGAAAACAGAAGCTGTGCCAGTGTCTCACCATGCCATCACAAAAACTTCCTTCCTTATTTCTAGCCTGGATTGCCTTTCTTTTAGCTTAAACCATTGCCCCCTTGTCCTACCACAACAGGCCCTGCTAAAATGTCTGTCCCTTATAACTTTCATATTCTTCTTTTCAGGTACTTGACTCCCAAGTATAACCTCAAAGTCTGTGCTGCAGAAAAGGAGAGCCATGCAGCTCACAACCAACCACCTGAGCAGGAAATGTTGGGAACATGCCCCTTTCCAGAGTTTACACACTTGACCCATGGCTTCAGGCAGATCTCCCGACACTGAGAGCCCAGAATCCACCCCAGAGAGCCCCAGCGGGTCTGTTTCTGAGCTATACTTAAGAGTTCAAAAATAGTGCAGCACGTTATTGGCATCAATGCCAGCAACCTTTCTCCCACTAAAAGGACAGTTCAAGACTCTGCTGAGGCTGATGGTAAGCAAATTCTACTCCTCACACTCTAAATAAGGATTCCCTTTTGAATTGTGCAGTTTTACAAGCAAGTTTTATAGCATTAGAAAGAAATTAGGTTGTGAGGAGCACAACTTTATAGACAGCTCTGTGAGCCCCAGACTGAAATCCAGACGCACCCAAGTTCACACAGGCAATACATCACACCTGGTCCCTAGTTTCAGAGCTCCTGGAAGCCAGATTCACTAAAATGAAATTTACTCTAAGTTCCCAGCCATTTTGGAGCTGACCCAGGAAAGGATGTGTGGGAGAACAATGCTGTGGCCAAAATAACCAATACAACTTGCCATGTGTTCTTGACAACCTTCAGGAAACAAAACTGCTGCTGCCAGCAAAACAATTCACTCTGCCACAGCCTCCTCATAAAGGGTCCTCTATAAAGGCAAGAGCAGGTGGCAGAAGCAGGTTAGAGGCTTCAGGCACATACCTCAACCAAGTAGTCTTGAAAATGCTTCAGAAGAGGGACAAGATGCTCTCCGGCCTTTCCCATCAATTCCCTGTTTGAAACACAGCTTCTGCTCTGGTCCCTCCTGATCCTGCAGTGTTTATGCACCTCCTGAACCAAATTAATTTAGATTTATGGCTGGAGAACTGTAATGTCAGCTTTAGTGCACTTTTACAGACTAAAAACCAGACATTTAGAAATAGATTAATTTGTCTTTATTTACTCAGAATTCCTCAAATCTTGCATTTTCTGCAGTATAAAAGAAATAAAAATGTTTACTTACAAATCAAGTTATAACAAGCAAAACCACAAGTGGATAGCTACAATATAAAAATACGCAGTACTTCCAGACACTGCCTACAATTGAACAAATGTTAGGATATTAAATATTCTTCCCCTAAAATTTCAAGTAACAAATAGCTACCTTTAGGTCACTCAACCAAGAATTATCCCACAAGTTAGATCAGTCCTCTGTAGAAATGTGTGAGCCTGCTAACACATAGATCACAGTCCACCAGTTCTGGAACAAGTGCTGAAAAAGACCTTCTTGGCTACATCCCTTGTAAAGGTGAGGACACTACACAAGAGACTGAACTCAACAGCAGAAGACTACAACATAATGCTTCTCCAGTTGAGCACTGATATCTAAGAGGAAGAAAAACATGTTCTACTGTATTTAGGCTTTAATTTGGATTAAAGGCATTTTAATGTACTTAAAAATGGAAAGAATATAACCAATATTCAGGGCATTCATAACAAATTTTATGGGGTTGTTTCAAAACACATAAGATCAAGAAGGTCTCAAACAATTCATGACAATATGTTCTCTTCTGTCAGCTCTAAACAACATAATTACACACTTATTTGGGGTGGGAGGAAAACATGGACATGTTTCTTACATTCCCCATCCTCTCATCATTTATGAAAGCCACAAAAATAAAAGTTGACTTTTTTCACACTAACAAATACACATTCAAACTTCCCCCCCAAAACAGGAAGCTTCTCACACATTCATACTTTTCTCCAATGACTTGCACCCCTGAAATTTTCAGAGACAATCCAAAGAAATCATTAGCCATCTTGCTGCTGAATGAAAGGGTTTGGAATAGCTTCCATTCCATCCTGTGGACAAATCAGAACCACAGAAGTCCCTCTGCAAACCACAAGTCCCAGCTGACGTGTGTCTTCTGTTAATTTAAATTGATCATCCGGATCTAAAAAGCAGAGATCCATGGTTAGAACAGGAAAATAAGAAAAAGAAACCAAATTCCATCAACTTCAAAAGGCACAGACATGCATGTTCTTTCCTGGCATAACTGCTTTGTTTCATTGAACACATGGACCATATAGGTGATGCAGCAGTGACATCTGATGTTTTCAGGACCTTACCTACAGTGAGCAATAACAAAATTTGCTTTGTATGCAACAAAAAGCAGAACTCATTTATTAAAGAATTCAAAGGTCTTTTTCATGCCTCTAACTAATAGTATACATGCAAGTGATTTAAAAAAAAAAGCTCTTAATCCCATTTCAAATGCCATTATAGACAAACACTTGGAGATTAAAGCAAATCAGGAAAAGACCCTGACTTCTCAATGCACTAGGGAAGAGAGCACCAGTCCATTCTCAGACCAGGCCAAACAGGGCAGTATTAGGACAGACAAAACACACACAAACCAGCCAGTTCTATCTTCCATATAGAGATAGCTCTCTATTCAATAGAAATGAACAACACATTTTAAAATTCTTTTAAAGATTAAATTCAAAGCTTGAGGTGTTCCCTTTTAAACAGGTAGGAGAATACTCTCCAAAAACACCATCTTATCAAATGACAGGTTTTGTATCAGTGAGGAGAAAGAGACACTACTTGACTCAAGTTTTAGAGGACAAGGGCAGCCAATGAAATAACTATAGCAGAGCTCAAGCAAGGACTACCAGGGATGTTCCATCACAGGGAATGTGCTCAACCTAACTTCTGCTGCAGAATCACCTTTAAAGGTCATCTAGCACAGCCCCCCTGCAACAAGCAGGGACATCTTTAACTAGACCCAGTTGCTCAGAGTCCCATCTTGGAATGCTCCCAAGGATGGGGCACCTACCACCTCTCTGAGCAACTTCAGGTTCACATAAAAACACAGATCCCAGTGTGTTTATCACACTCATTACACAAAAAACCCTCTTCCTTATATCTACATCTTCCTTATATCTATATCTTCTGTTATATCTACATTGACCCTCCATTATCTCTTGCCCTGCCACAACAGGGCCAGCTGAAGCATTCACCCCCTGGCATTTCCTTGTTTGTAGCTTTAAAACTGAAAGGCCACAATACTATCTCCTCAAAGATCTCTCTTCTTCAGGGAACACCCCAGCTCTGCCAGCCTGGCTCCAGAGCAGAGGGGCTCCAGCCCTGGCAGCATCTCTGTGGCCTCCTCTGGCCTGGCTCCAGCAGCTCCACGTCCTCCTGCTGCTGTTCCCCAGGGCTGGGGCAGCTCTGCAGCTGGGCTCTCACCTGAGCACAGGGGCAGAATCCTCTCCCTGGGGATGAATCCCCCATCCCTGGTAGGGATGCAGCCCAGGATACAGCAGGCTTTGTGAGCTGCAAGCACATATTGTCCAGCCTCTCATCCACCAGCATGTCCAAGTCACTCTCAGCAGGGCTGCTCTCAATTTATTCATCTCCCAGCCTGGGTCTTGCTGAACCTCAGGTTTCTATGGGCCCTCTTCAAAAACTTGTCCAGGTCCCCCTGGATGGCCCTGTCCTTCAGGTGTGTCACCTGCAGACTGAGGGTGAACTCGATCCCACTGCCTATACTGCTGATGGACATGAAACAGTACTGGTCCCCACAGAGATCCCTGAGGGACACCCCTGTCACTGATGTTCACGAGGACATTAAGCCATTGACTACTACCCTCTGCATATGACAATCAAACCAATTCCACATTCACCACACAGCCCACCCATCAAATCCATTTCTCTTCAATTAGGGAGAAGGATGTTGTGGGGTGTGGCAGCAGCTCTCAGGCCACAGAGAGCAACAACTTTGCCAGGCCTTTCTGGGAAAAGGCTGTGAGAAGATCAGAGAAAAGAATGAGAAACAATTCTTATCTTAGCCTGCTGCACCTGTTATTGTGAACATGTGGAATGTGTTATGGAGATTTGTTTACCAAAAGGTGATCTCTTAATTAGCCAATGGTGATAGTGTTTGGATTGGAGGACCAATTAGGTCCAGGTGTACCGTAACTGTCTATAAAAGCAATAGGTTTCTTAATAATTATATACATATAATAAAGATATTAATCAGCTTTCTGTGAATCATGGAGTCAATGCTAACTATTACCCTGCTGGTGGCCTGCTGCTGCGACAGTGGGGGACTGTGTCAAAGGCTTTACAGATATACAGACAAAAGACATCTGTAAGCCCTTCCCTTGGCCACTGATGGAGTCACTCCATCACAGAAGGCCACTGGGTTGTTCAGACAACCAAGGATTTTACCTTGGTAAAGCCATGGTGGATGTCTAAAATCACCTCCCTGTCCTCCAAATGTCTTAGCAGAGCTCCAAGGAGGAGCTGTTCCATGATCTTCCCAGGAAGAAGAGGTCAGGCTGACAGGACAGTAGTTCCCAGGCTCCTTTCTACCCTTTTGAAAAATGGGTTCAATGCTTCCCTCTTTCCCATTACCTGACTGCCATCACTTTTTAAATGTTTTAGAGTAGCTTGGGAACTGTAATAGACAGTTCCCTCAGGAACATGTTATCAGGTCCCATAGAGCCATCACCTTATGTCTTTCTTTACAAGACAGTTATCCCAAGCATGCTGCAGTTTGGGTGAGGTTAATCTGCAGTTTCTGCTTATTCACTTACAGAGCTCTAAGAGTTCTGTCAAGAAAACCACTCAGGGAGAGGAAGCTTTCCAAAGATTGCATACGACTTACCTCGCATATACTCAATGGTACCATCCAGCACAAGGTTCAGAAGAGGGTCAAATCCTTTCAAGACACCACTTGCTATTGAAGACAGAAAACAATTATTAGGACCAAAAGAAGGTATGCAGCAACACAAGACTTCATTAAAGGTACATTCAGCTCTCCAGCCCTGTTCCCTCCTTCAGGCATGGCCAAACAAATGAGGCCAGAGATATTAAACAGTGTCCTCTTTATCAATGGCAAGTACACAAATGCTGATCTGCATTGCACCAGTTAAAACATACAGACTTTTCAATCAATTCTTCCTAATGTTCTTCAAGAGACTAACATTTTTGCTTTCAGCCAATTTCAAGGGCATTTTAAGAATACTGTATAACAAATCAGTACAAGTCACACAAAGAAAAAAAAAGACAACTCCAAAACAAAATAAATATCCTTAATGAAAGGTTACGGTTAAAAATGAAGCAAGGCCATATTTTAAGTTCTTTCCTCAGAAACCTCATCTTCCAGGTGCCCTCCTGGCACATTGTGTCTTTAGCATAAGTACTGCCTCACGGGAAGGCACTGAGATAGACCAGCACTGTCCTAATGAAGAATGTGATTCCACAAGACTAGTCACTAAATATATCACAAAATTACACAGAGCGACTTCCCAGTTTGACAAATGCACTTCTCAGTAAGGAGTTCAAGTAACTTGCAAACCGTTACAAGCACAAGGTCGCAGTGGAGTTTTAAAATGCAGCACATGGTAAACTCAGACCAACAAGAGCCTGCGGGTGGCACCAACTGCATTGGGATGTACCTGCCCAGCTGGGAAGGGACGGGGATGCAAAGGCACGGTGGCAGATATTGAACCACGAACTCCGGGCATGCTTACCATGTCAAGAGATGAAAGGCACGACAGTTGTATTAATTGTTACATCCATAAATGTTTCTTTGTTCCTTTAAGTGCATCCTTGCAATGCAAAAAGAAAAAAAAAAAAAAAAACCCAGCCAAAATAAGGCTGTTCAAAGCAACTAATAAAAGAGATGCACAGATGAGCCATAAAGATAAAAGTGCACCCAGGAGATCAATGGAATAGTTAAACGAGAGATGCTTCACACCAGTAACTGCAACCACTAATCAGTAAAAGCACCCGCTACTCCTCCGCTTCCCTGGATGGGAAAGCAGCGTGAGCAGGAGGGCAGAGCCGACAGGCATCGGCTGAGGGAAAACGCCGAAAGGCCAAAGAGCTTCGTGCTGCAGCCACGCGCCGGGCTCACCTTCCCGCCCGCCCTGGAACTTCACCCGGATGGTCTTGTCGATGTACTTGGAGAGGTCCAAGATGCTCTCCTTCTTCTTCTTCTCCTTATCCTACGGCAGAGCACAGGCGGTCCGGTTAAAGCGCGCCATCCGCGGAGACAGACCCGGAACGCTGCTCCGGGATCCCGCGGTGGCGGGGTGGAGGCGCGGGTACACCGGCGGCCCCGCCAACGCAGAGCTCGAGCCACCCCGCTACTCACCGCCATCTTCCCCGCACCACCGCCGCCGCCGCCGCCACTCGCCATTTCATTCGGCACCGCCAGAAGTGACGTCGTGCCCCGGCGGAGCCCGTTGGCGGCTCGGGGCGCCGGGGCGGGACGTCCGGGGCGGGCTCTGGGTGCCCGGTGCGGAAGGGTCCGGCCCGGCCCAGGTCGGAACAAAGCGGCGGCGGCGCGGCAGGCCCGGCATGGCGGCGCAGCCGGCCCGGCTCTGCCTCTGGCTGCTCCTGCATCTGCTGCCGCAGGTCAGTGGCTGTGCCGGGCTGTGCCGGGCTGGGCGCTCCGCCAGCCACGCGCGGGCAGCCCGGCTGAGGGCGGGGAGCGGCCCCGGGCGTAGCCGGGCCCGAGCGGACTGTGCGGCGCGTCCGAGCCCGGAGCCGCCTCCCGTGGGCGCTCGGAGGTGCTGTAGCCACCCCGCAGCGGGCCGGGGCCGAGCCGTGCTCGCAAGAAGGCAGTGGAGCGCGTGGGGCTGCCGGCCCTGCCCTCCGCGATTTGGCAGTATTGATATATCTGTGGGTCTGGGGATGTTTGAGACTTTTTTATTCTTTCCGTAGTAACTAGGGTTTTTCTCGCAGTTCCTAAAACTTCGGGGGCCCCGTGGGTCCAGCCCAGCATCTTGGCTAGGCAGCCCCAGGGAGGGGAGTGCAGCCGAGCCCCCGGGCCGGATCCCCGCAGTGACGGCTCTGGCTTTATCCTGACTGACAGACTCCCTGTGAAAAAGCGTTCAGCAGAAAAGAAGGGATTTCTGCTGAGCCTGACTCTGTAGTCTGGCTTGAGTCTTGTATTGTCATTACTGAAATATTAATTAGTTTTGTGGGATACATTTCTAAGGGTGTGACGAGCTAGGCTTGTAATCCTGATACAGGAGAGAGTAGATTTCTAGCAATTGCATTGCATGGTGCATAGCTTTTGCCTTTTAAGTTCGATGTTTTGTGTTCTGAAAATTTTGATATGTCACTTAATGTGTCATTTAAACTTCTTGACTGTTTACTAGGTAATTTGGAGTGTACTATGGCTTCTTGAATATTATTTGTGTAACGTTGTAATATGGAACTCTCATTTTTCCTTCTTCTCCCTCTGTCTCCTTACTGTTTCCTTGCCAGTAATCTTTAGTTACAGAGTGGTCTGATTGTCAGATAACTTCTTTATTTCTGTATCATCCCATTTTTTGATCCATTATCTTTATCTTCATTATGTGTTCATTATGCTGTTGCATGCCCGATGCATTTTGTCATTTCCACTGATGCTTCGCAGGGACTGGTAGTGCCAGTGTAGGCCTGGCAAATTAATAAGATTTAATTAACAAGATTAATTCAATTAACAAATTGACAAGAACAAGTCAAAGACTGGCATGGAGTTTGGGGAAGATGAGCATATGGCAGTGCAGAAGGACAGTGGGTGAGGTAGTCCACCGGTGGGTACTTGGAGGTCTTGCATTCAGCTCCATGCATTGCAGCACATTCCTGTCTGTAAACATTTGGTGTATTTGTGCAGTGGAAGTGTTCATGTACTTGAATAAGCTTAGACAGACTGGCCAGGGTGCTGAAACAGTCCTGCTGCTGCAGTGAAAAGTGGATGTACTGCATGCTGCCAATATGTTTCTGTTAGCCAAGCTGGTGTTTTAAAAAATTTGCTTGAATACGTCACATTGTGCATAACTTCTGCATCTCTGGTGCTTGCACTTGTTGGGATGGTTTGAGTAGTACATCCTCCTTAGTGTGAGGCAGAGAAGAGTGCTCTACTGCACTCGTCCTGGTTTGGTACCCCTGTGACTGGTGGCTGGAGTTATTCCGGGGGACAGAGCTGACAGCTGTTGTCAGGAGCTGCTGTGTGCGTTTGCTGTGTGCCAGCTGTAATCATTCTTAGTGCCTTATTCTTGCCTTAGTGAGCCTATGCCTTTGCTTCCCTCCTTGAAACAGCATAATAGAAATGTTTTATTTGTTTTCCCTGGGGCAAGAGGAGGTAGTGTCCACATTTGCTTTTATCTTCTGATTTAGGGAGAAGGATCAGCTTGGCTACTGAAGCACAGCTCTTACAAATCTGGGTCCTCAACTGGGAACACTTTAAGAGTGGTGTGATCTTATAGATCCAAGAACAATCCTCGCTTAGATCTTGCTTTGGTATTTGAGTTCTCACATTTCATTTAAATTCCCGTTCTTTCCCGGCATTGTTACTCCTCAGTTTCCTGTAACAACAGCAGATATGTGAGCCTTTGGCTAGTGACGAACATAGTAACATGATCTGCAGCAAGTGTGTTGGATGTAGCTGGTCTTCACTATAGCAGCTTTCAGCACAATATGTTGAATTGAGGTGATGGGTTTGTATTTTAAATTAGGGCACTCTATGGTAGGGGTCCAAAGAACTGGAAAGTCTGTCTGAAACTCTGCATTAGGTTGGTGGCTGACAATTTAGTCTCCTGGAATTATTGCGTTATGAATACGTAGCTCTCTGCACTGTACAGTGTTTGTTGAAGGAGTGTTTTATTTGTGTGCAGCTTTGCTGCCTGCTGTTGCTGGTCTCCAGATGGATCAGTGCACTTCATGGGAAAGAATGACTCCAGCTCTTGGGAACTCAGACATGGTACTACTGTAAGAGTAGGATAGCTCATTCCTTCCTTCTTCAAGAACACAGCTCCCAGTGTATGTGAAATCTCTGAGATGTGAGTGGCTAGGTCAGTTAATAGAGCTACCGAAAGCAGAAAAGGTGTACAGGACATCCAGGCGAGTGTGGGGCCAGAGTCAGGGAGGAACAAACAAGGCAGACACTGGGTTGGCTCAGTCACTCACACTGAAGTTTCTTGAAATACTGGTGAGCTGAATTCTTCCTCTCTGCCTTCTTCTGTCATTTAACTTGCAAGTCCAGTGCTTGCCTCTGAGCTACATTAATTCACCTAAAAAAACTTGCACAGCAAATAAACTGGGGAGCATTCTCTTTTATGCATTGATCTGTGGAAGGCCCTGATGAGATTTAGAGCTAACAAGTATGCCCTTTTACCACAAACATTAGATTAGCTTATTTGTCTGTTAAATTCTGTCCTCAGATTTTACATTTCTGTTGTGTGAAAACCTTTTCCAGTTTTGCAGCTTTATAGAAAACACTTACTTTTGTGTTAATTATACACTATTGTGTGCTTTTAAGCCACAGGATCAATAAGATGCAAGTATTTTAACATACTTTTATTGTCACAGCAGCTGTTGTTTTTCTGTGTTTGAAAAGGCTGGACTTGATATCCAAACACTTGGAAAGGAGCCTTTGGGGTTGTAGGCACATTGTATAGAATCTGATAGGAGATGACATTTTCTCCTGGGTTAAATCTAGGATATGAAGTGGTCTCTAGGAATAAGGAATCGTCATAAATGTTGCCACTATGCTAGTGCATCATCAGCAGTGCTTGAACTTTCGTTGTCTCATGCCTACTGACATGAATAAAAACAAAACTGGATGCATGAAAGTGGACAAGAGCAAGATTCAGAACTGTGCTTTTCTTCTAAGTGATAATAGCTTTGTAAAAATGTTTGTTAATCCTTATGTTCTCCACAGAGTTTCTAAAACTCTGTTCCCTCTTCTGCTTTTAGTCCAGCTCATGTTGCCTTTAATTCCTCCCACGCTTGACTTTCATTTGGCTTTGCCACACAAATCCACATAGCTTCTAAAATGTTTTGAGCATTTCACATTAGGAACCTCTTACTCCCTTAATATTTCTTTGAAGAATGTCCATTAAATAGCTCAGAAAACACAATTGTGTGTAACTGTCTCCTGGGTGCCTTTTAGGAATTATTCCTGAGTTCCAGTAATGGTTATATCCACAGAAATGTAGCAACACACCCTGCACTTACTCTCATTTTAAAGATGTGTGCCATATATCTCAGATGTCAAACTTTTAACTGTACAGGTTGTTTCCCATATGCATAAAGCTGTTCAATTGCAGGAGTTAGCTCCTACAAAACTGCCTGAAGATTTTGGAGAGAGTTGTACATGTAATATTCAAAACTAAGATACTCCATGTTTTGTTTGTTTATCTAAGCCCAGTTACACCATGTACAATAAGGAGGTAACATTCTTTTGTTCTTGTCTTTTGTGTGTGACTGTATTTGCATCTCTGTTGCTTGTTACTCTTCAAAATCAAATTCAAGATAATAAGTACAGGTTACTTTTCTAAATTGCTTGTTTCTGTTGAAGGTAGTTTAGGTGCTATGGTTGGATACCTGAGATATGAGTTAACAAGTCCACTATAGCAGGGAGTTGGAGTTCTTGTTTCCTCACAGCATATGCACAGTAGTGTCTCTCTTTCTCCACAGATATCTTGGAAGCTTGCACTGTGCTCAAGTGGCTTTAATCTGCACTGCACTAATCAGTGTGACCTCCCATATCAGCATGCTTCCAGACAGGTGTCATTGGTTCTGAAGGACTTAGTTAACACTAATGTTATAAAAAAGGGAAAAAGTTGCTCCATATGTTAACAAAGACCATTTATATGCAGAAGAGCTAAATATAAAAATCTCTACCTCCTCCTTTACCTAATTGTAAAAATTGTATATTTTTACAATTACATTTCTTTACTGCTTTGCTGACATCTTGCAGCAGAATGCCATCATTGCCTCTGGGCACAGTGTGTGTGTTAAAGAGTGATTTTGTAATGCGGGTGGTAAAGCACTGGCACAGCGTAAAACACTGGTAAAACACAACTCCACTGTGTCCAGAGAGGAGGTGGGTACCCCATCCCTGAAGGCGTTCAAGGCCAGGTTGGACAGGGTTTGGTCTGCTTGAAGATTTCCCAGCCCGTTGCCAGGGGTTTGGACAAGCTGACATTTAAAGGTCCCTTCCAACCTAAACCATTCTGTGATTCTCAAAAATTTTCCGAAAAACATCTTCTTACCCTGAGTGTCTCCTAGGGATGCATGGTAACTTCTGTGCAGTAGGGTTTTAAATAAAGAGGGAGAAATAAGTATGATGGATTCTTTTAATGGATTTTTGAACAAGCATGTTAAGATACGACATTGTTGGTTACTCCAGTCATCTTTAGCATCTTGTTCCTTGGCTGCTACACGAAGAAACAGATGTGTAAGGTGTATTTGTAAGAGTGTAACTGCATAATTATCAAATCCTAGGTGTGTTTAGGTTATGAATGTTAAACTAGATGTTGACAAATTACTCTGTCACAACATTCTAATTAGTAGCAAAGATGGTCAGGGATATGACGTTATATTTCTCTCCTGAACAAAGTTTCATCAGTTCTGGTAGGCACAAAGTCATTTCCTTGGGGAGAGCTAAAGCAGAGCAATAGAGCAGTTAAACTTATCTTCAGCATATCTTCAGTCAATTACTTCAGTTTTCCTTGAGTGCTGGACAAGAGAAAGAGAGAAGGAAGAATGGAAAGGAAGGAGTTGGATGTGTGGGTAGAGAGGAGTATGACACAGAGAGGGATGGTAGAAAGATAAGATGGTTGCAAGGGGAGGGGGCTTGTTTGTTTGGTTTGAGGGGATTTGGGTTGGTTGATTGGTTGGTGGGTTTTGGTTTTTTTGCAACTTCCAAGTGCTTAGTGCTAGTAAGTATTAGTGAATCTCCTCAATAAAATAGAGAAACTTCCCATTACAATAGGAAACAAATGGTCTGGGAACACAAAAATGATAATAGGAAGAATCTAGTCACATTTACAGTGTTTGGTATTCCTAAGGACTGGATTTCCAAATCAGTGGGCTGAAATAGTATTTTGAGGCTGTTACTTTTAATATGCAGTCAACTTTTTCCTGACTATCTAATAGCTTGTATGAAGCTAAAATACAGATATGATTTGCATTTGCTCTCAGCATCATCCTTTTATAATCTATGACTGGACAGCAGTACTTGAACATTGAAATTGCTCTGTAAGAGCACTGTGAGGCTCTAAAGCAGCAACTGAAGATCAGCAAGACTCTCCAAAAAGAAGCATTGATTTGGTTTTGTATAATTGAATTACATTTTAAAAGTTAGGTTTTGTCCTGCTTTCTGAGCACTACATTTATATCTTAATGAATTTTTATGTGAGGCATTAAAATTTTGCAGCAGCTGGTCAGATCTTAATATGTTGATGTTCAAACCTGACCAGGTGGCCACAGAATGTATATGAGCAAACTTCACAGGAGCTGATGTTCAGTATTTTGTATAAAGGAAAGACTTCTTAGCTTACACTTTTTCAGTGAGTGGAAATGGTGCCTGACAGTCCTCCCAAGAGAGAGCCTGCAATCCCTATGCTGCTGCTCTGAGGAGCAAGTGTCCTGTAGAACTTGATGGCTGATTGTTAAAGTGATGATGCTCTGATGCCTTCTTGTTCAAGCAAGGACAAGAGCCTCTTGTCAGAGAGAGAAGCATTGCAAGGGACCTGTTTGCCACTTAGAAATGGCCAGGAGGATTATTTCTACGTCTTTAGAACAGTACAAACAGACCTCATTATAAACTTTGTGTTCCTTCAACCATTTCCAAGATCAGGGGGTGTTTACAATTATTTTGACTCAGTTAATACAAGAATGAAGTCACCACTAGTTAAAGGAAACCACCACTAGTGATAGGGGAGTTGTACATACTTCCACTGTTGTTTTGTTTGTCTTCTACTTTCTGATTCCCTGGGTAAACATCTACTAGGACTTGGGGTATAAACAGACAACTGCATCAACTTCACTTTATAGTACTTATAAAGGTACTTTATTTTGCAGGTTATGTATATACATACACACATGCACACATATATACATATACATACATATGTATGTGTGTATATATATGTACTCTTGTAGGTGATTTTGGTTCAGCTTTTTGGGCGGAAGATGAGGAATATACCTAGGACTCATAAAATTGTGTCACTATACACAGGGAAGGGAAGAATAGGAGTAGATGTTTAAAAGAACAGACCTCATCATGAAGAATAAGATTTGTGAAAATGTCTGTGTTAAGGAAGTGTTTGCTAGTACCCACTTGTGAGCCCCCAGATCTTCCAGTTTTGCTGGGAAATGGCCTGGTACAATCTGACATAACCAAAATAATGAGGAAATTACTGTGTTTGCTGTGGGGTTTTTTTTGCAGGGATGGAAAGCTGGAAATATTTGTGCTAAAATCAGCACATCTTGCAGTTAGATGTAGTGTGAGCAGTTCACTGAACAAGTAAATTACATACTGTAATTTATGTCTAAAACTGGTAGATTTGCTGCATGTTACTATTTTTATTTGTTGCTGTAGTCCTTGTTGTCTTTCTCCATGTTACTACAGGGTCTGGGTTCTGTTATCTCAGTTTCCATGAGTTCTTCAGGAGAATTCTAACATGTACGTGATGCAAAAGATAGCTAACCTCCTTATAAAAATGAACATGGTATGCTACGGGTATATATCTCTGTTGAATATCTCTTTGTTGAATCTCTTTGTTGAATCTACCTGGTTGTGACCCCTCCCAAACCTCTTGGGCATCTATTCACCGGCTGAACAGGGTGAGAAACAGAGAAGGCCTTGACATGCTGCACACTGTTCAGCAGTAGCCAAAACATTAGTTTGTTATCAGCATTTTGGGCACAAAACTAAAACACTGCACCATCAGGTGCTATAAAGAAAACTAACTGGATCCCAGCCAGACCCAGGACAGGCCTTTAATTATAAATATTAGATGTGTAATCTTCACTACTCTGCATTGCTGCAGATGTTGATGGAGTTTTGACAACAGTGACAGCTGGTCATTGAAGCAGTGATAAGTAAATGCAGACTTGAGAGTCTACATGTGCTACCTAGGACAGAAAAAGAGCTGCTGCTACTGTGGGGTCTTGTCACATCTTCAGCAAAGGTGTCCCAAGGTTGAGTTTTGGAGTGATGCAGATCTAGTACTGATCATTATTTCAGGCTGCACTTTCAGGAGTTGGTGTCTTATTCATAAAATCACGAAATGGTTTGACTGGGAAGGGACCTTAGAGGTCATCTAGTTCCAGCCCCTGCCATGGGGTGGGCTAGGCCAGGCTGTTCAAAGCCACATCCAGCCTGGCCTTGAACACTTCCAGAGATGGGGCAATCCACTGCTCTGGGCACCCTGTGCCAGGGCCTGCCCACCCTGCCAGGGAACAATTCCTGCCCAAGATCCCATCCAGCCCTGCCCTCTGGCAGTGGCAGCCATTCCCTGTGTCCTGTCCCTCCAGGCCTTGTCCCCAGTCCCTCTGCAGCTCTCCTGGAGCCCCTTCAGGCCCTGCCAGGGGCTCTGAGCTCTCCCTGGAACCTTCTCTTGTCCAGGTGAGCACCCCCAGCTCTGCCAGCCTGGCTCCAGAGCAGAGGGGCTCCGGCCCTGACAGCATCTCCGTGGCCTCCTCTGGCCTGGCTCCAGCAGCTCCATGTCCTCCTGATGTTGGGAGCCCCAGAGCTGAACAGAGTGCTCCAAGTCTCATATCTGTTCTGCATTTGTCCAGCTTCCTTTCCCTTGCTGTGGTTATATTCATATGTGCACCAGTGTCGTTTGAGGTTGGCTTTTTGGTTTGTTGGGTTTGGTCTTTAAACACATCCAGTATTGTTTCATTTGATTCTTTGGCCAGTTGCTGTGTAGGAGGGAATTTGCCTAATGTATCTAAAGTCTTTCTTTGAAGCATGATGGAAATAATAATAAATTCCACTGTACTCTCTGCACAGATATAGAAACTTTGTAGGCTCTTATTTTTCTTTACAAATACAAAGCAGGCCAGTCAACAGCAAGTTACTTCCTTCACTTCTGATATTTTATGTAACCAAAATTTTTTGTGAAATTTTTGTTACATTTTCAGGTGTACTGTGAGTATGGAATGGTACATGTCCTTTCAGAGAAGGGGAGCAGCAAAGGAAAAGACTACTGTATTCTCTTCAACTCTCAGTGGGCCCATTTGCCACATGATCTGGGTAAAGCTGTAAGTACCTAGTTAACTGATGACAAAAAATCTATAAAAATGCCTTTGTTACTAGGAAACTTCTGATTTCTTAGTTGGGTTAGTAGAACTTGAAGCAACTGCTTTGCTTGCTCTGCCTAGAAAGTATTTTATCTCTTCAGATCACTAGGCAGTGCTAGGATGGCAATGTTCATTTCCAGGCATTGTGCAGAGATAATGACTATCACTGTTCAAAACAAAAATACTCCTTTTCAATGGTGTGATCGATGTAATTAAAATGGCACATACCTGGGCTTGCAAAGGAGTTTTTGTACATCAGCATGGTACAAGAAGATACCACATGGCTTTTCTTGTATAGTGAACTGTGGTCTTCAGTGCTTTCTCAGTGTCAAATGTAAGATTAGGTAGTCATAAACTGTGTCAGGTTTTTGCTGCATTATCCAAAGCTGCATGAGCTGAAAATGGAGTAAATTCTTCACTCTTTTCTGTGAGACAGTTACTGGCACTGAATGATGAAATCAGCAAATGCACTTTGAATGAGCCCCACAGAATTATTTGAGTTCCTTACCAACGTATAGGCAAGTCTCAGTTACTTCTGATGGATTTATTGCACCTGTAGATTAGTCCCTAGATACATCAGTAGTTGTCTTTGCCCTGTATAGATTCAGCTGATAAACTCTTGCACTTGCCCTGACTGTGTAGTGTGAATCAGCACATGCATGACTGGCTGTGGTACTTGTGAGAGTTGGGGACTGTACTGTAGACACCTTGTTTAAATCAGTCTCATACAAATTCACTAGAGTCATATCTCAGTAGCTCTGCAGGAGCCAATACAGTCCAGAATAGCTTGCACAGGCACTAGGGTAGTGTATCCTATATCCCTTGCCTGTCTCTGTCTCCTTCCTTGGTTCTTTCCTGCTTTTCCCTTCTTTCGTATTCTTGCTCCTCCTCCTCCAGTACTCCAGCAGTACAGTTCATTAACAGGGGCAATGCGTGACCCCTCTGAGCTCACTGTGCATTTGTGTTGTGCTCTGAAACTTGGACGACCTGGAAGTGTGGGTTGGAGCATTTCACTGTCTCCATAGGTCTGGAGACAGCAGTTTTCTGAATAAGGTGGAAGCTCCTGACAACCTGACACTTCCGTTTCCCTCCTAAAACTGTAGTGTCCATTACACAGGTATTGTATGTTGTGTACCTGTGGATTTCTAATACAAACTGTTCCATTTTTTCAGGTTAAAACTTTACCTTGACTCTTCTCAAATCTGACAGCTCACCTCAGCAAGGGCTGAGACCTTAGCACAGCTCGGTTGTTTGGTAGATAATTGCAGTTTTCAGGTAACTTGCAAGTAGAACTGGGCAAAGATACTGGTGGTTGTTTAGATTTTGCAAGGAACAATTCATGCCAGTGTTATTTGTAAAACCTCAAAGTGTCTTTGGGATGTTCTTGTTGAAACACACCAGATTAGATGCCTTTGGGTGTGAGGAAGGCCAAAAATAACAGGCTTGCAATGTCTCTGCATCACAAGTGGTGAGAGAAGTAGCTTAGAATCCAGTATTCAAGTACTTGGGATGCAAAATCTCAGGTCTGGATACAATTGGTTTCAAGATGGAAGTTTATTCCATATGCTTTTGTACTTTTCCCCAGCCTGTGTTTTGGTTTCTAGCTGTTCATACCCTCCATCATCTCAGCCTGCCACTCTGCTACCCCAGCAAAGATAAAACCTTACTGTACTCCTCCCACATCCTGGCCACGTGCATCAGAACAGCAACAACGCTGAAGAAAAGAAATGCAAGTAAAGGTCATATCCCAAATTTTATTACCAGCAGAATTCTGTACAGTAAGGTGAAACAAGGCAGGTCCCTACATAATAGAGAAGGCAACACTGTTTCAGCTTTCATTTTGCTCTGAGAATAGTTTACCAATCTATTACTGGGAGGTTTTTAATTACTCTTTAGAAACTCTGGCTTCTGTTCTTGATTTCTTTTATTATTTTGTGTTATATATGTATTTAACTAATTTCTTTTTTTCAGTCACTCCTGCAACTGCAGGATCAGACAGCATCTGTTTTGTGTTCTCCTTCTGATGTACCTCATGGGGGATTTAATAATCAAATCCCCATGGTGATGCGAGGAAATTGCACCTTCTATGAGAAAGTGAGGCTTGCTCAGATAAATGGGGCCCGTGGGCTGCTGATTGTTAGTAGAGAGAGACTGGTAAGTTGCTTTTTATCTTCCTATGCTGCTGATATTCCTCTCATGCTAGATATTGTCTTGTCTTCAGTGCATATTGCTGGTATTTGATGTTCCTCTTTAAAGTAAATAATGCATATATGTTCCTGCATGTACATATGTTGCATAGTTATGTGTGGAAATCACACATCTGATGGAAGAGTGAATGAAAAAAGAGGCCCTCATTTCAGTAGGAAGGGTTGGCATGGAGCTCATGTGAAATTCAGGTTAAGGGCTCAGGATACCCTTGTTCCAAATGAAATACTGGAGTCAAAGGATGAGGTTGGTTTGTGACTCCATCATGCTGCCACACTGAATCTAGTGCTTTAGATTCAGCTGGAGCAGCAACAGCATGTATTTTGTAAAATTAGTAGTTTTGAAAATAAAATTAGTAGGTTTGAGTCCTGGTCAATACTAAAGGCACACATCAGTCGTAAACCTGTGACCCTGATGTGCAAAAGATACTGCTTGAAATTTGGTTGCTTCATTTTGCTGTCACAGTCTTATATTACTACTGTTTTACTGGGAGCAGGCTTATATTTTGACTTTTGAGTGTTCGCTGTCATTAAGTTCCCTTCTAGAGTATTTTTCAAATTAGCTGGAACAGAATTTGCAACTTTAACCCTTTTGAAGGAGTAGGAGTATTTGCAGAAATAAACATATTTTTACCTAGTCTGAACTGTCTTTCAGGTCCCTCCTGGAGGTAACAGGAGTCAGTATGAAGAGATTGATATTCCTGTGGCTCTGCTTAGCTATACTGATATGTTAGATATTGGCAAGGTAAACTCAATACTAAAAGCTCTCATTTATATTATCTCACGTAAATGAGTCACTGCTCAACAGCAATAAGTCCACCTTAAGAGCTTTGACTATGTAGAGAGTGTGTTCATGAAGATTGCATTATTGTGTTTTGGAAAAAAGAATCTCTTGGGAGGTTATTTCTCATCCTTGGAATAAAATCAAAATACAGCCTTGTGCTGGAAATAAATATCATTAATAGAAGAGCCAATAGATGGCTCTTATGTGTTCTATAATAAAGCCTCATTCTGAGATTGCTTAGTGAAAATTAAGTGAACCTTTGCTGAGGTGGCTTTTTGGATGTCCTTCCTAACTTGTATTTACCTCCACAGAGTTTTGGCAGCTCAGTGAAAGGAGCAATGTACGCACCAAATGAACCTGTGCTGGACTACAACATGGTGATTATCTTTGTCATGGCCGTGGGGACTGTTGCAATTGGAGGCTACTGGGCAGGAAGCAGAGATGTGAAAAAGTGAGTAACTAAATGCAGTATACCAGTTTTCCTGTATTTTTCACAGAACAAAAAATAGATGGTGTTTATGTAAGCATCACCTGGCAGCTCTGCTGGTGAGGTTGGGAGACTCTAGGGAAAATGCTCATGTGATGCTAGAAAGGCCCTGAGCCTTGCATTGGTTTAGTCACTGTAGAAAATCATTAGAGTATAAATTGCATGTAGATTTTTTTAGGATTTTGCCATGTTAGAAGATCAAACATTTGAAAAGCTCAGAAAGAAAATTATTAAGTAACAGGCTTCGCTTTTGCAAAAATTCACCACATAAATGCTTTGTAAAAAAAAAAAATAAAATTTGCTTTTACTGGTATAGGGCAAACCAAATTGATTGGATGGCTGACATATGCTATGGTTGTTACCAATTTTTAAATGAAATTTTATGGTTACTTTTTGCTAGCAAGTGGGATTGGGAGGAGGTCATTGTGCCACACTAATTTCTATCATTTATTTTGTATACACAACCCGATTCAAGGATTTCTTCTGAAGTTAAAAAATTGTTCTGTGGTAGTTTTCAGGATTTAGTTGAGTTTTTAGCAAATGAAATAGTCCTGTAAATAAGTTAACACAGCAATTACTGCTTTATGGATTGCGTTACAGCTGATGTTCATATCTCCATGGAAAATATGGAATCCCACTGACTTGAGTGGGAACCAAAGCAGGCATTGGTGTTGTTTCAATCCCTTGTGGTTTTTTTGCCACCTCCTGAAGATTCAGTGTCCTTGTGTATTTTGTTGCAGAAGGAATGAACTGATGGTACCCATGTTACTCTTTCAGGAGGTACATGAAGCACAAGCGTGATGATGGGGCGGAGAAACATGATGATGAAACAGTGGATGTGACTCCCATCATGATCTGTGTGTTTGTAGTGATGTGCTGCTCAATGCTCGTCCTCCTTTATTTCTTCTATGACCACTTAGGTACTCTTAAGGTTGTATTTGTATTGATACATCTTCAATATCACAAGGCTGACATCGTTCAAAGAACACTTTATCGGGAAAATAATAATGAAATATCTCTCTTCTGTCATGTGTCTTCATCCCAATATAATTTAAAATACTGTAAGAACATTCACTGAGTAGATTTCTAATCCTTCTTTTTTTGAGGTTGATCATAAAGTTTCTTTCAGACATTAAAGCCTATTAAGTAGATACAGACTTAGTATTTTCCACCTTTTATTTTTGTTAAAGGTGTTCTCAGACCTGTTCTTTCTCTCTGTTGTTGTTCAATTTGAAGTCAAGATCAAGGATAATTTTTTATCTTTAAAAAGATTATAATTTTCTACTGATCACTTATTGATTGACAAAACATGAGAGCCTAGTGCTTCTTCATATTTTTGAGGAAGTAGTGAAACATGCATCCCATCTATATTGATTCATTTTGCTACTTAGTGACTTTAATAGTCCTTTATAATGCTCCTGTGTACTCACAGAGAGAGATAAATGCTTCACCATATGTTGCCTTTGAGGCTTATGACTTCGTTTAAGAAGATTAGGATAGAGGTTTTGATTTGTTAAAGTAGGTATTGTATAAAGTACACCTGAGTAAAAGGAGCTAGAATTAGATACTTAAAGAGCACAAATCTAATCAATTGTTTGAAGTCGTTTTTGAATTTACCTTTCACTGTTGAAATGCAAGCCTTATTTCTCATTTAGTCTTATTGTCTGTCTGTTCTTTATTCAGCCAGGATATGAAAAAAACATTTCTTGCCTTATCTTACATGGGACTTAATACTTTTTTCCCCTCAGTCTATGTTATAATAGGAATATTCTGCCTGGCTGCCTCGATTGGTCTTTATAGCTGTCTGTCTCCCTTTGTAAGAAGATTCCCCTTGGGAAAGTGTAGGTATGTGGCAACTTTCAAAATTTTAATAGGGAAACTCAGATTTTTATACTGTTGGGTAGGTGTGGGGTTTAAAAGGTGGCTTCATGCTTCAAAATGTTGGTAAAGGAAGAGGCTATATAGATAGACAACTGTAGCTTTGTTGTAATTCTTTTTCAGGATCCCAGACAACAACTTGCCGTATTTTCACAAGCGTCCCCAGGTCCGGATGTTGCTCCTGGCAGTGTTTTGTATCTCTGTCAGCATAGTCTGGGGAATCTTCCGAAATGAAGATCAGTAAGTGATCTGTGCTAAAAATTTTTCTGTGCTAAAAATTGCAATATGCTTTATAGTATAAGTAACTGACATTCACAGAAGTCTACATGTATCCAGAAATTAGGAATGACAGGAAAAAAAAATAGAGGCATGCAGAAATTCTTAGTTGTTCCTTATGTACTTCATCTTTTTCTTGATCATTTAAATTACAGAAAACTGTCTCTTGTTAAGCTTGAATTTCTCTGAGTCCCAGTCAGTATTCTGATCTCTTTGATTTAAGACAGCTTTTCAGAAGTGATATGGAAAGTTGGACACAAGTTGTCTAACTTATTTCTTCATGAGAATAAGAACTGGTAAGATTGTCAGATCTTTAGTTTCTCTCAGCTTTCTTGTACAAGTCAGTAATTCTCTACACCCAGTGTTGCTGTAGTACCTAACTGTAGCAAGTTCTTACCACTTTTGTTGGAGGTGGATCTTTTACAGAGTGTTGTGGTTTTGTTTTTGTTTGGGATTTTTTAGCTCTTACCTCACTCCCAGATATTCCAGTTTTCCCATGTATACAGGTTGTGTTCATCTTCTTGGTTCCTCTATACTGAAATGCTGGCTTGTGTTTCTGATGGTGATATCAAAGATGTCTGACTTGTGCTTTGAATGGGTGTCAGTGCTTTTGTGGGATCTGTGTTCTGTGTGGGCCATTCAATGGCAGAACTCAAATCCAGGAATCACCAACTCTGAAAGACATTTAGAGAGATAAGTGTCAGACTGAGGAGTACAGCAGTACTATAGAAATGTTCTAAAATATTTAGGACTAGGAAATCCATTTTCTGCATCAGAGCTGAAGTGGGCCTAAGTGTCTCCTGCAAGAGCTCCATCAGCAAGTACACGTGTATTGACCCAACAGCACCATCTCTCATTGTACCTAGACCATAGCAATTTTTGGGAAACCTTAGTGTACCTAGACCATAGTAATTTTTGGGAAACCTTAGTGTTGTTTGTCTCAGATCCTACTTCTCTTTGACCCTAGCAGTTGACAGTAAAGCAAAGAGCACTTCTATACTCAACTTGCAAAACACAATTGTAAAACAGGCCCAGCTGTAAATTTGCCTCAGCACACAAGGGTGCACACCTATACAAAGGACAAAGGACCCCAGCACTTCCCATTTTGGTATCCACTGACCTCATTCAGCCAGTTTTCAGTCTACCTCACTGCTCATTCAGCTTATACTTCATCAGTTTCTCTGTGAGGATTTTATGGAAGATTGTCAGTGGAAAGCCTTACTGAAGTCTAGATAGACAGTATCACACAGGTCTTCCCTCATCTGCCAGGCACTTCTTTGTGGAAGGTTATCAGGTTGATGAAAAGCAACTTCCATTTGCAAACTCATGCTGACAACAATGTCAATTTGAAGCAAGTATTTTCAATAAAAGGGTTTTTTCTTTGTCCCAAGCAGGTCCTTAGTGAGGACAAGGCTTGGTCTGTTTTTCCTGCTGTTTCCTGCAAAAATGTTACTTTCCTCTTTTTAAGGTGGGCCTGGGTTCTGCAAGATGCTTTAGGAATTGCTTTTTGTCTTTACATGTTGAAAACAATTCGCCTGCCTACATTTAAGGTATGAAAGTTAAATGGAAGTTACAGTCTTTCAGAAGAAAGTTAAAGAAGTATGTGTTTGAACAGAGGAGTCACTTATAATGGAGTATATTGCCTTGGAAATGCACTTCCATTCAAAAAAGGGAAAAAGGGGATGCAATGAGTATAACAAAGACCCAGAAGTGGCATGTGATTGTTCTGTAGATACTGTAGAGTGTTGACTAGTAAATCACACACCACCCCTTTATTTATGTATTTGGTATTTGAGTATTTTGTTTGGGGGGGGGGGTTGTTTTGTTTTGATTGTTTTGATTTTATTTTTCAAGTTGACATACAACTAATGCATCAGTCTAGTGGTTTTTTTCAAATCTTTCTGACCTTAGTATCCTAAGACAAAAATCAGTATTAGTCATTTAGTTGCCCCTTCAGCAGCTCTTCAAACTCTTGTTTCAAATTATCTTCACCTATAAGTTTGTACAGACTGACAGTAAATGGCTGATAGTGTTTCAGGCTATGCCTGGCATCTTCCAGTGCAGAGCTTCTTCATATTTCCCAGTAAACTGAAGTGGCACCATTTCCAGATTTTACATGATAAAGAATTTTGGGCAATAACATGTAATTTTGTGTTTAATAATTACTTTATTTTATATGGTGCATGCAAGACCCTATTCCTCTTATCTAAAATATTTAGGAATTAAGCAAAATACATTAATGACTTGTTGTAGTCTTTGCAAGCTTTTTCTTTGATTAGCCTTCTAATTATTAATTCTTTGCTGTTTGCTAATGCATTGTGTGTAAATATCAAATATCTTGTCTCTTCTTTCAGGGTTGTACCTTACTCCTCCTGGTTCTTTTTGTGTATGATGTATTCTTTGTATTTATCACACCTTTTCTAACAAAGGTAAGTAAGGTGCTTCTCTATTGCCTGCTACCCACAGAGCAAAGTGTAATGACTTCTTTCTGTGTGTGTTCCTAAATGATCCCAGAGCTGCTGAGTGAAGTGCTGATTTACAATTTTCCCATTTTTTTCTTTAGACTGGGGAGAGTATAATGGTGGAAGTGGCTGCAGGCCCATCTGATTCTGCCACTCATGAAAAGGTACTGCATGTTGTCTGAAAATCTGGCACTAGCTTTCAACTATTACACTTTTAACTTCTCTAAAATCCAAGACCACAAAGCTGAAATGAAGATGCCAGTCTGAAAAGAGCTTAATGTGGGAATAAGTGCTCCTGAATGTTTATTCTGGAGGGGCAAAGCAGACTTGTAGTGGTTCATCACACCAGCTTTGGTTTTCCTTTATCTTTTTTTGACAAGGTTTCAAGATAAGAAAGCTGGTTAGCTCAGCTTCACAAAAACATGACCACATCTGTAAATATTAACTTGTTGCTAATTAAGCATGAGCATCTTTTCCTAAAGAGATAAAACATATAATCAGTCTGTCTCTTCCCCCTCCTTCCCTTTTTTGACATTTGCTTTATGAAAAGCTGAGGCTATAGGTAAAGGAGAGAAACACAAATTGGAGACAGAAGAAAACAGAAGTCAGTGTTCATGGGTTTTCACCATTGGACAGCAGCCAATTGCATGAACACCTTACCAGATGTGGCTGACTCAGGGAGGAAAGTATGTGAGATGTAGGAGATAGTGAGATATAGTGAACAAAACAAAAAAGCTAACCAGTAGGAAAACCTGGTTATATTAATTTGGGGATTAATTTGATCTGTTTCAGCAATGAATGTAATAGTGTCATGTGGGAAAATAGCAAAGAAAATAGTTGTTTGCAGGATGTGGATCAATCCATATAGTCCATACTATTTCTTTGACTTCTTTTGTTCTTCTCTCCTGTACCCCTTTAGTGCCCCTTTGGATTCAACTTTATGCACAGAATGAATTGTATAAAATAGTCATGAAAGTATAAGTATTATATAAAATTATTTTGGCACTAATATAAGAAAAGAAAAAAGAGAATAAAGTTTCTTTAATGTAATGCAAGAAATAAAATACAGGTTTGCAATGGACCATGGCATACTGTGCCTCACATTGCAATTTATGTAATAAATAGGAGCACAGTGGGCAGGGAAGAGTCTTTAAAGTGATTTGAAAAATTACTTTTTAAAATTATTCATGTCTTGGTCTTTTGAGACTTTTGTTGCACCCAGATGAATGAACTGTATAAATTATTATTTCTTATGTATATAGCATATTACTTAAATTTTGTACATACCTGCAGCTAAAGCAGAGTTGATACCCAATTGTATGTGAAGACTTTGAAGTTAACCTAGTATTTAGAAAGTATTTCATTGCTCCCATCTTAAATGCATTTTGTTTATTGTCAGTAATATTGTATGTAATGAAGGTATGAAGGAGACATCTGATGTATTTGAAACTTACAGTTTGAGTACAACAGGAGCAAGTTCTGGTAGGTAGTGTCACTATGCTTTTCATCAGACATGTGTCTCTCTCATTCCAAGCTCCCAATGGTCCTGAAGGTTCCACGACTGAATTCCTCACCCTTGGCTCTATGTGACAGGCCTTTTTCTCTCCTAGGATTTGGAGACATTTTAGTTCCAGGTATTGTTTAGCATGTTAAGAATTTTACATGTTGCACTGTCATATTAGTTTATTCCTCTTGTACTCCTGCTTCAAGTGGTAGGTTTGATTTGACTACTGTAAACCTGATAAATTTTCAAGTATAGGGTTTTTTTGTGCACTGTTCACCTTTTCAACAACAAAAATACACATTAATCTTATGATTCAGTTTCACATGCAGTGATGTCAAGAAATGTAGAGAAATTGCAGGAGTAGATTTAGCAACTGATTCTATACTATAAAGCATCTTTGATAGTGTGGTGATAGAGGAAATTATTTGTCCATTTGCACATGGATTAAGTACAGATGCCTGACCAGTCAAAACTTCCTGACTGTTAGTTACACTACACCCAGTATTTCTGCCACACCTTCTCTCAAATTTGATTTTAGATAGTATGTAGAACTATCCCTGGCATCACTACAGTTGTAAAAACTATGCACCTTCTGGCTTTTAGATTCCTTCTGCAAAATCATTTGTTTACTTTCTTGTATTTTGGGAAATATGAAATCTGTCATGCCCATTAGTCTCCCTTCCTCCCCTCTACCTGGAACAGGCATAGTTATTAACCATAAAATTCTACTGTCTTCAGTACCAGCTCGAAGGGCTGAACTTACTCTTGCTCTTGTTGTGAACACTGTAGTTTTACAAACGTTTGGTAGAGATGATATGACATTTTTATCTATGATCTGCATGTTTGTAGCTGTGTGTTTTACATTTGGAGTGCTTCCAATACATGGGGTTTGTACCATCAGATAACTGGTTTGTAAATTGTGCAGCCTCCTGGATGTGCTGTCATGGTGCTTAAACACAGGGTGCCAAGGAAGTTTTTTGGGAAAAAAAATTCTTGTGATTTCCTAGTTGGTTTGATGGTTTTATTTTTATCATGAAGTGCATGACTAGGTTGGAAGCATATTGTAATTGTTCTTTCTTTTCCTAGGCTTACTGGTAGCCTATTGCCATAGATTTGATATTCAGGTGCAGTCATCCAGAGTCTATTTTGTAGCCTGCACAATAGGTATGTACCACAGTGCCACCTGAACACAAGACCTACAGGAGTGGCTCCCTCTAAAAGCATGCCATCAGTCTTGCATGGCATAGTTTGGGTGTTTTATCCTGTTCCTCTTTTTATTATTAAACAGAAATATTTAGCAAAGTGCTTTCAAGGCTAGATCTTCCATCACCAAACTAGCTGATGTTGCTTTTCTGAGCTGTTTTGCCTGCCTTATGTAAGGGGAGCTCTTGTTTCCATGGCTGCCGAGGTCTCAGTCTGCCCTTTGTAATTACACTATTTTTACATGTGCTCAGCTACTCATCGTGGTTTCTTGATTCATGAATCTTTGAGTTTATTGTGCATGAGAATTCAGGTTCAGGGATAGCATCCTTTGGCTTTGTTCTTAATTTCTTGTGTATTCTAAAAATCCATAACCTATGATGCAGGGAATTTAATTATGATGACTGTAACACCTCTAGATAAGTTTTCTTCTTTGGTTTGTAAAATCCATGGAGTTATGTGCCATGAATGTAAATACTACTGCTGAATAGGATCTGACAGATTCCTGTTGTCTGTTGTCCTGATGTCCTGTTTGACCACAACCTCCCAAAAAACTCACATCCTTCTCACTCTAGGACATACTTGCAGTGTACTTCTGCTAAAGACTTCTAATGCTTGCAGTGAATTTCATGAGAAATTGTCATTAACAACTTCTTTAGAAATTCTTTTGAAAAAATACCTAGGTTCATGGACACTTCTAGCAGGGGTAGAGAGAAGCTTTTATTGATGTTCCAAATCATTGTCTCTCATATATAGTAAAACAAAATTGTTGTCTTATCTGGTACTTTAAAAATGTGTTTGCAGAAATCAGAAAATGTTGTATTGATAAAGAGTCAGCAGTGTGCTATTGCAGCACTGAGAATGAGCCACATACAGGGCTGAGTTAGCAAGATGGAGTCAGCAGTTATGAGAGGAGTGATTATTCCTCTCAATTTGTCACTTAAGACTGAGTTAACCAGGATCCCTGGTGCCAGACGAGACATTGGCATACTGGAGTAAATCCAGTGGAGACCATCAGGATGGATGAAGACTGGAGCACAGGGTTGTAAAAAGAAGAGAAGGCAAAGAGGAGATTCTGTTGCTGCCCACAGCTGCCTAATGGGAGACTGCAGAGAGGACAGAGACACTTTTTTTACAGGTGTGCACATAAGATGTGAGGCAATGGACTTAAATCGTAATTAGAAACAATAAGAAATATTTTAATTATATATAAGGAACTCTCAATAATAACAGAATATGCCCCAGCCCAAAAAGCATTTTCAAGAGCTGTAAAGAGTTATTGATTATTCTAATCACAGCCCTCTGAGGTCATCAAGTCCAGTCAGTCCCCCAGCATTGCCAAGCCCACCCCTAACCATATCCCCAGATGCCAAATCCATACATCTTTTAAATCCCTGCAGAGAGAGGTAACACTGCTCTGGGCAGCTGTGCCAGGAGTGGAAAACCTTTTTGGGGAGGAAGCTGCCTAACATCCAATCTAAACCTCCCCTGGCAGAACTTGAGGCCATTTCCTCTTGTCCTGTCCCTTGTTCCCTGGCAGCCCACCTGGCTGTCCCCTCCTGTCAGGGAGTTGTGGAGAGTGAGGAGGTCCCCCTGAGTCTCCTTTTCTCCAGGCTGAGCTCCTTTGCCAGCTCCCTCAGCTGCTTCTCTCAGACCCTTCCCCAGCTCCATTCCCTTCTCTGGAAGCCCCTCAGTGTCTTTCTTGACCTCCTGAAGAAAAATCTGGAATCTGGATCTGAAGAAAAAGTTGGATTAACTTCATGGTCTTGAAAACATAATTGAAAATAATTACATTATGAGATCCAAGCTGCTTCTGTAAATAAATTTTGCCATATTTATGCAGAAATTAAATAGAAGGTAATAAAAACATATAACCTAGAGCAGGCTGGCTTTTTTTTTAGCTGTGTGCCAGGATAGGAAGAAACAGCTAAAGCCAACCCAAACAAGAAGCATATTATAATGGTCAAAATATTTGTCTGTATCTGCTGAGTTCACAAATATAATATGATGCACAATATTTCATATATTTATTTTGCTTAAGGTAGTTATTTAATTGCACAGTATGGACTAGGCCAATCACACTACTTTCACATGTTATCAATAGAAAAACTGTAATATTCCATGTTTACATGGTGTAAATAATGCTAAAGAGGCCTGTAAAACTTCTGGAGATGTTTTACATATTGTTTGAAAAAAGTTCCAGTGAGAATGCTCCTATAGCCAATTATTTAGTTGTGCTTGAGCAGAGCTCTATCTGAATAACTGTGTTTTGCTGGGTTTGTTTTCTTCCAGCATATGGCATAGGCCTTCTTGTGACCTTTGTTGCCTTGGCACTGATGCAGATGGGCCAGCCTGCTCTCCTCTACCTGGTGCCCTGTACTCTCCTCACCAGCTTCGTGGTGGCCCTCTGGAGAAGGGAGCTTGCCATGTTCTGGACGGGCAGCGGCTTTGCGGTGAATACCAGTTTGATATGAGTGTCTTCAGGAAATACTAATATTATAAAAACCTAACTAGAATTAAAGTTGAGTAAAATATTGCAGTATTATCACACAAACACAAAGATTTTCATTTTGCTTGACTGTTTGCTTTTTACGTACTTTTTTTTGCCTCAGTAAGATTTTCTGATTTTTTGCAGTGTTTATGGCCACTTAAATCAGAGTAGTGAAGTCTACCTTGTCCATCCTTGATTCTGCCAAAATGTTACTTGTTTAGCTCTCTTGAAAGTATCACTAGTAGTTAAAGGTTACAATATTATATAAAATGTGGGGTTTAGTACCATATAAAATATACCCTTAAAATACTTTCTTAATGTTTTTTTCATAGCATATTGTTTATGAAGGTGGAAATGTAGTTCAGTGTTATTATCTCTTTGTTTCACTGTGTTGCAAGTGAAATTAGCTTGATTCAAAAAGGAATAATTTCTATCATGCATGATTTTAGTTTTTGAATACTTACTAGAAGGCCAAATCTATGAAGCTGGAGTTTCCCCCCATGAGTCTTATTTTATTATTCAACTATTGGTGATAACTTTCACAAGCTTCCACTAGAGAAATTAATTTAATTGTTAGAGATCATCTGAAATGTTATGTAAAAGTTGCCAGTTCTTGTACAGTGATAGTAAAGGTGGGCAGAACTGGACCAAGTGCCTGTTGCTGCCTTATCAGCAGAGCACATCTGAAACTGGTGAGGAACAATCACTCAGAAAGCAAACACTTTTCTGGAAGGAAAAATTCCCCTGGTGTCCTATAAAACACAAAGGGTAACTGTATGCATCTGTCCACTGCTGGAGAATGATAACAGAGTTGATGGACCTTTAGTCTTCATCTTGTATGACCATTTCCTTGGATAACTGAACACAATAGTTCTTGTTTTCCATAATTTTGACTGTGATCTTCCGTTTACAGAAAGACCTACCTCAGCCTCCTGTGGTGATAGCTCCTGTCAACTGCCCCCAGCTTCCCAAAGACAGCAGTGTGCCAGCCTCTCAGCAAGACACTGAGCAAATGACCAACCCCACCCTCCACGTGAAGGAGCTGCACGGCCCCGCCTCAGCTGAAGAGGAGCTGGCTGATACCAGCACAAAGACAGACCAGTCAGAAATCTCTGTGGCCCACAGTGAGGAACCAGCTGCTCAGAATAAGGATGACCTTGAAAGCAAATGCCTAAATGCAGAACAAAACCAGTTGGAATAAGTGATGTGATAAGAACTCCTTACTTTCCCTCACAAACATACATAAAACCAGTATGTATTTAGGACTGGTTTAGTAGGGTTTGCTTTCATTGAGGAACCTCACTAGGAGTCTGATCATCAAATCCAACAAGGAATGTTCTGCCTCCAGCTTTGGTACAGCTATATACTTACAACATCTTTCTGAAATATGGTGCTCTCCAGGAGTTCTGATGTGTGGGTTTCAATGATCACTGTTAGTGAATGCCTTTGACCCTTTGTTCCATTTGCATTATAGCAGGGTGGCATCAAGAGTCTTTTATTTACTCAGTACTCTGTGCTTGTGTGGCTGTTTCTCTGCTTTACCATGGTGTAGGTTAACATGGAGGAAAAGCATTGAACAAGTCTGCTACAATGCTTACTTGAGAGAAACATGGGGGGTTTTCTTTGGATTTTTATTTTTTTGTGGCACTTTCCCTATTGTCTTTGTCACCATTTACTTTATGTCTCCTGACTTGTCAAAGCCATTGGTATAAGGGAATGCATTATTATAAACTGACATTCAGGAAATGCAGAGAATGGTTAAATTACCATTACTCCAAAGGCTTTATGCTACCATGATGCATTAAATGCATCTCTTAACTTTTTTGTCTTTGTTTTTACTTCTATGTACCTGAGCTACTAGTCTAGTTTAAAAGGCAGGGTGAGTAGAGCTTTGGAAAGCTTTCTAGGCATTCATGTGAACTCTAAGGGCTCTGATAATAAACAGGGTTGGTCACAGAATAATGCTTGGAAGCAAATGCATATTAGGAATGTTTAGAAATAAAATATAAGCCAAATAGGTGAAAAAAAAATTAGGTAATTAGGTAGTAGCACTATACTAAGCTTAACAGGCAGTATTTTCATTGGGAAAATGTTAAAGCGCAAATGTTCTTATGTTTGGAGCTTTGAGCTTCTGTTCTTCATTCAAGGAATATAATTGTGATTTCTAATTCTGAAGAAAATAGTCTGATTTTTCATTCCCAACGGAGCACATATGGTGCTAGAGACAGTTATGATTTCAAAGATACTTGCTGCTCAGTAACTTACCAACTGCCTAAGTCATGTTTTGTCTTTGTCCCAAGACTAGCCAAAGCATAGTCTGTCAGGTTCTGGAATGAACCTGGGAGCTCACTTACTATGTTGTGTCTCTTGCTACATTGTGAAGGAATTTGTGAATTTAAAAATTTTGGGGTGCAGCTGGTCTTACTTCATATTCCTGAAATTGTTTGTTTTCCTGTATAACATGATTGAGTCTTTTATGCATCAGCTTTTGTACATAGAAAGATGATGGGATTTGTGTATTACTTGTTCCATCTAAGTACATTTGGCTTTATCAGAGGAGTCTGATCTGCATTTACGTTGCAATTTTAGAAAGCCTCAAACACTTCACACAAAAACTGAAATAGAAAATGGAAGTATTATAGGATCCTTGGATATGATTCCAGATTGCATGGAAGAAATACTCTGGAGTATTGGGAGCCCGAAATGTCATTTACAAAAGTATTGTTGCAGTGATGCAGTCAGAGGCATTGCTGTTAAACTGAGAGTCTCCAGTTGGCATGTTGAATTGAAGTTGAAGAGCTCTCTTTTCAAGAATGCCTGTTAAATATCAGCCATTGTCTTTTTGTCTAGATCTTCCAAAATTTTGCCCTGTGCTTTTTGGATGAAAGCTTTTATGGGCAACGGTAGCATTCTTTCTCTAGAATGTGAGCAGCTTTCTCTAAAACCACACTCTGGCTTCAGAGTTTTACCAGCTTCTGCTTAAAGCCTTGGACCTTGTCTGATAAGATGATTTATGAAGTTTTTTGGAAAGCTCCCAGGGTCCAATGGCCAACACAACATTTAATTTACAAGTTGCCCTAATGGAAGATAGTACTGAAGCAATTTGCTTTTCAGTCTTCTTTTTAATGGTCCGTTACTTTGGCCAGCAGTAACCTGAACCAGTTATTACTAATAAAAAGCAACAGAAACACTTTACTGAAAACTTCAGTTAGCTGGATTATGCCTTAAATTAAGTCTTTGTGTAAGTATGGTTATTAAATTAAGAAAGCAGTCTTTTGTTTAAATAATGAACTTGACAAATAGCAAGGTAAGTTGAAGACTGACTCAAAGTTCTATTAGTTTTTGCCTTGATCATCTCTTAGAATGTTGTTTGGAGTAGCTTTCTACATACTTAAAAGCCAGTAGCTTTCTGATGACGAAGCATTAGGTATTATCATCTACTTGAAAGTATACTTTGGCATTTGTTCTCCTGTGTGGTTAGGAAACAGTTTATTTCAGATTGTTCATAGCTCAGTTAAAACAGAAGAACTGGTCACACTGAACTAGGCATTTCACAGTTGCATTCTGGACATTCTGCTTCACCTCAGGTTTTGGGGAACTTCTGTCTGTTTTTAAGTGTAATTTTTTTTCTCCCCCAAACAACAAAGAATGCAGGAAAAAAAAAAATCACAATTGCTTCTCAGTGCAGTACCTCCAGTTAAAGCATGTGAAGTGGCAACAATTTACAGACTTTGCCTATCTCAGTACTGTACAAATCAGCTGACCCTGGTGCTCCAGTTTGGCAGTGACTGTTTGGACCTGATCCTGGGCAATCCCTTCCATCAAACAACAAGGCTGTATTTTTTTGTCTTTAAAAAACTTCCCTGATCAGCTTAATTTAAAACTTAATGTTGTAGAGGAAAATATGCCTATCAGTTCAATGTGACTGACTCTGATTTTATTTGATGATTTTCGATACACATTCCACACCAAACTTGAGTTTTAATATGTAAAGTAATTAAAGTAATATTAATGTTAAAAATAATGTTGATAGGCTTTTTATTTATGTCTTTCACATACTAAGCCTTATCTGTCTAGAAATTCAGTAAGAGTTCTGAGAACTTGTATGTGTTCAGGGGAAGCATTTCTTTTAGTCAAAAAAAACCCCAAACAAACACAAAACCCCAATCAACACCACTAAAACAAAAATAATTTGAGAAAATCTGACTCTTTGGATCACAATAATGAGGGTCAGATTCCTTCCTCAAGTGTTTGCTTTGGTCTGTTCCCTGCTGAAGGATTGCCCAAATGCAGCTGGAGGTAGAATGGGATATAAAAGACTTTACTGAGGATGACAAGAGAAAAGTATCCCAAACCCTCTTTGAATTTTGTGGATTTTATTTTTCGTGTCAGAAATTAAGAACATTTTAAATGAAATATATAAAAAAAGAAACACAAAAGAACAGATTTGAAGATATATTCTGTGTTTACCAGTGGCACTAATAAAAGTGCATCCACATGTGTAGGAATTACACTTGCGAAAATATTAAACGTTTTCTCTAAACTTGGACAGATGCCAGACAACAGAAAATCTGCAGCACAGCCTGTTTTCCAAAAGGTTTATTAACATGCTTCATAGAAATCTTCATTTAGAAAACTGTTTCCATATTTCTTTAACATTTTCCATGGTCTTGGATAATTGGTCAAGCTTCTCCTTCAGAGGATGATGCTCTTTCCTTACAGTACCCCTCTTTATGGCTGTTGTTAAGAATGTCTTGACAGTATTTTTCAGCCCTGCACATTTCTGTGTTTTAACTTTGATTTTTGCATTCCTGCTGCATTGTTCCAACTGGGAACAGATCATGATTACCATGGTAGTGCCTGTTGACTTCCGGAAACTGCTGCTGACTGTGGCTGCAGTCATTAATGAATTCATCTGCCTCGGGGAGATGCTGTGAATTTACCTGCAGCTCCTTAAAAAAGCCAGTACTGGATGCTTGAGAACAGTGTTGTCTTGAGTTAAAGCTCACGTGCGCTGTTTTAGTGCAAGATCCAGTGCTTTTGTTCTCGTCTTTAGCCCTGTGGCTGTGTGTGTGTTTCTGGTTTGTTGCACTACACAGGCTGTATGGCATGTAAAGCCCATGATACTTCTTTTTAACAGCAGCTTCATTGACTGTCCATGAACAAACCAGAGTATTTGGTACATGCTTTCATCATCTGGTGTGTTATTTGTAGTGTACTGAAGGCTGAATGTGCTGGCCAAGCAGCAGGGCATACAACTAATGATTATCAACGCTTGGCACATAGCACATTGACACAAATGTGAAATACAGACATACCAGTAGATCCAAATACTCATCCAAAGCCTGCAGAGATGGTGCTTTTTTCCATGACAAATATAATCTGATATTTTCAAAAGAATGTAGGGCTGTGTCTTCAGGCAAATGAGGACAGGAACTATTTTCAGAGGTCCTGAAAACATCATCAACAAGGAGCAATTAATCTTTAGGTATTTTAATCTTGCATGTGGTTTCCTGGCTGGAGCAGGACATGAAGAACAGAGCTGCACTAACAGCTTTTCAGTTTAGGTTTTTGCCAGTGGTGCTGGGTAGGGTGGAGAGAGGGAAGATAAGAAAAAACTGAAGATCACTCAGAAATTCATGAGGAAACACTGAACAAGAAAGGCAGTGGAAGAGTTTACTCCAAAGAGAAGATCAAAGGGCATGATAAATATCTCAAAATCTGAAGTGCTGCTGCAAATTGGGAAAACAGTTTGTCATTTTCAAGTAGGGATGATATTAGAATGAATAGACTGAATAAGGAAATTTGGGTGCTAGTGGTAGGAAAAATCCAGGAGTGGCTGACAGGTGAAGGGCTCAGGGGGAGTGGGCAGTGCCCAGAGCAGGAGCTCCTTTGGTTCTGCGAGGAGAGAACTGAACCACACCAACCAGAGTCATTTCATGCCACTGACACTTGGGGTCAGCCAACAAATGTGGTCCTACCTGTCCAGATATAGTCAGGGTTCCTGGTTTTAATGAAGTTACAGCATGCACTTCATCCCAGAGTACTCAGTTTATATATGATGAATGCTGTCAGGGTGCTCTGTAACCACTGTGATGGACAGTTCAGCTCTTGTGAGACAAAGACTGTGTTTTCTGTACTTAAAAGTGATAAATCTTCTGGAAAGAAACCACATCAATTTTAGTCTTTTTTGTCTATGTTTAATTTGTTGAATTGCTTCTGGCAGCCTGGAACATTTTCAGAACAAGACAGCTTTGTGTGCTACCAGAAGCTTCCTTTGGCCAGTGGCATAAAAGAACTTTCATTTCACTGATCCTCTCTTATCATCTCTGTTTATCAGTTATGTGCTTTTCTGTGAGGGTTCCACCTTTTCCAGTTTTGCAGTTAAATATTCAGATTATGTGGAGTAAAGATGGCATTTTACCATCTGTAGATTAGTGATAGGTGATGAATAATGTGTTTAAATTGGATTTTCTTGAATTGGGAACTAGTGTACTGTACACAATAATCCCTAATTTGAGGAACTAGCAGAGGACTTAACTTCATGTGGTGCAGGGGCTCAGGCTTGGTTCTGTTTGCCAGAAGCTGTTGGTGAGTCCAGCAAGCAGGGGTTACAGGTTCACAGACTGCTACATTTATTTGGAGCTACCTTCCTTAGGTGAAGGTGGTGGTACAGTTTATCCAGTTTTCTCATAATATTTTTCTGCATGTCAGCATGCAAGTATAGCTCCATATGGCAACCTTCATCCAGGTGTTTGTCTCTGAAAAATTCTGGGATTATCTCCTAGCTAGATTTTTTTTGCTTAAGAACTGCTTCCTGCTGACAGACATGCACTGTATGTTGTGAACTGACTTTGAGTGTTTCATGTGAATATTGGTCAGCTGGAAATACGCAGAGACATGGTTTCAAAGTAAACCAGGTCATCTCCAGCTCACGCCCCATCCTTGGAAGTTCAAGGCTAGGCTGGATGTAGCCCTTGAGCAACCTGAATCTAGTGGATGGCATCCCTGCTGTGGCAGGGGCTGGAATGAGATGATCCTAAAGGTCCCTTCCAACCCAAACCATTTTGTGATTCTAAGATTCTATCATAACTCCTAAAAATATTGGTGGCTTGGGCTGGTAGGAGCCCTGCAGTAGTAGACAGCCAACACCTTCCAGTCAAGTGCTGCTGAAAGATCTCCAGCCCCGAGAAGGTGGCGCTTGGCACGAGCGCTGCACCCTGTTCGGTCGGGGCAGCGGGGCCAGCGAGGGCTCCCAGACCTGACCCTGGCGTGGCCTTGCACACAGGAGTCCTTTCTGATGTTTCCAGTACAGCAACTTCTTCCTTGAACCAGAGGTTTGGAATGGATATAAATAGCTCTTTTCATCTGAAAAGATTTTTTGTTTGTGGTCAGGAAATTGCCATAAACCTGCCACTTCTCCACTGTAGACCTAAGCCTTGAACATTGGGATGGTGGGAAGCTGGTGCTGATTGAGGAGGAGCACAGTCCTTCACCTGCATTCCCAGCAAGGAACCAGAAGAGAGTTTTATTGTTCTGCTCTGACTGAAGTTGTTCTAATTTATGTTGAAGAAAAACTTCAAAATAGTGGTTCAGGTTTAGTTTGACAAAGTAAAAAACAACGCACAATGGCATAGTTTAATTTGGTTTGGGTCATAATCTACTTTTTTCATAATCAGTGGCGAAGACTGCAAAAAATGTTTATCAGACATGTAACAGTAGACCCTAAGTTGGCAGCAAGCCTGTGTGGCAAGCAGGCTGTCTGCTCTGATGGACAATTAGTGGTGTGCTCTGCTGTGCTGGCATGAGCATGCCACCAGTTTGTCTTCAAGTCATACTTTGCCATTTGTCTCCTCCAGCAACCTCTTGAGTGTCAAACTCTCGTAGAGAGTCCCACAGCCAGCACTGGTTGTGGGAGAGCAAGAAGGAATCTGTGTCACAGAGCACTCCTGGTGCTGTAGGAAAGGCATGAAATGGAATTGACCGCTGTTGTCAGCCTGCGGCCTGGGCCACGTGCTGCGTTCCTCACGGGGCTGAACACACGAAACCTCGATCCTAAAGCCACTGACAGGAACTATGAGCTCTGGTACTTTCAGCCTAGCAACACAGGAAAGCAAATCCTAAGAAAAACCTGAATTTACAGCCCTGCCCATGGATGCTCTGTTCATCGCTGACCACATTCCTTCAAGGCTGGAGGAACTGGGGTCTGACAGCAGGTCATGAACTGCCAGCAAGCCACGAGCCCCCTGTGACCTTTGCTAGTGTTACTTTACTAAAACTGAATCAGAAATGCTTTGGGAATGGATTGGTAGGAGGCTGGAAGCAAAAATTTCAAGCAGTATAAAGATGATTTACAAGCTAAGACCCATTTGGATCCTTGACAGTAGCTACTTTTAGAGAGGAAGTTGACTCTTGGAGATAACATTATCAGTCTTAAATGTCTGGTGTCTTTGTGGAAGGACTTTGTAATGGTGTTCAAATAGTGGTATGTAGGATAGTATATGAAGAGTGCAACCTAAAAGATTGTTAATTTTAGCACTTGCAAATGCATCTGTTTACATATGTACGCATGAAGAATAAACTTTAATCTCATTTCAGGTACTGAAGGAAAGATTTTCTCTTGATCCAATGTGTTACATGTTTTTGCTGTTGTAAGATCTTCTATGCAACTTGGCCCCTTAATAAAATTTTTTTCAAAAATTAGAAAAAACCGCACACTAAAAAACACCCCCTCCCTCCATAAAAAGAACAGCTAAGGAAGTTGGCCAGTGTAGGAGACTGGTATGAAAACTTACTTGGAGTATTTTTCCTGCAAAAAAAATTTCAAACAAACAAGCTATGGAAATGAAAAGCAGATGGGACATAAAGAATGATGGATTTCGTTCTCTGTAAGGATGTAGTAGTGATGCTGATACAATGGATGTCCTTCCCCGAGTCCCTGGTTCCTGTCTCGTATTTCCTTTACCTTGTCAGTCAGTCTGTCTGTGGCGTACACCACGGGGATCAGTCCCACAGCTGTAGCTGGTTGTGGGGTTGTTGATTCCCCATGGGAAGAGGGTCCCTCTCCCCTCCCTCAGGCTACTACTTGATAACTTGCAAAATTGTGCATATTGCGTGATATCTGAAAGGACAGATAAATCAGTAATTCTGTGACTTTTGTCTATGATACAAGTATCTTCTATCTATGTTACAAGATATTTTTTTTCTGCTGCTATTGTTTGCAAGTAGTACGCAGTACTGACTGTGTCACCTTAGGGATCCCTTCCTGTGCTGACACGAGGAGAGAGCCATCGCGAAAACCAAGGGAAAAAGCAAGTTTGTTCCTAAGTAGTAAAAAAAATTTTGGCAAACAGTTCTGTTTTTCCAAAACTGTAGGTCTTACCGTAGTACATGCATCAGATTTTCGGTTCAGTCTGGGTGGCTTTTTCCCACCCTATGTCTGTATGGATCTTTATGGTTTTGATACCAGCCCTCCCTCTGGCTGAATTACAGCCTTCTATCCAATTGCACAGCACATCGTTATATATATATATTTTTTATATGTAAATGCATTGTAATACATAAGATTTCCGGTGACCAGATGTGGATTAGCTTTCCTTTTGTGATGTAAGATGGGAAAAACCTATTTCAAAATTAATGGGGATGGCAGAATCTTAAGACAAACAGATGAGACATATCCCAAGGGTTTGTGCAGAGTGAATTTTCTGTGGAATAAGGAAGCTTGTTTCAGGCGTATGTAGATACAATGAAAGAAAGCAAACTTGAAATTGACTGGTCAGCTAGTCAAATTGCAGGCGTTTAGTTTTTTCCTTCTGTTTTGCTTTTTAAAAACACTGGAATTTCCTTTAGTCTGTTTTAGTTTAAAACTGTAAAAAATTTCTAAAAGTATCAAATAAAGTTACATAATTTTTGAACTGAGTTTTGCTATTTTATTTAACCCTTAAGTTTGAAACACTTTTTTTTTTTTTTTTTGTTTTTGCAGGATGTGATAAAATGTGGGTTGGAATTTAAAGTTCACTGTGTACAGTTCCCACCATGAGCTGGATTCCATGCAAAATTCTTAAAACTTGCTCAATACCAGAAACAGTGTTTGACATCCCCATACAGTCCACACAAGTAATCTCTTTCCCTGGCTTTTGTAACCCTGACAGAATTCCACAATAGTTTGGGTTGGAAGGACCTTAAAATCCATCCCATCCCATCCCATCCCATCCCATCCCATCCCATCCCACCCATCCTATCCCATCCCCAGGCAGGGACACCTCCCACTGTCCCAGGCTGCTCCCAGCCCTGTCCAGCCTGGCTTTGGGCACTGCCAGGGATCCAGGGGCAGCCACAGCTGCTCTGGGCACCCTGTGCCAGGGCCTGCCCAGCCATTTAAAGTCGTGTGACCACTTGTACCAATAAATTGGGTTTGTTCTGATTACTCTGTTGCATGTTGAAGTGCTATTGCTTGGGAAGAGAGGTCTTTACTAACACTTCCTTTTTCTAAAAAAAATGCTGAATATCTACTGAATTACAAGGCAAGTCATGGGTGTATCCAGGAACGGTACAAACTGACAACAGGTACAATTCCACCCTGTGTTTCTGCTTAGTATGTCCTGCATTTCACTTTTAAATACACAATACAGCTGAGAAAAGGGAAATTGAGAAATTTCTTGTGATATCTGATGCTAAAATACAACAACAAAATCAACCAACCAAACAAAAAGAAAACTACACACACACACACACACAAAATTCCAATCCCCTAAGAAAACCAGCTGCAGCAAGACAGCCTTTCTGTCTGGTCTGTCACTGGGAACCAAGAGACAGCTGCTTCCATCCAGAAAAGGCAGATTCAAAACCAGAAAGACTGGGTTCATTTTAAATAGAGGGTAGTAAATATTAAGATACAATCTGGCCACAAAGCTCATCCTAAAGTATTGTAAACATTTTATCTGAAACACTGCCCGGTGTTCTAGATTTAGATGTACATCTGCAAAATTGTGTGACCTTTATATTCTTGTACTTGGTTATGCCTGTATCTGTGGAGTAGACAAGGACAAGGACAGAGCATTTGTTGTTTGGGATTTTGTGGGTTTGGGCTGGTTTGGGTTCGTTTGGGCAGCAGGTTGTTGGTTTTCTTTTTTTTTTTTTTTTTTTTTTTTTTTTTTTTTTTTTTTTTTTTTTTTTTTTTTTTTTTGGTTTTTTCTTTTTTTTTTTTTTTTTTTTTTTTTTTTTTTTTTTTTTTTTTTTTTTTTTTTTTGGGTTTTTTTTTTTTTTTTTTTTTTTTTTTTTTTTTTTTTTTTTTCCCTCCAGGGAGATATTTGGTTTCGGTTTTTTTGCAAAAACCCACATTATAGGTCTTGACACAAAGTAATGCTCCAATGGGGAATGGCACCATTCCAACAGGAGCTGTTGACTGGACTGCTGGTCTGCTGGACGCTTGTGGTGGAGCCCACAGTTCTCCCTGCAGACCACAAGTGCAGATCCATCACTAGTGAAGATCCGGACACTCCGAGCCCCTCCTGACTGTGCATTTGCTAAAGATCTGTCCTACGTGACCATTTCTGCGTCTGCAGGGACAGTTTGTGTGGACTGTTCACAGGCATCTTATCTCTACACACCTTGCTGAGTTTTGCAGCAAAACCCCCTCAGGCATCTCCGGAAGGAGGGGCTGAATTCTCCACATTCTCCACCCAGGATGATGGCTCAGTTAAGTACAGGGATTGCCCTGTGCAAGGGGGCTGCCTGAAGCTTGGTTTCAGGGCACACTGAAATTCCCACATGGAGAACTCCTGTGTCAACTGCTGAAATACATTTTTGAGATGTATTCAGTCAATTACCAAATTTCAAATCAGCTCATTGCCTCACTTCTGCAGGTGGTTAACTGGGGAGTTCTTGGACCACCTGGGGACTTTGCTAAATCTGTCCTACTTTTCTTCTTGTGGGAACTTTAAAGAGGCATATACAGTATTGTGATCTCTGGTTTTCTCTTTAAGTACAATTTCCATATTCACGGTTTCTCAGTCTCACCACCAAGATAGATTTGACTCTCTAGGTCACCTCTCCATTCCGCTCTCTGCTAGAAGAGCTCCTTGTAAAGAGGTGCAGCTTTCAGAAGAGTGTGTGCACGTCTCCAGTGGCTCCTAGGAGTCACCCTGCTCCCAGCAGGTGCTCCTGAGCAGGTTGTGTTGCAGTCAGGTATGTCTGCATCCTCTGCAACGCACAGCCGGCTAGCCCCGCCATTCAAATGTTTCGTGTTTTCTCTCTGTGGGACAGGGAAAGTTCCCTTTTATGTGGAGGACTAAGAGAGCGCTGCCTGAGCAGCAGGAGTTGTCCTGCTGTCCCTCCTAGGTCAGTCTGCTGGGCAGCATGGGGTCGCACTGAAATAGAGAACATGAAGGAGCTGCATGAGCTCCGTGGCACGGGGATTCCAGAGGAAGAATCTTTCAGTCTTGTTGAACTTGAGGAGGTTTCTTTTGCCCCGTCTGCTGTAGTCTGTTACGTTATTACAGTCTCATCAGCCACAGTCAGGAGCTCTTTAAAGCTCTTAAAGACAAAAAATGTCCACACAACCTACTGTACCGTGATGAGGGAGTAGTCCTATTCACAGAATCCCATAATTGTTTGGGTTGGGAGGGACCTTAAAGCCCATCTTGTTCCACCCCTGCCATGGCAGGGACACCTTCCACCATCCCAGGCTGCTCCCAGCCCCATCCAGCCTGGCCTTGGGCACTGCCAGGGATCCAGGGGCAGCCACAGCTGCTCTGGGCACCCTGTGCCAGGGCCTGCCCACCCTCACAGGGAACAATTCCTGCCCAAGATCCCATCCATGCCTGCCCTCTGGCAGTGGCAGCCATTCCCTGTGTCCTGTCCCTGCAGGCCTTGTCCCCAGTCCCTCTGCAGCTCTCCTGGAGCCCCTTCAGGCCCTGCCAGGGGCTCTGAGCTCTCCCTGGAGCCTTCTCTTGTCCAGGTGAGCACCCCCAGCTCTGCCAGCCTGGCTCCAGAGCAGAGGGGCTCCAGCCCTGGCAGCATCTCCTCTGGATTTGCTCCAACAGAGCTTTGTCCTTCCTGGTGCTGAGGACCCCACAGGTAGGTGTAGTGCTCCAGGTGAGGTATCTCAAGTGAAAAATTAATTCCAAATGACCTTCAGCAGGCCAAATGAAAAGTATATTTATTCTGTGTCTTTGTACCCCCTGGATGGGGATAGAGAAAAGGCACAATTCTGTGCCTTTACAATTCTGTGGCCATTACAGTGTTGCTCAATGGTCTCAAAACAATTCTTCCATCAAAATTCAAACAACTTTCATTAATAAGTTAGAAAGTCACTCAATATTTCTATATTTCCATAGGGGAAAAAAGGAGAGAGGGAAACTCTAGCAGAAGAAAGCCACATAACCATCAGTTTTGTCTGTTTATTAAAATGAATAGTGCAGAATTTAATTTTATGAAAAAAATTCTCAAATGTCTCTCATAAAGTTATGTATGAGTACCATTTTTTTCAATTCCCATGTTCTCTTATATATTCATTAGTTTATCACTCTGAAATCAAGATGTTAAATTGAATTAAATCAACCAATACTTTTTCCCCTTCAAGAATGAGAAATATCTCTACCAAGTGCAGAAAAAGAAAATGAAACAAGGAAATCTGCACTTAAAATGTCTTTTAAGGGTGCTGCTGTGTGACATGTCTTGATGTGTCAGGGTGGGGTTCTCATGATAAAAAGCTCTTCATTTCTAAACTGTTTTCATAAGCTGGTTTCTGTCCCCATTCTATTTCTTATTTGTTGTACAAACAGGGAAAGAACACAACCATTTAACCTCACGTTCGTTTTTTGCATGCCCTCAGTAAAGGGTCTTCCTGGGAAGCAGAATGCAGTGAATGGTCTTTGAAATTCTTACATGTAAATTTCTTCTTACTGTGTTTTTTGCATCTAGAAATTTTCTTGACCATGGAAATAATTCCATATTCCAGCATTCCAACATGAAATGTAGCCAACCAGCTAAATACTATTAAAGACATCTAAATCCTTCTGTGTGCACCACAATGTTTTCCTGATTGTTCTATTAAATTTTGAGGATTATATTGCTTTAGAACAGTGTTTATTTTATCTGCACACCGTGACTGTGTGTGCAACAAACATAAGAGACAAGGGTGGTCCCAACTGCCCCTGCTGAGTTTGGCTGCCAGAGATCAATCCATAGTGATTTGTCTTCTCACTTAACTTTGATGTGTTTGCTCCCAGCTCCTTCAGCAGGAGTGCAGGAACTGCTGCTCCGAATTTCTTACTTATTTAACCACTGATAAATTTTATTGGTTTCTTCTTTTATTGCAGTCCTCCTCCCCTTATTACTTTTGGGCTTTGATTGCGCAGTTTTTTGTCTCCATTCACACAAAGATACGTGCAGATACTCTTTATCTGATGAACATTAGAAGGATGTCAATCCCTCAGCTCTTTCACAGGGATGTACAATCTGTCTGAAAGGACAAGAACTGCTTGTGGTGTTCATAGGCTCATAGCCAAACATGTTCAGATTCAGAGATTGCAGCATTTTTCTGGTTATTGGCTTGGTGCTAATAAGACCAGAGTTCTGGGTTTGATCCTCACATGGACCATTCACTCAAGAGTTGGACTCGATGATCCTTCTGAGTCCCTTTCAGCACAGACCAGTCTGTAATTCTGTAACCAGCCAAGTCTTTATAAATGATGCTCAGCAGGAAACCTAAAACAGATTTCAGTTCTCGTTGCTCAGTCTGGAGAGATCCGTGGGACAGCAGATGTTAGGAATGAAAGGATACGCTCAAACCAAAATCAACTTCAGAGAAATCTCTATGATAATTTTATCATTTTAGGATCCTATGTTCTTTCATTGCTTTGCTACCAAACCCATGAACTGCTCGAGTTTGCTGCTAATGTTGAAGATACTTAGGGACAGAAGTGGCATTTGGATGAGAGATGATTCATGCAGGCCAAAACTCAGACTAAAGCAAAACAAGTTCTCAGCTTTTCATAATTTTTTTTGTCTTTTCAAGATGGCAGAAGGGTCACTTGTGGGCTTAAATAAACTTCAGCACAAGGAACTCTGTCCAGTTTTGGCCTCTGCTGCGTGTGTGTGTGATGTTGGATAATCACTGCCCGTTCCTGTGAGGCTGTTAGGCTGTTCTAACACATAAATGATGATAAATAGGATGACAAGGATGGTAAATACAGTATGAACTGAAAGGGCTATGGATGTCTGACTGAGGAAGTTAGTACGGTTTTTTGGGAATACCGCTCCCTTTATGGTTTCTGTGTGCATGGGCCAGTGCTGGTTAAGAGATCATCCCCAGTGTGGGGGCTGCCGATGGGGGGAAATTCAGTGATGCAGGTATGAACCACCCCACTTCAGGCGTCTCCTTTCCTTTAGGTCCTGCTGCTGGAGAGGATGGGAGTGTACAGTGAGCTGCAGGAATGGCTCGTGATCCCGGAGAGGCAGGAGCTGGGGCATCACTGGTCCAGCTCCCAGCGCAGGCAGCTGGGGAGCCATCGGTGGGGGGCTGGGGGTGGAAATTGCTTAATTCCAAAGTTCGGTGAAAGCAACAAACCCGCTCTTCAGGCTGAACCCTTCCTGTCGCTCAGCCTGCGCCTTTAAGCTCGGCCGAGAGCTCCCGCAGTGCCTCCCACCGCCGGCCCGGGCGGGTGAGTGCTGGGGAAGGCACCTGGCGGCAACGGGAAAAGCAAAGCAGGTGAGTCCCCGCTCCTTCTTAGGAGCCCTTTTTACTTCCTTCAGGGTGCCGGGCTTTCTTGGCTCGGATGGGATGAGAAAAACCTGCACCTTTCCCGACAGCTGCACCCACCCCTGGACGCTCCTCGCCCCGCGGTCCCACCGCGATCCCTCCTGCCCGGCAGCCCTCTTCCTCCTCCTCCTGCTCTTTTTTTCACCTCCTCCTCCTTCTTCACCACCTCCTTCTGTTCTTCCTCATTGCTTCTCCAGCAGGGTCAGACAGGTTTGCTGCCTGCACCCGCAGATTTTCAGTCAAGCTGGAGTTTGAAACGGCTTCTCCACGCTGGGTCTTCCCCATGCTTGGAGAAATCCCTCGTGCTTAGCTGGCTCTGAGGAAACAGCTTATTTCCGAATTTAATGCCTGTGGGGAAAACAGCTCAACTCACCGTTTATTGAAAGTGGAAAGAAAAAAAAAAAAAAAAAAAAAAAAAAAAAGAAAGATTGAAAGATAGAAAAAACTCCTGTGCTTCCTTTTAGCCGCTTATGGCTAAGTAGTTTTCCTTATGTAATGCTGGATTGCTTTTGAGTGCTTTTTGATTCCATGTAACTCTAACATGATTCAGTGACCTCTAGACCCTCTTCTCTGGAAGTACTGGTTAAGAGAAATATCTTAATATACTTAAACACTTTGGAAATCAAATGCAGAAAGTGGTCTATATTATTTGAAAGCTATAACAAATTAGGAAATATTCTAGAAAGAAAACTTAGGGTACTTAATGGAGAACAAAAAGTTCAACTTTGACAGTAATGCAGACCTAAATGCTGAAAAAAATTAGTATTATCAATGTAGGGAATACGAGAGTGAAACAGCCGTGGCAACGAGCAGCTTCGACCTAGGCATGGGACAAACTCTTATAAACAACCTCTATGACTTAGCACCATCATTTGAGCTCAAATAAATGTTTCTGTAGCTGGATGGCTCTTTGTTCCCATGGTTGAAGGGAAGGGCTTGAGAGTGGCGCTGCTTCACACCCACTTGTCCTCCAGCCCCGAGGCTGCCCTGCAAGGAGCTCGGCGCAGCCCCCGGTGCAGCTGCAGGGCGGTCCCTGCGGCGGGGCCGGCCCGGCAGCACCGCCCAGCGCTGGCTCCGGCCCCGGGCTGTGCCCTGTCCTCTGCCCGGGATGTGCCGTGTCCATCGGCCGGGATGTGCCGTGTCCTCTGCCCGGGATGTGCCGTGTCCTGCTCTGGGATGTGCCCTGTCCAGCCCCGGGATGTGCTGTGTCCTGCGGCCGGGATGTGCCGTGTCCTGCCCCGGGCTGTGCCGTGTCCTGTCCCGGGCTGTGCCGTGTCCAGCCCCGGGCTGTGCCGTGTCCAGCCCCGGGGTGTGCCGTGTCCAGCCCCGGGGTGTGCCGTGTTCTGCGGCCGGGATGTGCCGTGTCCTGCCCCGGGCTGTGCCGTGTCCTGTCCCGGGCTGTGCCCTGTCCTCTGCCCGGGATGTGCCGTGTCCTGTCCCGGGCTGTGCCCTGTCCTCTGCCCGGGATGTGCCGTGTCCTGCCCCGGGATGTGCCCTGTCCAGCCCCGGGCTGTGCTGTGTCCTGCGGCCGGGATGTGCCGTGTCCTGCCCCGGGATGTGCCGTGTCCTGCCCCGGGCTGTGCCGTGTCCTGCCTCGGGCTGTTCCGTGTCCAGCCCCGGGCTGTGCCCTGTCCAGCCCCGGGCTGTGCCCTGTCCAGCCCCGGGATGAGCCGTGTCCAGCCCCGGGATGAGCCGTGTCCAGCCCCGGGATGAGCCGTGTCCTGCCCCGGGCTGTGCCCTGTCCAGCCCCGGGCTGTTCCGTGTCCAGCCCCAGGGTGTGCCCTGTCCAGCCCCGGGCTGTGCCGTGTCCAGCCCCGGGCTGTTCCGTGTCCAGCCCCAGGGTGTGCCCTGTCCAGCCCCGGGCTGTGCCGTGTCCAGCCCCGGGCTGTTCCGTGTCCAGCCCCAGGGTGTGCCCTGTCCAGCCCCGGGCTGTGCCGTGTCCTCTGCCCGGGGCGGCCTCCAGGCCGGGGGTCCGGGCTGGGCAGGGTCCCGCAGCTCCGGCGCTGGAGCTCAGTGTGGGGCTGTGCTCTGTCGGTACACGGGGAGTTTCACTCTGCGGCTCTCACTGACTCCGGTGCTGGGAATGCGCTGCTTGACTGATATCGTTCATCACCTGCTGGTTTCTCTGTGTGAATTGTTCCTTTGAGGGAGCATGCATTGCAGAGAACTGATTTCAGGGTAGCTTGGGGATTTCATATCTATGAACACTAATGCCTACCTGACAATCTGTAATAACAGCTGAAGCTAGGTAAAAATGTAATTTACACATTGCTTCTAATGTATGTAACCTGGTAAGAAAGAATAAAATGTGATTATTTGCAAAATGAAGACCTCTACTTTAGCCCCTGTTCCTTCAAGAGTCTCTGGTCCCAGTATGTCCATCAGCTTCACTGGGACCAAGATTTCTCCCACACCCTCTGCACTGGGCCAGGCAGTGTTCAAGGGAGGAGAGTGAACGTCAGTGGAGGAAATGCCATGAGTTAAGCATGTGAGATTTTTTCTTGGCCATTCATGAGCTGAAAAGTATCAAATTATATAGTGCTTCTATTGTGGAAAGTAACAGACAAACATGGACTTCCTGGCTTACTGGATACTCCCCATGTGTATTCAGTATTTACTATCTCTACTGAGTTTTCAAGCCAGCACAGTTGGGGGGGGGTACGAGGGGGCAAGGCTGCTTTTATTTTATTGTGTAATCCACAGCTACAAGTTTAAGAAGTAATTGCAGGTACAAATCTGCCCAGTACTTTGTTACCAGAGAGAGAGCTCAGGGCTGAGTGTCTCCAAGGTGGAAGTGATGTTAGAGCCTTTGTTACCCGTGACAATACCAGCACTGGGGAGCTCAGCTTGTCTGTCATGCCCCAGCTGAGACTGCTGAGCTGGCAGGCAGGGAGAGGATCTTCTTACTTGTAAATTGAGAGACATTTGTAGACCAAGAGGGACAATAAACAAGGCCAGCACAGTGTCATTTGGCTTGCTGGGAGCAGGACTACAGCTGAACCTGATGCATCTCCATGAGTGCTGCAGGTGAGCAGGGACTTGGGATCCTCACTGCTCTGAGTGGCAGGAGCTTTCAGATTTGCTCACTTGCATGATCTGGGAGCTTGCAGTGTCAGGGCTTTTCACTCTCCTTAATAATAAAAGGTGTCCTCAGCTCAATCTGCATTCTCTTAAGTGACAGGAGTTTCTTTCTGCTTGAAAGTAGGGTTTAGCCTTTTAAATGCAGCACAACTGCTTCTAAATGTTAACCTGCAGAGAGATGGGGACATGGATATGCTCTATACATCCATTACAGAAAATGGAGATGGGTTAAAGCAAAAGGATCAGAGAAATGCCGTGTTGTCTGGTCCAGGGAACCAGTGTCATGGTAGGTGAAGCTCATGTCACCCAAAACAGAAAACTGTGTAGCCAAGCCTGTGTCTGCTGGTCATGGGAAGGTTTGCTTTTGATGCTTAGAGCTCTAGTCATCATAACCCATCTCTTATCTGTTTGGCCAGCTGCTGCTGTCTTTGCATCAGCTTTTTTTTCATGACATAAGATAATCTCATCAGAAGGTTTAAGGGGAAATAGATGGGCTCACCAGGAAGCAACAATGTTGGGATAAATTCCAGCACTCCCTTCTCTGGAGCTCCACTCAGAGAGAGAGTGAGCCATAAGGAGGAGCTGGCACACAGTTCTTGGCCTCTTCAGACTGACATGACCTCGCACTGCACCACCACCCACCCAGCAGATAACACTGGTTATAAATCCACTCCCCTACAAAAGTATTCTACTGTTCTCAGCACCTGCTGGCACAAGTTCTGAGCTTCATTTCAATACAACTAAATTCTCAGCTGTAAGGATAAAATCACTAGGTTTGACCCCGTTTTAACAGAGATATTTGAGGTGGGCTGTTCCCACCACCTTGCTCTGCCAACAGATCTGTTTGTACACCCACATCTCTTACCTCCTGTGGTCATGCTTCTCATCTCACTTACAGCAAATTGTCTTCTCTCCTGCTCAGACTCGTGGTTTGGTGTCATGTATGTGACAAAGGTTTATTGTTTTGGCACTGTGATTTTGGATTGTGAACCTACCAAGTGAGGCATATTGGAGTCTGCTTTCTGACTTTGGGGTACCTCCTTCTGGAGAAGTGTCCTGCTTCTGCTGTATTCCCCCTCTGAAGTGCCACAAGTCTTATCTTAGTGATAAAATCAATAGTCCTTTATTTGCCTTTGGCCACAGACTCATTATTTGCTGAGGCTGCAGGCAGATCTGCTGCTGAGCTTGTGGTCTGCCTTGAGCAAGTGGCATGTTTTTCATACTTGTGCCATCATTTTGCAAAGGCTCTGTCTGGGTGAGGATTTACAGGTCACAATGAGACTGTTTTACAATCCCTGTGTCTGAAAGCTCAGTAGACACTGTTCTGCTGTGCTCAGAGCCACACTACCCCATTATGGGACGAAGCAAATGTTCCATTAACACTTGGTTATTCAAATGGTTGCAGCATATTTATCATCACAGTGTGGGAGAAACCAAGCATGCAAGAATACAGAAATGCAGCACAAAGACCCCAGAGCAGCCCAGACTCGCCATCAGGGGGGTTGTGTGGGGATGGGGCAGTGGTTTTCTTGCATCGTCCCTTGGGGGACATCAGGGTTTCCTTGCATTAGTTATCTGTAAATGAAGTTGACTTTTGAAAACATGGGTACCACTATTTCTTTTGTGTCTTTCTTTCCTCTGGCCAACAGTTCAGAGCAGGGCACCTCAGCTTGTGTCCCTGTGGTCGAGGGCTGCTGGTAAGGGGCTGGCAGACTGGGAATGGGAGAAGCTGGAGAAGAGCAGGAGGAAGCCTGGGGCAGTGCACTGCGAGACAGGAGTGTAAACACTCCTGTTCTGACAGGAGAGAGACTGCAGAAGGCTAGGAAGGCAGAAGAAAAGGCCTCAGGAGGTGAAAGCATGAATGCAAAGACACAGTGAGGTGAAGGAAGTAGCAAGCAGTGGAAGAAAGAAGGCCAGGCTATGTGGAGGTGAATGAAGAAAACCAGCCCTTGTGCTGGGCAGCCACCAGCACAATACTGGGAGGTCACCACTGTGCTTCAGACTCAGGAGCTGTGGCATTTTGCAAGAAGACAGTTTCTACCTGGAAACAGAAACCAGCACAATTTGTGCTGGAGACTGGGCCAGCCCTGCAGGTGTGTGGGATCACCTGAGCTGGACAGACACCTGCCCCAGTGAGGCTGGGGCTGTGCCCAGCCCACGGGCAAACAGCCTGGGTGCCTCTCCTGGGCCCTGCCTCGTCCCGCTGCTGCTCCTGCAGGGGATTTTCCCACAACATCCACATGCGTGTTCTCACACACTCCTGTGCCTGCACACACACACATGAGATCACACATGCAGACACGTGAGGGTACACACACTGACACACACACAGTCACACACACACACAGTCACACACACACAGTCACACTCACACACACACACAGTCACACACACACACACACACACAGTCACACACACACAGAAACACACAGAAACACACACATGCACACTCACATACACAGTCACACACACTCACACACACACACACACAGTCACACACACACACACACACACACACACACACACACACACACACACACACACACACACAGTCACACACACACACACACACTCACGCAGTCACACACAGTCACACACACACACAGAGTCACACAGTCACATACACTCACACACACAGAGTCACACACTCACACGCACTCACACACATACACACACACTCACACAGTCACACACGCAGTCACACACACAGAGTCACACACACAGTCACTTACACTTACACACACACTCACACAGTCACACACACTCACACACACACACACATAGTCACATACACTCACACTCACACACAGAGTTACAGAGTCTCTCACACACACACTCACACACACTCACTCACACACATGGTCACATACACTCACACACTCACACTCACACTCACACACGCACTCACATGCTATTTTTCTTCTTTAACAAGAAGAGTGGGTGTTAGTGACTTTTTAGCTAATTGGGTAAAGCAATATTTTTACCATGTCACTTTATATTTTACAATTTTCCTACTTGGACCAGCTGAGAAACAAAAGCCATCTCCCAAGGAAATCCTATGGAATGACTCAAAGCTGCCCTAGAGAAAAATTCAGGCTTCTGTGGAAAAAACAAACCCTGGGCTGCCAAGCAGCAGCAGAGCAGGGGTGGTGGCCAGCTCCCAGCCCTGTGGCAGACCCTCAGGGACAGCCAGAGATGGTGACAGTCTGCAGGACAGCTCTTGCTGACCCTGTGCTGCACATCAGACGTGCCTTCTCTGCTAAAATGTAACAGTGAAAAGACACCCCACTGCTGCGGGGAGTCTCTTAGGTCAGATTCCCCACACCTTTATAACCACTCACAGTTTATAAGCTGACAAAAAAGCCATAAATGTGCTTTTACTTCTCAGTGTTCCTATTGGAAACTCATGACTGTTAATACTCTCCCAATTTCTGCCCCACTAACAAAATCTACTTTTCACTCCTCTGATTTTATGTCACAATATTTTTCACTGCGTGTAGCTTCTTGGCACAGATTGCCACAATGCATTTATAGATGATCCTTGCTATCTTTCAGAAAAAAAAATAAAATTGTAATCTCTACTTTGCTATTGCAAAATGGGCTTTCCATTTACATGTCCTTTTACTTCTTTTTTAACTGACACCATTGACACCAAAAGAAAATAAACTTTCCTTATGCTAAAAGGGAGAGCCAAGACAAGTTTTGATTGTTTTGGGAAGTAGAAAGTTTCCTCTGCAATCACAAATACAAACATTTTTCTAGGGTTCTAAGTACCTTTTTTTGTAGTATGACTTTTACATGCAACTAAGATTGTATTGTCAAAAAAAAAAAAAAAAAAAAAAAAAAAAAAAAAAAAAAAAAAAAAAAAAAAAAAAAAAAAGAAAGCCAGAACCAGTTTTGTCTGCAATGTCTGCGACCTTTATTTTTGAATATTTTTTTTCCTCAGATGCATTTGTCCTACCTTTGAGGCCCATTGAAGTCCACTGTTGCACTGGTCAGCACACCTGAACCAGATTTCTAAGTGCCCACATTCAGCACACTGCAAGAGGGACAGTGACTCCAAAACCTGCCGAAAGAGGGAAGGAGAGATTCCTCATCTGTATGTATTCAGGCCACAAGGACCCTGGAAAAAAGGTTCCCTACTTGTCTCCCCTTAGCCAGAGCTGAATTGTCAAACAGAGATATTGTTAGCCACAGTGCCCATCTGTGCCAGGCTCAGTTACAGCTGAAAAAGAATATTTGGATGTCTGCTAGAAAAAAAGAGGCATCTTGGACAGACTCTCCCTTCCTCTCCCCTTTCTCTCTGCTGCCTCACAAAGGAGTGACCTTCTAAAATCTCTTATCTAGAAGCTTTTCTTTAAAGAGCTGCTGACGCCTCTTGGAAAACACTGAAAAGCTCTTCTGAAACAGGGAGCTGCTTCTCCCCGTGTCCCTTTCCTCCCCTCTTCCTTTCATTGCTGGATGCATTTACATGAGAAAAGGCTGTTCCTCTGCAGCTTCTCTGAAGTCACAGTCTGATTTAGAGTGCTGGGGAATCGCTGCTGTGGCAGCCCCAGCTCTCCCAGCACGGAGGGTCGGCAGTGACCGCTGGGATGTCCCTCAGCAGGGCAGGCTCGGGAACCGAGGAGGGAAGAGCTCTGTGGGTTTGGTACTCTTGACGCTGTCGATATCAAGGCAGAGTAAATGTGAGAGGTGACTGTGCCTTGCCAAGGCTTTTCTGGTGTCTCCTGTAAATCTGAGTTTCCCAACAAAAACTCTGCAGCTGAGGAGCTCTGGACCCTTGGCCAACAGGAGTGGACTTCTGTGGATTTCCACTCTGACCACACAAATTGTCTGAGACAACTTCAGCCTCCCAGTTTGAACAGCAGCATTGTGTGTCTTCTTCATTCCTATGAGGGAGAAATATTAATACAGTAATTTAATACATTGTAGGACCACAGGAAATCGGTGTCCCTCCTTGTCTCCTTGTTGTAGATATTAACCTGTCTGAATGATGTAATAACTATGTGTATTACAGGCTGGTTTCATTCCTAGTAACACCCAGTTGTTGATGATGTGCAAATAAAGGCCGAATATAGTCTGGCTTGTACTAGCAAAGCTACAAAGGAAACAAAAAAAAAAACAAAAACAAAAACAAAAAAAAAAAAAAAAACCCAAGAGAGAGATTCTTTCTATTTTTGGCATTTTGAATTCGCACTTGTAGCAACATATCTTCAGTGCATGAAAAACATTGACATACTGAAACCAGTCAAGCAAAGGAAAATGTGGAGGCAGAAAAGGTGACATGAAGGGGTTTTGCTTCTGGTACAGGACCACTTGGGGCAAAATACTGGAAGCACCAGTACTAATGCTGGCCACAGGGAAGGAGAATCTGCTCATCAGGGTAGCAGCAAAGCTGTAAGCAAAGGACATATTAATTGCTCTGGCATTACTAGGCATTGGGAGCTCTCAGCTAAATGCTGTAAAGTGGGGGGAAATAAAATCACCCACTGTGATTTTATAATTCCTCCAGAATTCCTGCAAAAAATGTGGAATAGCATTGGGCTATATGAAACCTCACCCTGCAATCTGCCTCATGAACGACTCCAGGGTGAGGTTTATTACTTAGAGAATTTTAATCCATATAACATGCACCTTGGGGGTATAAGTAGCCTAATGCCAAGTCTTCCATAGCCAGGTCGGGATGGTCCAGCAGGAGCAGACAATGATGCTCCTGGGGTAACCACAGCTGGCATGACAGATTTCATTCCAGTCTTGTCATTTTCCTCCTCTTCTTTTTAATCACAGAGCCCATCTGTAGAGCTGCTCAGAAAGCATGGACCAGCTAAAGCCAGGTGCCCAGAGGAGGAGGCTGGGGGCCTGCTGCTGGAAGGTAACCGCTGCTGCTGCCGTGGCTGGCAGCACAACAGCCCTCTGCCTGGGGATCCTGCTGGGTGAGTGTGCAGCCAGGTGCATTCTTTCAGTTTATCAGCTCCAAAAGAGCAATGCTCTGCACTGCTTATAGCAAAAACCCTCAAAATCCTCCTACTGAGGACAAAATGCAGACACCTTTCTGCACAATGCACAAAAACTACAAGGGCTGTAGTCAGCTCATGTTCTCAATATGTGACTTTGGAGCACTTTATCTTCAGCATCTCATGATACATATGCTCTATTCCTTTTCTGCTTGACCAATCTGACATCCTTCTATGACAAGATGACCTGCCTAGTGGATGAGGGAAAGGGTCTGAATCTGGTCTACCTCAACTTCAGTAAAGCCTTTGACACCATTTTCCATAAACATTTTCTTGGAGGAACTGGCTGCTTATGGCTTGGATGGGTGTGCTCTTTAACGGATAAAAACTAGCAGGATGACCAGGCCCAGAGAGTGGTAGTGAAGGGAGTCACATCCAGCTGGACACTGGTGACCAGTGGTGTTCCTCAGGGCCACTCTGAAGCCAGCCCTGTTAAATATCTTTATTAGTGGGGATTGAGGGCACCCTCAGTCAGTTCACAGACAACTCAAGCTGGGTGGGATGTTGATCTGCTGAAGGAATAGTGTGGCCATCAGGATCGGGGCAGTGACTGTCGCTCTGTGCTGGGCACTGGTGAGGCCCCAAATCCAGGGTTCAGTTTTAGAACATCTCATAACAAGAAAGACATTGAGGGGCTGGAGCGTGTCCAGAGAAGAGAGCAGAGTTGGGGAAGGGGCTGAAGCACCAGAAGCAACTGAGGGAGCTTGGGGGGCTCAGCCTGCAGAAAAGGAGGCTCGGAGGAACCTTCTGGCTCTGCACAGCTCCCTGACAGGAGGGGGCAGCCAGGGGGTGTTTGGGGTCTGCTCCCAGGGAACAAGGACAGGAAAGAAGAAAAGGCCTCAAGGTAGCCCAGGGGAGTTTAAGATTGGATACTGGGAAAATTTGTTCAGTACATAGGCTGTCCAGACCCGGCACAGGTTGCCCAGAGCAGTGGTGGAATCCCCATCCCTGCAATTTAAGCAACTTAAGAAACATGTAGATATGGCATTAGGGGACATGAGTTAATGGTGGCCTTGGCAGTGCTGGTGAAATGATTGGACTCAGTGATCTCAGAGGTCCCTTCCAACCTAAACAATTCCATGATTCTATGATTCTGTCCTGTAATCTCTCTCTGTGTCTTTCAAATTTCTTGTCACTGTACCTTGCTGCCTCTGCCATTTCCCATCATGACCACTTGCAGCCACTGAGCACTGCCTGTTTTACTGTCCCACTCCAGAGCATGGCCACCATCTCCCTCCCTCTTCCACATCTCTCCTGTTGCTTCTGCTGTCCCATGGCCACCTCAGGCCAGCACCCCAGTGAGGACCCCAGCATGACATGACTGACATGTGCCACTGTACAGTCACAGTTTCTGAAGTGGCTTCAGTACCCAGCAGAACCTTCCCGAGACTGTTCCTGCAAGGAAAGGGCCAATCTCAGGTTGCCAGACTGTACCCGTCTGTTCATGTATTTCTGTCTCAGGCTTGACAAAAACCCATGGTTTTCAAGTTCCAACAAGTTCAGTACAAAATGCTATTACTGCACATGTGCAGGGGACCCCAGTCTGGTTATGGGGCACCCCAAGGCAGCTGGGATGCTCAGGGACAGTCAAGCTGCTAAAAACAGGGGGTTTGAAGGACTTTATGATATTCATGTTGCAAAGCTGTGAGGAAAGCTGACAGACACCTTCCCTTTCTGGCAGCCTGCCATTCCTCAGGAGAGACCAGCTTTGAGCACACAGTGGAGCTGCAAGGAATCACATTCAACAGCAGCTTACAGACAGAGAACTCGGACTACTACAGGGTGCTGACACCTGCTCTTGAGAGGCTGGTGAGTTGATCTGGGCCTTCTGGAAAAACACTTGTGAAATACTGCAGTGGTAGCACCAGCAGAATCTCCATGCCAAGGAGGAAAACTAGGACTTCTTAAACATCGGCAGGGTGCACTGTGGGGCTGAGCTGCACTTTGAGAGGCCCTGTCAGGGCTCTGAGAGACATTCGTGGAGTGGGAAATGTGTGTTCAGGCCTATTCCTTGCGTAAAAAAAAAGATGTACTACCTCATGCCCTAAAAGCCAGGGTAGGCAAAAGTTTACATATGAGCTAGACATGGGTGCTTCTGCTTACAGAGACAAAAGACCATGCATCTACAGCTCCACATTCCATCAAAATCCCAGGCATCATCTATTCCTACCTCCTTGGGGTCCAGTAAGTGTGTGACCATCACTCTTTGCTTTGCAGTTTCTGTCCAGTCTCCAGGACTCCCAGCTGAACTGGAGTTGCACTGGTTGCACCATCCTGGGCTACAGGTGAGTAGGCAGCTATCTCTGCAGACCCTGCAGCTCATGTTTCAGAGAATTCTGACAAGCCTCACCTCAAGAAGGTGAACTCACCTGTGCTCTTGTTCAAAGCTCGTACAAAGAAAAACTGGTTTTTGGTCAAGGCTGGATTTTCATCTGGGATTGCAACAATGTTCTGGATTTGTTCGTTTCAAAATGCAGTCAGAAAGGCAGAGGAAAACAATTTTTTCAACCACAGCTTTGGGCCAAAGGGGAAAAAAAAATCAAATGACCACTTCAACCCAGAGCACATCTCCAGAGAAACTTTAAATTATTAAGAATCAAAATATTAAGATTTGTTTCCTTTGAGTTCCCTGTAGACAGCTAGCATAGGAACCTGACTGATCATGAAGCCAAGGTCCCCCTTAATTCTCTGTCTCCCAATAGGAATGGAAACTCCAGTGTGATCGTCCATTTCCGCCTCCTCTTCACCCCCCAGGATTCCCAGCCCCTGAGCTCCACCTTGGAGGAGGAGGCTTTCAGGCATGGGCTGGCAGCTGCCCTGCAAAGGCAGGGTTTTTCCCTGGCTGCCTATGGGACCATCTCCTCAGCTTCTCTCACAGGTATGGCCCTCGTGCCACTGCTGGGCCGGCAGAGCAGGGTGCCCTGTGCTGGGGCTGCTGGCACCCAAGGGCACAGAGCCAAGCCACCATTAGTCAGCCAAACTGCTGCAGGGCTTTAGCTCTGCATGTCCAGTCAAGGCTTTGTGCCCAGCAGCAGTGTTAGAAATTGGGGTGCTGGCAGGTACCCAGCAAACCAATAAAATTGTCTGCCTGGCTCCCAGCTGCTCCAGCTTCACCAGACAGCAGCAGAAACCAGCCTAGGTCTTGTCAGCTTAAGAGACATTTGTGGGTTCCCAGATACCCCTCCAACACTAATGCTGTCCAGCTGCTCTACACTGCAAGAGCAGGTTGAGAGGCCCACAGCAATGACAGAACATAAAGCATAAATTGCAACTGCTTTGGCTTTTCTTGCAGCACCTGAAGTCAGTCTGCGGGACAGGGGATTAAGCTCCAGAAGTTAATGGCTGGGTTGTCTGTACCTACCTGTGCACAGCAGCCCTTAGGCAGACCTCAGAGCTGTAGCAATAACTACAGCTCAGGCTGCTATTTCTCATACTTGAATTACTCTCTGAAACCACCTGATAAGAAATTCTCCTTTCCTTCTGTGACAGTGCAGCTGCATGTGACCATAGAACTCCAGGTCCAGCCAATTAAAAATAACCCATGAGCTTGGGAGACATGAAGGTGTGAGCTCCTCTGCAGGTCCCTCTGCACCCTCTGCTGGAATGGGCAGGATCCCTGGATCTTTGGGAACCTTGTGCTGCCCACATGGAAGGTGCTGAGAGTCCCCTTGGCTTTAGGCAAACAGCCTTGCATAGCTTCAGCCCCATCTGCTCCTGAGAGGCAGCTTTTGGGAATTTCTCTCTGTACATGGAGTCACCCCAAAGCCTGCAAGGGAGAAGGGGGCTGCACATCCCCTGCCCTGTGGCAGAGCAGTCCCCAGCAGGGACCTGGGCCCTGCCTCACAGTGGCCACGGGTGGGCAAAGAGATCACCAGGCAGGAAAGCAAGATGCAGCAAAGGCCGTGGCAGCCCCAGCCCAGGAACACATCTCCAGGACCTGAGGTTGGGCTGCCCTGCCCTTGCTGATCCTGATTCCTCCCTCTTTGTCCCAGGTCCCAACAAGGTTTCTTCCCACAGACCTGGACTGAAATCAGGTAAGAGCCAGGCAGCAGGAAGAATCACCTGCTCTCTGCAGCCTCCTCCTCCTCTTCCTCATCAGCAGCCTGGATACAGACACAGGCTTGGGCCCCATCTTGTTCATAGCCTGGTGGCCCAGGGCAAGCTCAAAAGAAGCTGCAGCTCTGCTCCCAGCACCATCCTGCAGGGACTCTGGGGCAGCCAGGGAGCAGAAGGACAAGGATACAGTGGTGGTTGCCCCTGGGCAAGCCAGGGGAGAGTTGCTGTGTGGACTGCAGAAGACATGAGTGACTCAAGCCTTGCTGTCCCCAGGGAGCTGCCCTTGGGACACAGGCTGTCACTTGCTCCAACATCCAATATGTGAAAAGGAAGCCCTGAATGTGACAGCCAAACAGGCTGTGCTGATGCCTCTGATGGAAGGGGCTGTGCTGAATCTCCCACAGCAGGTCTCCTGGACACAGAGGCCAGCCACAACCTACTGTTGATAGACCTCAACAGCTGGGACACCAGTGGCTCTCAGGCACTGAAGACAGCCAAAGATATGACATGACTTTTCAAGCCAATGGTAAATGGCTGCATCGAGATGAGGGACACTGTGCCTTGGAAACACCTTGGTCCCATCCACTGTGATGGGTTGTGACAAAGTCCACCTTGCTGGTAGGCTGGCACAATGGACAAGAGCCACATGTCCATGGGCTGCTGGAAGCTTATCACAAGGCAGTAGCTGAGCTCATCAAACTAGTCAGGATGCTGCTCTGCAGTTTCTTGCTCCAGAAGAGTTTCAGGGAGGATGCTGTGATGGCCCTGTGCTTTGCGGTGCTCCTCCCAAGCCTGCAGGTTAAAGGCTTTAAAGGCTGCTCTGTGCCATCCCAAGTACCACCCTGCTGCTTGAGCATATGCCAACAGCACACACAAAGCTGAAGCAGCTTTTCCCACTTGCCCCCAAGAGTGTGTTGCTGGGGTGCAGTAGCAGGATCCTGATGCACTGACTTTCTCCTCCCTTTCAGACTGTGGGAGTCGCCCTGCCATGCAGACTGCCAGCAGGATAGTTGGAGGCTCAGAGGCATCCAGAGGGGAGTTCCCATGGCAAGTCAGCCTTCGAGAGAACAATGAGCACTTCTGTGGTGCTGCAATCCTCACAGAGAAGTGGCTGGTGTCTGCTGCTCACTGCTTTACTGAGTAAGTTTCAGTCACACCGCTTTCCACCCTCCATCCCTGTTCCAAAAGCTGCTGTATCTGCTCAAGATCCCACTGCACCTCTCTGCCCCACCACAGGGAGAATGAGGAGTTTCCATCACTTCTGGAGTGGATGGCAGGATGGGCAGTAGGCAGCTTGGGTTTGCAGGACAATGTTGTGGCTGCAGGTTCACATGGCTCCCACTGTCTCTCCTCTAGGTTTCAGGACCCAGCCATGTGGGCAGCTTACATAGGGACCACCTCCCTCAGAGGCTCTGATGGCAGTGCAGTGAAAATGGACATTTCCCAGATCATCCCACACCCCTCTTACAACGCTGACACAGCTGACTATGACGTGGCCGTGCTGGAGCTGAAGAGACCTGTGACCTTCACTAAGTACATCCAGCCCGTGTGCCTGCCAGATGCTGGCCATCACTTCCCCACCAGCAAGAAGTGCCTTATTTCTGGCTGGGGCTACCTCAAGGAGGATTTCTGTAAGCAAAGCATGGCAGGCAGCAGAGAAGACATGGTGGGGTGTGAGTGCAGCAGCAGGCATTGGGGAAGGGAACTTGGACCTTGCTTGGCCGACTGAGGTGGGCTGTACCCTGAGCTGCTGATCCTGTGCGGGGCTTCCTGCACTGAGCTCACAATTGTGTCTTTCTCATTCAGTGGTGAAACCTGAGTTCCTGCAGAAGGCAACAGTGGAGCTCCTAGATCAGAACCTGTGTTCCAGTCTCTACAGCCATGTCCTCACAGACAGGATGATGTGTGCTGGCTACCTGGAGGGGAAGGTTGACTCCTGCCAGGTAAGCTTTGGCCAGAGAAGATGGCACACCTGCCCACATAAGGCTTTTCCCTCCCAGTATGTACCAAGTGACACTTCAAGAAGCAGAACTGACACTATAGTCACAGTTTCCCATTGAGGTTTGAGGCTCTGCCTTGGACCCAAGCACAGATCAGTGACTGCAGAAGACACAAATGAGGATATGTTCTCTACTGCTTAGAGCAGGGCACTATTGTTTAGGGGGCTCTTTCAGATAAGTAACTACTTTTCTCGTCTTCCTGAGCTGACATCAGGGCTGGCCCTACCGATATTCCACACAGGTCTTCAGATAAAAATCCAGATGGTCAAAGGGCAGCAGTGGAAATTAAAACATACACAATGGTTTTTGGTGAACAACAGAGTGGTTTTTTAGTTAGCCTTTATTCATCTTGGAACTGCAAGTGGTCCCCTGGAGATAGTCCTGCCTTTGATAGTGTGGAGAGAGGAGAACTGTGATGCGGGAGGAGGACTGTGATTTCCAGGTCTGTCTCTGTGGTTTGGCAGGAACATTCAAACCAACAGAAACCAGCTAAACAAATATGCACTTTTTTGGTGGTAGTGCTTCGTATTTCTGCACCAAATACAGCACAAACACCAGAGAAGGGGCCAAGAATTGAAGATTCAAGGTTGTGTGATGAACATGACCCATCAGGTTATTAATTACTGATCTAGAGCAATCTCATCCCCAGAAGGCATAACCAGCTTCACAGACACCATATGTCCATCAATAATAGTCACAGGGCCCCACAATAACCAAGAAATGAACCACTTCTGACATCAAGAAAACCTGATGCAAACATTAATGTGGTCTCCCTGGGTTCTGTATCAGGCAATGAACACCCATCATCTGGTTGTGTATGGGCTGCTAGGATTAACCTTTATGAGGTTTTACAAATTATTAAAGCAGTAGAAATGCTTAATCCTAGATTTTACAGATTGTGTCCTTTGTTCTTCTGGAATATAAAGGGCCCAAGGCTTCTGTGTAATAGCAGGACAGCGTGCCCAGAGGAACACCCAAAGGCCAGCACACAGATACTCCACTCATCACTAGGCTGGAGCAAATATGAAGTGAGCTAGGACATACAGGGACAGAGAGACCCCAGCTGGTAGAGGGATGCTGAGGGTGGCCAGGGCAAGCTCAGTGCATCCCTAGGGAGAGCTCACCATCTGCTTTCTCTTGCAGGGTGATTCTGGTGGGCCTCTGGTTTGCCAAGAACCATCTGGCAGGTTTTTTCTGGCGGGAATTGTGAGTTGGGGTATTGGATGTGCTGAAGCCAGGCGGCCTGGCGTTTACACACGTGTTACCAAACTCAGAGACTGGATCTTGGATGCTATTTCTGCCTTCCCTACCTCCATAGCCCATACTGTTCCTCCAGTGCACTTCAGGACTAACAGTAACATGGTCAGTGCTGAAGAGGTCAACACCACCACCAGAGCAACCCCAACCACCTCACTAGCCCCAGCTGCCAGCAGGCCAGTGACTGCAGCAGGACCACAAGGTATGAGCACCCACAGCAGGCAGACTGGCAGGTACATGTCCAAACATCAGGTTCATTCCTCCGCTAACCTAAGCTGACATTTTCTAGGGTGAGCCACACAACTTTGCTGAAGTGCTAAGGTACAAATGACACTATATGGCTGCCCTAGCTCAGTCCAGAGCAACCTGGCAAAGTCACTCAGTACCTCTGCAGTTCCTTGCACTCCTTTGCTTTTGTGACTGTGTAATCTTGCTGTGTAACTGGTCTGCTCTGGCAGGCCCAGAACAGGTCACTAAGGCACAGCAGCATCTGACAGTATTTAACCTGTTGATCACTTACTTTTGCTTGCCACCTAAGGAGCTCCCAGCAGTTCAAAACTGATGGCTGCCCCTTCACAGCAACAATGCTCCCTGAAGGGAAGGAGGGCAAGTGTCTGCAGGATGACCTGTCCACTCCAAGGAGTGCTCCCAGCAGCTTTGCAAGGAGATGCAAATGAAGGGTATTTTTCTAAATCTAGAATAAACTTTTATCTGGAATGTCAAGGCTAAGAGGCATGGAGCTGCTGATTACTCTGCCTTCAAGAAAGGCCCAGGATTCACGACTTGCCAAGAGCAAGATGCAGAACAGCAGTTTGTGTGAAAGTCCAGCTGTACATGGCCACTGCCACTATCAGCCAGCAGGGCATGGGCAGATATCTCACACCTCAGGCCTAACCTGTCCCTGCTAAGGTTAGAAAGAGCAAAGTCTTTCCTTGCTTGTTTTCTGCTAGGAATACTCACAAGTCATGCTTTGATTTTTGTTCAGAGTGTGGAGGGCGACCCGGGTTCTCTAAACCCAGCAAGATTGTGGGAGGAACAGATGCTTCCAGAGGAGAGATCCCTTGGCAAGTCAGCCTGAAGGAAGACTCCAGACATTTCTGTGGAGCCACCATCATTGGGGACCGCTGGCTGCTGTCAGCAGCTCACTGCTTCAATGAGTAAGAGCCCATCCCTGTCCCTGCTCCAGCTCACCTGCCCACCAGTACAGAGCAGCCAAACCCACAGTGTGGCAGTGGAGCCAAGAAATGGAAATCAAGAACACATGTTGAAAGTTAATTTTTGCTATAACTAGACATTCATAGCAAAAAGGAATTTGTGGGGAGGTTGGAATGAGGCAGAGGAAGGTTAAAGCAGCCTAATCAGAGAGAAAGGACAACATATCTAAAAGGAGTGGAAGAAAGTGTCACAAGAGAGTTTCTTTAATAAACTTAACCTTAAAAAATTGTCTATAATATTTGAAATAGAGACACATGGTCAGCTAATAAAGGGAAAATGGTGAGTTCAATCCTGCACAGTTTTGTTAAATTGCAAGAACCCAAGCGTAGGTTTATAAGTAGCCTAAAGAAGTGAGTAGCAAGAAGATAATGCTTGTCAGGAATAAATTCCTGGAAGCAGAAAAGGTGGGTTACTAACTCTGAAGGATTTTAAGACAACCTCATGCATTAAACAGCTGGGCAATAATGGAACAAGTGAACTGCAAGGTAGGCAAGTGTGAAATGAGGTACACAGCAAAACCAGCAGTGCTGTCCGTTTGTGAATGAGGGTGAGTCTCCATCAGCTGTTGCAGTTCAAAGCAAGAGGCCAGAAACATGTGGATATTGCCCTGACAGCAGTGATCCTGTGGCAGGGGCAGTTAATGAGCATAGGAATGAGCAGTAAAAAACAAGGGAGATGAGCGGGATGTTGCTGGTAATGCACAGCACACCAACTTCTCCAACATCACAGGGAGGGCAAGAGTAACACTGTGAGAATGTGTTCACAAGGCTCAGGGATGAGCAGGATGTGGAGCAGCATCATAGGAAGCACAAGAAAATAGATCAGACTAGACCTGGGGAAAAAACCAACTAATGGGAAGGCAGTGTTTGATGGGACTGTACAATAATGAAGGGTACAAAGTGTTTAGGGAATGCCTTTTGACTGTCTTTTTAAGATACCAAATAATCACCAAGAGCAGGTAGAAAACAATCAAAAGGAAGCAAAAGTTCTTCTAAGAAATGTCATTAAGCTGAATATTAAAAATTCACCTGGGGTTAAAAAAAAAAGAATAAACACAACTTTAGAAAAATCCAAATAAAACCAAAAAATCCAGCAAGACCTACTGCATACAGGGGCACCACCTGTGTGCCAGAACACTCCTGAAATCACAAATTTCTGGAGGTGAAGAGAGGATTATTATTACATGTTTATTTGCTCTTCAGATAATATCCAACAGGTACCACTGCTGGAAACAGTTCTTTGGGCCTGACTTAGCAGGGCTGCTCTGCTGCATGCTGTTCAGGTGAAGCTGTCTGTAATTTTAATGTCAGAATTCATGCCAGGGATAAGTGTGTGAGTATGCACATTTAGGCTTATGTATTTGCAGGACAATGCCAGAAGAGATTGAAGCCCATGTGGGAACAACATCAATAAATGGAACAGATGAGAATGCAGTGAAAGTCAATGTAACAAGAGTGATCCCACATCCCCTCTTCAACCCCATGATTCTGGACTTTGATGTGGCTGTACTTGAACTGGCAAGACCTCTTGTCTTCAACAAATACATACAGCCTGTGTGCCTCCCAGTTGCCATGCAGAAGTTTCCTGTTGGCAAGAAGTGCCTCATTTCTGGATGGGGTGACCTCCAGGAAGGGAATGGTAAGCAGTAATGCAATACCTGCTGTTCTGCCTTGGAGCAGTGATACCCTGAGCAGCAAAGCCCATGCCACTGTGACCCACATTCCTGGGAATGTATAGGACAGGGGTCAGTAACAGGGACAGTCAGGAACTGACAAACACAAGAATTAGCAAAAACAAAGGCACACGGAGCACTACCTTAAGCCACAGTTACCTAGGAGTCACCAGCAAAGAAGAAAATGGAGAGAGCAGCTTGGTGGGAACCAGGAGAAACCTGCTGGACTGCCCTCAGTAGCTCTACCATGTCAGGCGCTCGCCTCGGAGCCTGCTGCAGCTCTGGCAGGATGGTATGTCAGCCACAGCAGCCACTCTCAGTCACAGAGGTGTTCCAAGCAATGAGCATAAGCAAAGATACAGGGAGAAGGCCTGAGAGTGGCACATGTGCTACCAAAGAAGTCCAGCTGACAAGCCCACAAACTCATGAGCATGGGACAAAAACTGTGCAGAATCCTTAGCACAGACACGAAACTGCACCCTGGGGTGAGCCACAAGCTTCAGGGCTGCAGAGAAAACAGGTTATATAGGTTATATAGGACTCAATTGCCATGTGGGATTGGAACCTATTTTCCCAAAATATGTGTTAAGTCAGTCTAAAAGCCATTAGCTAGCTCCTTCCCTCTGCTGCACTCACCAATTCTGTGGTTTTCATGCAGACACCAAGCCCGAGATCCTGCAGAAAGCATCTGTGGGCATCATAGAACAGAACACCTGCAACTTCCTCTACAACTTCTCCCTCACTGATCGAATGATCTGTGCTGGCTTCATGGAGGGGATGGTGGACTCATGCCAGGTAAAAGTGCGGGATTTCTCTACTCTGTAGATTGTTCTAGAAAGCTGGGCTAACTTTGCCTTCAGCAGATCCTTGTGAAATATTTACTGAGCTGCTGTAATCCATCTGTGCAATTCACATGTACTTGAGCACAAAAAACCCCAGCCCGCTACTTTGGAAATTCAGAAAAGTAAATAAAGCTCCACCAAGCTGAGAATTACTTAAACCAACATCCCACCACTCTGGCCAGACAAATCTGGATGACACAGGTCTCCTCCTGTGGCAGTGAGTCAGTGGCAGCTGTGGAAAGGTGCTGACAGGAGCCAGGTTGAGCCACTGACCCTAACTTCAACTGCTCCATACTCATGCCCTGCATACACACTGCATGACAGCAGACAGGCCCACAAGGCTGGAGAAAGAAGAGTTGGGGGTAGTTAAGTTCTTCTGGTGTGTCTGAGGGGCAAACCTGATTGGACTGAGCATCTATTGCCTTGCTTCTTCTGCAGGGAGATTCAGGTGGGCCCTTGGCCTGTGAGGTGACCCCAGGAGTGTTTTACCTTGCTGGCATCGTGAGCTGGGGATTTGGTTGTGCCCAGGCTATGAGACCTGGTGTGTACTCCAGAATTACCAAACTCACAGACTGGATCCTGGACACCATCTCCCAGTTGCCCAGTGGTGGCACAAGCATCCCTTCCAGTTCAGCCATTCCTAGAACTTCTACCACAGCCATTTTTATCCAGCCCAGCACAATGGCTGCAGGTCCAGCCAGCAGAACCACCCTGGGGACAAAGAGGAGTACAACCATGAGTGAAACCTCCACAGCTCTGAGAACGACTGAGACTGCCAAGCCTACCCAAACCCCAGGTAAAACTGGTAACTGATGGCATTGACATGTTGGCAGGAGGCCTCCAGCATATAGAGTACTGAGCAGGTCATGGGTTATTGCCTTCCAGTGGTGCCTTGTACCAGCCTCACTTTCAAGTGTTCCAGCAAGGTGTGTATTGGAAAAGAAAATCCTGAATGTGATGGTGTTGTGGACTGCAGCAACGGCTTCGACGAGCACAACTGTGGTGAGTTCTCTTCTGTAGCCCGTGGCTGCTGCCAGCTGTGCTGTACATGACCTGGACTCCTCCACAGTGGTACCCACCATATTCACACTGGCTGTCTTGGGCCCATACACTGGGGGCCTAGCCCACTGGGGTCCAGATCGTACTTGCTCTGCCAGAGCCTAAAACAAGATAAAGCTGGATGAGCTGGGTCCAAATTTACTGCCAGAAAGTGCAGCCTCTTCTACTCTGCTACCGACATTAGAACCCATTTCCCAGCACACAGGCCTTTTGGCCAGTCAGTCTGGTAGCACAAGGTAGCAAGACGGGCCTGCACAACATGGCAGCCCAGAAAGTGTCTTGGCATCCCTGGGACTGCACTTCGGGCTGCACATTCCTTGCTGTTTGATAGCTGAACCAGTCCATCCAAATACCTGCTCCTCGCATACCACATCCATGGAAGGTGTGATCTGTGATAACAAGTCTGCAAAATATACCCTGCCTGTCAAGGCTTGCCTCAGCGGGGTGAACTGAATTCATCACATTCTACTGTCCTGTACGTGCTCCCCCAGCAGGCTGTCCCACAGCACAGGTTCTGGAAGGCAGGAAGTCATTCCTTTAATTTATGGTTATTTAAAACCATGGTGCTTCCTCCTGTGTTCCAGATTGTGGCTCAACAACGGCTCTGGCCTTTAGCAAGATCGTGGGTGGCAGCAGCGCGGCTCGAGGAGAATGGCCCTGGCAAGTCAGTCTCTGGCTTCGACGGAAGGAGCACAAGTGTGGGGCTGTCCTTATTGCTGACAGGTGGCTGCTCTCTGCAGCTCACTGCTTTGACATGTAAGTCTGAGATAAGCTAGTTAAGTCAGCTGGCTCTTGCCTCAGTCCCATCAGCCAACCTGCTGTTCCCCTCCCTTGCGGTCCAGCACCTGGCTGGCATGCTGTACCCCACAGGAAGCACACACCCCCTATCAGAGAAATGCCCCTAGAGGTGAGTGTGAAAAGGAAAGGGTGGAACAAAGCCCAAGTACACCCACTGGTTCTGGAGACAGGGGTCCTGACCTCCCAAGGTGTGGCCAGCCCCACAAGTGGAGGGATGGCCCTCCTTGTGAGGCTATGCTCCTAACAGCCAGGTTTGCTGTCTTTCTGCAGTTACAGTGACCCCAAAATGTGGGTGGCCTATCTAGGAACACCTTTCCTGAGTGGCATCGATGGCAAAATGGAGAAAATATTTCGTATCTACAAACACCCTTTTTACAACGTCTACAGCCTAGACTATGATGTGGCACTACTGGAACTGAGCACACCTGTCATGTTCACCAGCACCATCAGACCTATATGCCTCCCAGACAGTTCTCACATCTTCCATGAAGGGGCCAGATGCTTCATCACAGGCTGGGGCTCCACAAAGGAAGGAGGTACTGGCTAAATACGCCCCCCCCCAACCATAATGGCCAAGTTCAGTGCTTGGCCACCTACACTGCAACACTGCAAGCCCAAACATCTAAGTTCCCACACCACTACCCCAAGCACTCCCATCCTAGGCCATATGCTGCAGAGGATACCAAGCTGGGCGAGGCCTGGTCCCACCACCATCTCCTCCCAGCTACCATGCACACTGCTCCTCCCTTTTATCACACCTCTTCCCTCTTGGAGCTTTCCCAAGCTTTCCACATGCCAGCCACTGTGCTCTCCACCTCCACAGCAGCTGCTCCAGCTGTGCTCCTGCTGTACAAGGACACCCCAATACCATTTGTGTCTGGTCAGCCAAGCTGCCTGACAAACGATACACCCAAGGGACCTTCTGCAGTTTGCTCTGCTGAACCAGGTGACTCACTTTCCCAGAGCAGGTCTCTCCCTCTGGCAAACAAGTGAGGCTGCAGAGACCCCGTTTCACATGCTGCTGTTTCTCATGCGTTCTTCACCCAGCTAACAGCAATACTTGTCTCTCCTCAGGCCTCATGTCAAAGCATCTGCAAAAAGCAGCAGTGAACATGATCGGAGACCAGGCCTGCAAAAAGTTCTACCCTGTCCAGATCAGCAGCAGGATGCTGTGTGCTGGTTTCCCACAGGGCACCGTCGACAGCTGCTCAGTGAGTGCAAGAGCAGCAAATGCAGTGACTGGGACAGAGCAAACTTATGCCAAGTCCCTAGACTATATTCTCTCAGGAGGGCCCAGCCCTGTCTCCCTTAGCTCAGATGTCTGTCCATCTATCAACTGGCTGCTGCTTTTATCCATGTCCATCCTGCATACACCTCATGCTGCTTGCCCCACCAACCTGTGACAGGTCAGGGAAATACAGAGAGGTAATGCTAAGCAAAAGACCACAAGGAGCTTGTTCCATGACCCTACTGTACACCTAAACACACTCTTCTATGTTCCAGAACCCCAGCTTCAGATTGTTCATGCAGGTACATCACTGAGCAGTCCTCCAGCTTGGAATGGGGTTCCTGGGGAAGTGGGGAACAGGACAGCAAATGCCCATGCCCCAGAGAGAAAGAACATTTCACAGCTGGGGGAACTGCACTGCTCGTGGCTTGATACTGGATCTTTTTCCTCTCTCTGCAGGGTGATGCAGGTGGGCCCCTGGCATGTAGAGAACCTTCAGGGAAGTGGTTTCTAGCAGGAATCACAAGCTGGGGCTATGGCTGTGCCAGGCCATACTTCCCTGGTGTCTACACCAAAGTCACAGCTGTCCAAGGCTGGATTGTGCAGAACCTCAAGCTCTGAAACTGCATTTCACCACTCAGGGAAGGCAATGAATGAGAGGAATAACTGCCAGAGGATGCACTAACCTCTCAGCTACTGTACATTTTTCTGATGCTGCAAAGCGGTGAAGACAGCCTTGCAGGTATTGAGCAAATGCGTGTTGTGTGACCTGCTGGTTGTTATCAAGGCATTTGATAACTGCTTTGCATAGAAAGGTACAAATTCTAAACCTTTTCTACAAATAAATGAAACCTGTCCCATCTTAAGACCTGGCCAAATATACTGCACATTAAGACATGACCTTCCTAGTTGGATGGGTGCCAGAAACATCTGCCAAAGATTCATGGAGTTTGGCTGAGCCCTGCCTATGAGCTGTCATCCCACGGCCAAGCCAACAGACTCGTGACCTTTGCCCTGGCCCAAAGTTATGCCTTGTAGAAGTTTCAGACCTCACTGACTTGATGGAGCCACTGTGCTGTGCAGTGGCTTTTAGGAAGGGTGTGATGCTGTTTCCAATTACTGTGTGGTACTAGAGAGCTCAGTGATGACCTCCTGGCCCACCAATTGATCCTAAGAGAATGCAGGACTAGAACACCTGGGAGTTCAGACTGCACAGGCCCAGACCTGTAGCAGAGTGTAAGGAGGGGCTTTTCACACATCCCCCCGCACCTCCTTTAGCATTAGGTAACTGGTGATTCCACTGGGAAAGATTAAGGCATGGCCACACAGACCACTGTCTGGCTAAGCTAGGTGGGAAAAATTTTAAGTGCCGAGATAGTCCTACCAGCCGGGATAAGACACATAGACAACTTTGTTCACAAGCAAAGAACTGCAGCAGAGCTCATGTGCTGAGTCTTGGGCAGAGCAGACTTACGCATGACCCCACTGATTCAGCTACCAAAACTGAACAGCTGCTTGTACCCCAAACCCCCTCCTCATTTTTGGTGCTTTAAGTTCTGCATCTGGGCATAACAAGAGGTTTCCTCCATCCCAACCCAGCTGGCAGCAAGATCTACAACGTTCTGAGACAGAGCACCATCTATGTGGGAGACCGGGATCCCAGGCATGGCTCAGCTCCAGATGGGTTCAGATTCATGACTAAAACACCTGTGGGACACTCCCATGAATGAAATGGGACTGCCGACAGCCAGTACCACAGAATTCATACAACCATAAAGAAAAGTAAAAAGACCCCTAAGCAAACATGTCTGAAAGCACTTTATTTTCAAGTAGTCATTCTTTCAGTCTAGAAAGGAAACTCCAGTTTCAGTAAGTGCAAATTCCCAAATATCTCCTCATAGTTTACCTGGTGTGAGAACACTTTAGGTTCCACCACATCCCAGTGAATGTCCTAGGAGGTGCGGAGATGTCATTCTTCCAGTCTGTCTCGGTGTCTACCAAACCATACAATCTTTCATAAAATACAGAAGAGCTTCAAAAGAAAGGATTAAAAAAACCCAACATGGGCACTGCTGATCTCCAACACTCTCCTCTTGCAGCTGTTGTATCCGCTGCTGACCACGTAGCATGAACCCACCTTTTTAGGAGCAGTGTGGAAGCACAAAAATAGAGTTGTGCCCCAAAGCAGACCAACATTCCCTGTTGCAGACATGCTCCTCCCTCAAAAAATTATGCTTAGGATATAGGCTCCAAGATGGAACATCTGTGCCAGAGCCAAACCAGAAACTACAGAATATTACAGCCACACAACACACTTTATTCTACAAAGAAAAGAACCTAAGTACTTCCCAACCCTGCTTCCCTAGCTGTGCTCATACAACTATTTGCGAGGCTGTCCTGCTCCCCAACACTGTGCTTGAGCTGAGTCAAAGCCTAGGAGCCCAAAGACAGCCCCACAAAACACTATACAGATATAAGAGACGAAACAGCCAAAGTGGCATGTGGACAATCTTCTGGCAGTTTCTCCACTAATGAAAAGGGACTGAGTAAGGACCTTTAGGATGGGTCCATGCTAGAGTCCCAAGGAAGGGTACTGTGTTGCTGGCTTGGCTTGGCCCCTGTTTTCCACAGAAGGCTCCTTGCCTGTCACAGCCCTTTCAGCAGGGATTTAGAAATTGATATAATGCCTTGGGCCAATCTGGACACTTGGGAAAGACAAGAAGTAACGCAAGCAGCTCATGGGAAAAAAAAAAAATCACTCTCTCCTGGTGTTGGTGCTAATAAAAGCCAACGGATGCAAAAGGTTCAGCGAGGTTTTATTGCTCTGCCATGGCAGGGGCTGGGAAGGCAGCAGGATTCACCCCTAACCACCTGGACTGGCCGCTGTCCTTTCCCCACATGGTCCCTCTCGGCCCGGAGGCCGGCAGGCGTCACATGTTGGCTCTCTCCCGCTGCAGCCGAGAATTGTAGGCTCGCGAAACTGTGTTCCAGGAGTCCATGTACCGGTCCATGCACATGGCGATGCACTTCTGCGGGACACAGAGCCTCAGCGGCAGCCCCGAGCTAACGGGCCGCGGGTGCCCAGCTCTCCCGCCCGTCCTCACCTGCTCGGAGTTGTCCAGGGCGCCGCCGGGCTTCCCAATGCACTTCCGAAAGCACTTGTCCGTCATCCGCTGCGGAGAGAGCCCGTGAGCGGCAGCGCGGTCCGGGGGCTCCGGCTGCAGCCGCCGCCCCTGCTGCGAGGGGAGCGGAGCGGCCTGGCCGTCTCCCGCGACCCGCACCGGGACCGAGCAAGCCCCCGCCCGGCCCCGCCGCCCCTCCTGACCTGCAAGAGCTCCTGTGCGTTGGCCACGGCGATCTGCACCTTCACCTGCTCCATGATGAGCCCCGGGTCCAGCTTCCCCCCGCCGCCTCCTCCGGAGCCGAAGTCGGAGCCGAAGCCGCTCTCCATGCCCAGAGTCACCGCGGTCCAGGCCCCTGCGCTGCCGGAGGGAGAAATGGCGGCGCCCGGACTGCGGTTCCCGACGGGCCCCGCGCCTCCTCCGCCTCCGCGCCGGGCGGGACTGCGCGCTCGGCCCGCCTCAGCGGAGCCGCTCCGCTCCGCGCCGTCTCCGGCCCGTCCCGCCGCCACTCGCGGCCCTTGTTCCCGAGCGCTGGTGTCACCGTCGGCCGCTGAGGAGGCGGCCCCGAGCGAGCTCCTAAGGGGACTCCCCGGGGCCGAGCCGGGCCCGAGTCAGACAGCAGGGCTCGAGTACAAGGGTTCAGCGCAGCCCCACGAACTGAGGGCAACGGGAAGGGGCTTTAAACCGGCATCACCAGAGACACAAACGCTGCCCAGCTGCACCCCGTGGTGAAACACCAGCTCTGCCGAGATCCCTGCAGAGAGAAACTCCCCTTTGGCTTCTCTCTAGAATTCATCCTTCTGTTCTTCGAGGCTTTCCTCTCCGTGACTCGGGTGAGAGGCCCATGCCCTTAAAGTAAGCTTCATTACACTTCCCTCCATTAAGTAAGAATGCTGTGGGACGAAGTAGAAGCAAATGGGAGAGGACCGCGCTACGGAGCTCTTTTTTCATGGGCGAGATGTGATGTGCAGGGAGGAGATGGCATGAGAGGAGGGCATTGAGTACCACAGCAGAGCTGAAGCCAAAACTGTGCTCATCTTCACTAGCCCGAGCCCACACTGAGAGTACTGCAAACCATACCATCCTCTCTTTGGATCTGCCCACTTCAAACAGAAGGCATTCCTAGCACCCTGCAAGAAACATAATCAGCTAGTGCTAACGATGGGGCAGACACCTAAGGTACAAGTTTTAAATGAATTTAAAATGCAATTTTTAAATGCATTTACCAGCCTGGCTCAGCTTCCAGCCCACTTTCAAGTCTGTACTCAAAAGTGGGCTGGAAGCTGAGAGCCAGGTTGGCAAATGCATCAGCTCGTGGCAATGCTTCTGTCTATCCCTAAGAATCCATCCCTGCCAGCGATTGGTTTCTGCTCTCATTCTTGTTTAGCATCAAGCAGGTTAAATCAAAGAATCCGTTCCCTGCAGTGCTGATGAGAAAGCAAGGGAAGGTTTATCTGCTCCAGCTCCAGATATTCTTCCCCCTGCTTTTGTTGGTACTGCTCAGAGAGGACAGCAGGTTCCACCAGCACTCCGTCAGCTTTAAGGAAAGCGTTCCTTGATACACCCCAGGATCCCTGCTGGGACACAATTCAGCTGAACAATGTTAGGAGAACAGACAGCAGCTCTTTGTGTCCTCTCTCCACACTTAGAGGCCTCCTTGGATGAATCATTTCAAATAGCTCACATTACCTGTGTGCTGGGTGACAGACAGAAGGAAACCAATAAAATGCAAAACATTTATTTGAGTGTGTTGTACAAAAAGTTTCCAGTCATAAAATGTATATTACAAATCATTGAAAAAGACAAGACATTTGGCATGCATAGTCTAAAAAGAAAAAAACAAACCACTTTGAAATGGTAAAGTCTAGGTCATGATGTAGTTTTTCTAAGTTTCAAGTGAACATTTTAATTGTTTTGTCTTTGTGTTTCTTTTAACAGCCTTTTTCATAATTCCCCATTTAAAAAACTTGAACTTTCCAAAAACTCATCTGCAGCAGCTGACTGGAGGTGGTTACTACAGTGCCCTCAAGCCAGACCTGTCTAAATTTAAAATTTTGTTTAAAAAATTTTAAAAATAAAAATCAAAATTCAAGTCACAAGGCATCACTGCTATGAAAATAAGATATCAACTGTATTTTGTGCCCAAATGGAAAGCATTTTGGCTTAAACTTGCTCAAAATAGATTATTGCTTGTAATTTTAGTGTAATGATCTGGGTAGCTGAATATACAGTAACATCTGCCTTACCAAGATGGCCTTGTCACTTCAGTAGCAGCTAACTAGAAAATCTGGAAGTTCAATAAACAACATCTTTTCTGGAACTCCAAGTCAATTCATTACTTGTGCTATTCTGAATGGAATCATCAGAATGATGATTCTTTGCATCTTTTTCACTCTAGACCTTAGCATTTCAAGAAAAGAATTATGTTTACAAATAATAATTGCGTGTAAATATGGTCTTGTATAAAAAAACCCAACAAACACCTTTAAATAATTTTAAACTGGTTTAAAGCTAAGCATATTGAAGGGCAAATAAAAATTCTGTTTCCCAGGCCTATATAATGAGAAAACAATCTCCAAGATAATTTGTCCTGACATTCAGCTAAAACAGTGCTTTAAAAAATGCAATCACTATCTCACCTTCCGCTCACTGGTTCACAAGGCTTTGCTTACACAGTTTGGACCCAACAGTGTCAATAAAATGCAGGATCAAATATGGATATGCCTTTGTTTAGAGATAAGACTTTCAAAAGAAGATACAGAAAGAGATAGAATGGTTTAACAGTGAATACATGAGAGAAGTGGCTACAAGAGATCTAGAACATACAGCATGCATGTTTTCCTGCAGCATCAAAACCTTTCTGATGCACATAAAGGTAACAGATTCTCCAAGGTCCTGGGGTGTAGAGAGGATTTTTACAGGTCTCTTCTAACCTGCAACCTCTGTTAAGGTTAGAAGAGACCTATGCTTATCCTGTATAAAGGGCCTTTATACAGGATAAGCATAAAAAAGAAAAAGGGTGTATGAAATCCAGTAAGATCCCTGAACTGAACATGAAGTGTCCCATTGCTCAAGGACAGACACCACATAGTGATCTCCTTTCACACTGCAGTACAATTCCCACACTACTGCCAGCTTGCACACATGCTCAGCTGGCTTTTACATCACAGGAAGCAAATATTTATATTCTTCGTGAGACTTTTGGTTCCTGCTACAAACACAGACTGTGCAGCCAACTGCCCATCTAATGGTAACACAGAGCTGAAGGTAAGTAAGCAACATGTCAGTGCAAATGATGGGTTCTGTTAGAGCCAAGCTGGAGCCCCGTGTAGGCATGAAGAGACCTGCTGGGAAATAGAGCTGTGAAGCAACAAATGGAACAGGAAATTCCTTTGCTGCTGTGGAGCAGCAAAGGAATAATGGGAAATATGGATGTGCAGGAACAAGGGAATCCCAGCCACTCCGCTCCTTGGAGAATGTCACTGCAATGCAACAGTTAAAAGGAACAAATGCAGAAGCAAGGAAGAAAAAAATGGCATGAAATGCCAGGGACTCTGAGGCCACACCTCACTCCAGAAGGTATCACATTCCTGACAGGTCTGCAGGTGGATGGGACTTGTTTTGAGACAAGTGTTTTCATGTGGCATGAGCTTAGGAGGAGGCAGGATGTGCTAACTGTATTTTATATGATATTCTGTTATGAGCTACACATAGGAAAATCTATTTACTATTTCATTCAGAATAAAATCTGGATTAAGAACATCCATATGGATAGTTATGCTCAAGTAACCACTCTGATAAAAGCTTAACTTCCCTTATCAGTGATACCTTAAAATAATTTTTCTCCAGTCAAGTCAAATCTATTTTTCCTTCAAGCTTTATGCCAGGTACCAGCACTGAAGTAGAACTGCTGTCCACACTTCTAATTTCATCAAGAGTTCATATACAGCATCAAAGAGAAAAAGGGGACAAGGAGAGGCTGGATTTTATTTGAAGAAAAAACTTTAAATATCCTGAAAATGGAAAAAAATCTTGGAAAGCTAGAAAAAAAAAAAAGAAACAATGCTTTTTGGGTTGGTAAAGCCACAAAACTGCCTCCCAGTCTGGCTGGAACAGCGCTGTTAGACTGAAGCTCAGCATCAAAAGCAAGAGGCCGGGATGGTGTCTGGAGAAGGCAACACAAAAACCAAAGTACATGGTATACAGTAGTTCTTCTGTGGCTTGTAATTTACAGCCAAAAGTTATTTATCATATTTGTAGTAGCCTATTAAAAAGCACTGTGGTAACAGAATCATCCACATTCAGACTTGGCTTTTCCCACAGTGTCAATCACAGGTTTATTTGACCTGCATATACCTAAGCATGGTCCCAAAGAATCAAATAAACTGCTTCCAAAGTTCAATGGCACAGTTCCAATTCTAAGGACATATTCTGCAGACTGTTACTCAAGGGCACAGTGCTCATTACAAGAAATCTGCAAGCACCAGTTCTTAAGGCTACAAGAAGACATATTCCTCATACAGTAGCTGTTAGGAAAACTATGGCTCAGGTAGCAAGAGGTTTTTCTTCATTTGAGCTGCCTTTCTGAGGCCATTCTTTACAGAAAACAAACCAAAAACCACAGAAAAAAAATGTAAATTAACTACACATTCATTACTTTAGTATTTAAGATCACAAAATAATCTTAAATTTACAGGACAATCTTAAAGGAATAAGCAGTCTGAAAACTGGCCCATGTAAAAAAAATATATATAGATCTGTAGGGAAAAAGCAAAAAAGCCCTCAAACACTATGCCAGTATCTTACAGAAGCTGTGGGTCAGAAAAGGGAAATAGTGTCCAGTGGTTGGAAGGTGTATTGCAAAAATAACTTTACACTGATTGCATTCATTTGCATAACAATGAATTTAGAAAAGGTAATTGTAACAGTATGTCTGAGAAACATAATTTCACTAGATACATCTTACAGAGAGAGAGACATGATTTACTACATATTTAACCTTCTACACAAGCAGAGTGGGAAAATTACATTAGAAAGATGGCCAAGTACATCAATTCAGTTATCTCATCAGCCCAAACAGCCAAATCTTTATCCTGTTTTTTTTGTAATGGGTCTTCTGATAATGGATTAAAACATAATTCTAAATGTCTATTAGCTTAACTTCAGCAACTCAGTTATCCCACTCAAGGAGAGAAAAGTAGCATCTTTATTTTTAAACGACAAAATAAATCCTGAAGCTTAAAGCCCCTTTTGTTCCCACCCTGCTTGCATAACAAAGCCATCAATCCGAGCCACAAAACCTTTCTGGGTTATATCTGTCAGTCACGATACTGTTCAGAGAACATAATGTCCAAAAGCCACCGAAAACATCCAAACCTTGTCACTTGTCTGATGAGTTTTAACATTTTGAATGACATGATCAGAGTCCAAGAGTGAAGGTAACAACAGGATTCTATGCTGAAATCAAATGGTGTCCAAATTTTGTATCCAAACTACTAAGTTTGTTTTTCAACTAGTAGTTGAAATAACATTTGCATTCTTTGGAGCAGTCAAGTATTTTTCCTTATGCTTAAAGATGAACACTAACTCTTATGGGACTCAGTTATCTCCAGAGAAATGCAACGGCAGAAACCTTTAGCTAAATGGACACAATCAGATAAAAAATGCATCCTCTTAAAATAGAAATCACCTGCTACCCATACAATGCATTTTTTATAAAAAACATTATTCTCCCTTCACTCCTTGTTAGACTTTGCCTTGAGCACTTGAACACTGCGTTGCTTACATCCTTAACAGAGGCAGTTCCTCTGAACTGTTTAAAGTCATTCAACTATTTCTGCTCTATTTTGCAAATATTGCTCCCTGGGATACCCAACAATGCCCCTTTGAACCTAACAGAAGTATGAACAAGCTATTTCTAGCTCTGATTAAAAAGGTCAACATTTATACTGGATAACCTTTAAAATCCCCAATATGTATCACTGCCAAAAGTATAAATACCTTTTACTTCTAAAATCTTAATCAAATATTTTTAAAGCTGAGTATGTCAAAAGGATTAAATTATAAATACTGAATATCACAATTTGTGTCCATGATTTAACTTGTGACAATGGCAAAATCCCCTAAAAATCAAACAGTTTGACCTTTGGGTTTGACACTTCCAACTTGGGATGATGTGTATATTCAGGAAGCAGAACCCACCATTCAACTTCTGAAATGATGACATGGAGCTCAGGTGTGACAGACCCAGATGTTTTACCATTAGGCTGTCAAACCTTGGAGAAAGACACAATGGCAAGGTCCTGAGTCAAAAATGCTTAAAATGAAGCTTCCCCCCGTCACTGCAATTGTGGAGCAGCACTTTGAATTAATCTATGGTCTAATTTTGCTAAGATGGGAATTGCTGAGGTTACCAGGCAAAATACTAGCTTTTCTACAACTGTTGAGGAAACACTCTTTGAATCTCTCCCAGGGCCCTGTAAGTGAACACACTTCATTAAACCTTTTTTCTGGAGGTATTATACTGGTTATATATGTAATTATAGATTTACCGTACACTCAAGGAGTCTCATCTCATTTTAGCTAAAAATCTCTTTTCTGCTTTAGGTTTCTATGTAAGACTTTAAATTCTGTATGGGGAAAAATATTGTATTCCAATACAGTATTTCAACAAAGAGGGAAAAATAAAGAAATCTATTAAAAATCCTGGCAGTTTTGTTCAGTAAAGTTTTTTTGAATTTTTTTTATAAAAATGTACCAAGGAGTAAACGTCAAAGAAATCAGGTGATGCATATAAAAATAGTTTTCAGTGGCTCTGGAAGGAAAAAATAGCAAAAATAAAAGGAAATAAATGAAGGGGGGAAAGCGTAAATAATAGTTTCTTTCTTCTTTCTTCACATCACTGAGCATCCTCTAGAGGTTGTTCTGGGATCACCCTAAAATAAGATAGACAGAGTTGAATTCAGTTCTTACCAGCTATTCAGATTGCAAGCTAGACTCTGCTAATCATCTCAGTTGCCAAAAGCACTTTTTTATTCATTTAGTTACATTAAGGAAACATCCCTTCATAAGAGGAAGTAGAGTACATGCCCCAGTCTGCTGCCAGGACTGACACACTGCTCCTCTGATTGGGGTTTTCTGCAACAGGTTGATTGGTTAGTTTCCGTATTTCCAGCAGTGATACAGACGACAAATGAAAGTTGTGATGTCATTAGCTCGAGACCAGCAAGTTCCTGTATTTCAAATGCTGATTTTGAGAGTGATCTCTGCTGTATATCTGCTTTTTTGGGTAAGAAAAATCAGTTGTTTTATACTACAAATACACTGCTTAATCTTTGGGACCAAAAAAGCTTTGAGAATTCACCTGCAAACCTGCACAGAATGGGTTATTTGTGAAAAGACCTACTAATGGCCATTGATCAGAAGAACAAATCCCTTAGGTATCAAATATAAAATATTTTCTGGTATCACCTATATATCCTTCTCCTTTTTTTGCTCTGTCAACTCCTGGTCACTTATTTCACATTATTAAGCGAAAGGTTGTCAAAACATACAGGTGGTATTATTAAGAAAAAACAAGTTCATTTCAGGTGTAGAAGCTATATAGTGTCAGAAAATAAACCAATAAGCTGAAGCTTGCAGCAAGAGAAGCACCCCCATTCCTGGTTTTCAGTGGTTATCTGGTAATATCCTGCTTCCAGCAAGAATGCCCCAGCTCTGTTGCACAGAGCAGCAGATGCTGGGAGGAACACTGCCTGCTAATGCTGAAACTGTGTGATCTGAAGCACAGGTACCCAGAGCTGACATCAGCCACTGCCTGAGCTGTATGAGGATGGATCCCAGCAGTAATTCCTGGCAGCACTGCTCACATTGTCCTCTCTTGGTGCACTGCAATGTTGCAAGCAACCACTGGAAGCAAGGACCAGGAAGCTCAGAGCTGGCAGAAGTCGAAGGGGGATCCCCCCCACCCCCAGTAAATCTTATGCCTGATTGACCCAACTAATGAGGCACGAGTTAAACATCTGGTCTGCATCTGATTACCTGTTGGTTGAAAAGGTCTTCCTCTCCATATTCTGCTTCATCTTCTTCCTCTTCATTCTCTCGCACAACTACTGATTTAGTAACGCTTCTCACTGCAACTTCCTATACAAAATGACAGGTAAGGAGATGGCCAGAAGTCTTTATCTATCTGTTAAGTTTTTGCTATATCATCAATATAATATCCTTATTAAATTTTGGAGAGTTTAAAGCAACTTGGCCTAGATTTAACCACTAGCTATGCAAGCAAACACCAGCAATATCCTGTAAACCACAACATCATTCCTATTTCTGTGCACTAAAAGGCACGGTAATGTAATTCAACCACTTGATTTCTTTTCATTACCCTGGGATTTAAGAGGAAGCAGACATGTTTCAGGTGATGGTAGTCAATTTTACACAAGGTCACAGCAGACACAGGTAGGAGCTGTCTGAGATACAGTGTAATGTGAGAAACCAAACTTTCTCAGTATGATTACACAACATAAGGAATATTCCCAGTTTCTAAAAATATTCAATGTTAATTGTGTATGTTGGTTTTCAGCAGTTTTACAAGTCAGGCACTAAAGAAAATTCTAAAACCCTAGGAAGCTTCCTTTATTACTAAATTATTTTTAACACTTCTAAATAGTAAGAAATTCTTCTGCCTACGTGCACCGTGGAAATCACAGAGGAAAATCTCTAATTGTGGAAAAAGCTGCCCTTAACATACTCTCCTAAGCAAGGATACTAAAGGTAACCATAGTGAAAACAGACATGGATTTGAAATTTTTTCAGATACTAGTTTGACCACACAGTTTGAATACGGAGAGTATTAGCTTTCTATTTGTACAAATTACTGTCCTCCTACCTCATCCTGCCCATAAAGTTCTTCCAGAAAACTGCCAGCAAGAAAGGCAACACAAAAACTGATACGACTGTGGTCTGTTTCCTTTTCCTACTGCTATCAGATTGCTGGGATAATGGTACGGTTATGAGTAACAGCCAAGGCACAATTCTCCCTTCCAAAAGTCATTTGCAGAGATGGTTTTAAAAAAATTAACTGTGGGCAGATGTAGAACAATGCAGAATGCTCAGGAGTCTCTGCCAAATGAGAACTTATGATATGCTTCTAACATGGAAAGGACAATTATCTTCCTACATTAATATTTACACTGCACCTCAGAACATCATAGGGACTACATAATGGAACTGGAATTGCCAGAAATGCTTCTTTTCTTTGTCTCTTCTGAAAGTACATACTCAAATTCCAAACAAATTCTCTACTAGCAAGGTATTCTTCTAAAGTAGAAAAAAAGTGTCTATAGGCATAATCACAATGATCACAGTTTTCAAAAATATCCCAAAAATGTCAGAAATATGTGCATAAATAATATGTAATTATTTCAGTGTTATAAACTGTCATATTAGTAGACAACAGCGGAGATCCTACAGTCAGGATTTTGTCATTGTGTCATGTCACCCCACCCTCAAATTAAGAGTTTGGGAGGTAACCCAACCCATGGACACAGCCTACCTCTCCTTCAGAGTTGACGAGGTAAGTGCGGATATTTCCACCAGTGCCCCAGCTGCCTTGATTCTTCCACACGAGAACAGAAGGGGGGCTGTGAGATACACCTGCATCTGCACCCCAGATCTAGAGAGAATGACAATCTGTAATTAGCTGTTTATCCATATTTTTCTTTTAAATATACATATCTCCTACATACTACATTTCTTTTCTGAATTCCAATGGCAGTTTTACCCTCCTTTTAACTACACTATTACTGGTAGTAAGGCATTAAAAAAAAATCTAATATTGCAGTCATGAATTCTTTTCTGAACAAATTTCTCCTACCACTGTCTCAATAACCATACTGTATGGAGCCAAGGCAAAAAGCAGCATGTAGTGCATCAACTTAAATCTTTTATATGTATCTGAACAATTGATACTTAAGTAGAAATAGCTGCAAGTGTTTAAAAGATACATTTGTTTCATCCTAAAAGAACATCTGTTGCAGACTGAAAATAAAATGCAAAATTATTGAAAAGCAGCTGTTCTACAACATTAACTACAGTTAATGCTGAGAATGTCCAGTCTTGGATGAATGCTCTGAACTGTTCCCAATTCTTTAAGAGATTGAGCAGGATTAGGGTGCTAAACCTGGGCAAAGGTGTTTGGAAACAAACAGTTCTTGACTAATCCCCCAAAATACCTTTTTCTTCAACTTTCTATGTGCCCAAAAAAATGGTCTTAAATACTGAAGTACTAATATAGAAATTAATTTTTTTTTCATTTTTATAACTGAAATCCTGCTCCTCTAGAGTGAGACCCATGAAACCAAGTCAGGCTGTACCAGACTTCAAGATTTCCAATTGCCACAGCATCAACAGAAGAATATGTTGTTGACATACTGTAAATACAACTTACTGTAACAGTCTGCCCAGCTCTGAGGACATACTTAGGAGTAAATTTGTAAGCAATTTCATCTCCATCTCCAATTTGTCTTTTCAGTCTCCAGTTACCCAAAGACTGATCCTAATGGATAAAGTCAGAAAATTATTCAGAGCGAACAAAACAGAACGAACAGTCATCAGAATCTAGGTATTTGTTACTAAAATAATGGGGATATAAATTTATTTATGTGGTTGTTAGTCATTTGCATTCTACCTTGAAAGTATTTGCCTATATCCAGTCATAGTCTAAAGTGTAAATCCCATAGGGTCATTCACCAAAATTTAAAAAGATAACTATTTCACACAACAAAGTTCTGCTAGACAGCAGGCTGTTTCTGTGAGCAATGTCCCAGCACACATTTACACATTTGGGACAAATTGTGTTCTCTTCCTGCAGCATGTTAGCCCACCATTATGTTCAATTTTCCAAAGCCCCCATTAGTTCCTGCAGGATGCTGCACCTTGAGATGCTGTTCCCACTCTCCACACGGCCGCACCTGCTCATGCTGCAAAGTGCTGTGTATCATCTCAATTTAGCTCCTGCTTGTTTTCTATGAGTTCTGCTGATGCTCACCTTCTCTGAGTTGTTCTTAAGCTGAACATACTTGCCCTCCAGGTCTATCTCTTCTATGCTGATACTTCCTGTAGCTGAAGCTTGCTGGGACATTTGAAAGCTACTGCTACTGCTGCTGCCACTGATACTCCCAGTGCCGATCCCGCTAGTTCCACTGCCGGAAAGCTCCTCTGCTTCAATACGTTTTCTCTTGCCTCGGGAAGAGCGAACAAGTGAAGTGCTGCTGCTGCTGCTGCTGGAGGTAGCCCGAGAGACTGTGACACGGGAGGAGGGACTTGGAGAGAGCTTCAACCTTAACACAACCAAGAAAGCATTTTAATTAACTCACCCAGAGAACCACAAAGCTACAATATCCTCAAGTAAGCAGACTGTAATGTGCTCCAAGGCTGACAGCATCCTCACTCTGTATGTCAAGAAGACTGCATACATGAGGAGGAGGGAGCTACCCATCCCCGAGGAATGCTCTGGCAATATGACCATGTGGCATGGAAAGCAGTGCTACTGAGAGCAACACAGATCCCTTAACCCCTCCCTCCAGTACAGCTACTACTGAACACACTATTCTTGGGCCCCATGATTTAAAACCATAGAAGTACAAGCATTTAAGTAAAAAGATGATATGAAGACCAAGCACAGAATGATATATTTCACTGTACTCCAAGACCATTACAAAAACCCAAAGTAACGACAGTGTTCAGTTGAGAACAGGTGTTCCATGCAACAACATTGTGGTGTGAAGCCAATATAATTTCAGTGAAAGGTAATCTGGCCATTCCTGTTCAAGTGGTAAAAAATAAGGGCAAGAAATGAAAATAACACTTGAGAGTCCTTAGAAAAGAAAGTGGAATCTTTACACACCTTTCCTCTTCTCCTTCCAGGAGTTTTCGGTAAGCACTGATCTCCATGTCCAGTGCTAATTTAACATCAAGTAGTTCTTGGTACTCTGTAAGCTGAAGCTGCATCTGGTCCCTCATGTCTGTCATTTCCCTCTCCTTTGCATCCAGCATCTTCCTAAACTTCTCCCGCTCACCAGCCATCATTTCCTCCAGTTCCCGAATGCGATCTTCTGCTGCACTGGCCTAGGCACACAGCACAAGAAAAAGCCCACCTGGCATCCATGCAGGTCCACTCAGGAAGTTAAAACCCTTCTCCCTCCCAAATGAACATAACAAAGATTTCTCTATGCAAAATTCAGAAAATACAAAGGGTCGGAAATGTTAATATATTCACACAAAACAGCTGTGTGTTTGAGAGGAAAGCCAATTTAGTCCCCTTACCTGTTTCTGAAGACCAGAAAGCTGGTAGCTGAGAGCTTCTATCCTCATGCGAGCCTCCTTCAGCTCCTCTCGAGCTGCACCAGCAGCTTTGTCATTTTGGTCAGAGGACAATTTGGCATTCTCCAGCTGGAAAGAAAGTTTTATACAGCTCACTTGTACTGAGTTAGAAATCCTGAAATATCCTTTTGGTAAAAAGATAGCAACTACTTAATTTTAGAAAATTTTAAATGGTCTGGTAAGTTTAGGATAGGAACTGCAAGACATTAAGGAATGCCCTAAGGACCAAAGGAAAATGTATTTCAGGATTTGCTTATGCTGTTAAAAAAATGCAGGACTTGCTTATGCTGTTAAAAAAAAACCCTCTACTAGCCCTTCCATTATACAAGCAACCTTAGCTTCCAAAAAACTGAGCATGTGCTCTGCTTGTTTGTCCTAAGGCAAATCACACTGGGTGACAGCAAAGGCTGCCTACCTAATTCATGTCCTGGTCCAGCAGTTCCCTGGATGCCCAGAGACTAACTCAATAAAATATTTCACAGGTATTATGTCTCTGCTGGCTATATGCAACTCAGGGACCTCCTCAGTCAGGCACAGTATTTTACTGCTTACTATCTCTCAGTGGATTTCTCCGGCAGGAATTTGCCACTGCTTTTTGAATTTTTGCGGAAACGAGTTTAGCTCTATATTAAAGAACAATTACTTAGTGTCTTCTCTATCTGGCCATTCTCACTGGATGTTCACTGTCCCTGCTCCTACTGAAAAAACAACAATCACTCCTCATTTACCTTCCCCCATGCTATTTATCCCTTTACAGACATCCACTGTATCTTTCACCTCTCTCAATGTATCTCTTCTCCAGGTGAAGTTTTATTCAAAATTTTTTCATGCATGACTTGTTTCCCGCTCTAAATTGTCTCTGCCAACTCTGCAGTACCTTTGCAAGAAGCAATAAAACTACTCAGAGCACTCCAGATGACATCCTCTCCCAGAGACAAATCAATGGTTTTGATTTTATTCTTTCCTTAATAGTTGCCAATATATGATTTGGTTTTAATTTTTTGTTAAATTTACCTAGTGAACAAGCTTAATTTCTAGTGGTTAATTTTAACCAAAACAGAGAGCAAAACCAGAACTCTTACATGGCAAGCAGAGAGCTAGAAGAACCATCCTTTGCATGCCTTAGAGTTGGACTTCAACAATTTTGCCACACCACGGAATCCACTCAAAAACAAAACCAATCTAATTCTAAGAACAGTTAGAGGCAGAAGATGTTCTTTAGCCACACAGCACAAAGGTTTATAAAATCAATCTTCACTAGCTCTGCTGTTCACTAGGTTCTGAGCAGCACACACAGAGCCTTCTTTAGGCTACAGATTTTGAAGGAACTTCAACTACACCTTTAATACTTCTTGTAAAGTTTAAAATGAAAAAATATTTAAAGTCTGACAAACATTCACTACCTTACAGTCATGCTGGCATAGTGCCAAGTACTTAGGATTGCTGTTGCTTATCATCACAGATCATAATGATCTTTCTTAGAAGCCCTTTTTAAGTATTCAAAAGTCACAATAAGGTCTCCCTGGAGAGTTCTCTTGTCCAAGCTGAACACCCCAGCTCTCTCTGTAAGAGGTGCTCCAGTCCTCAAGATCATTTTTGTGGCCTTTTTTGGACTTTTTCCAGCCACTCCACATCTGCCCTGTGCAAGAAATGAGCTTTTACCCAAGACCATCTCATCCTGGAGCTGCTCAGTAGCTAAACCTAGTGATTTGCTTTGACATCTTATTTCTCCCCAGCTATGGCTCTCTAACAGGGACATGTCCTTGTTCAGAAATCACAAAATTAAGTTCACACCTTTCCCTACATATTCCAACTTCATCCATAACAACCACCTTTATGCAGGGAAAAAGCAGCTTAATTTGTTCATTCCCCTGTTCAAAGCTTGTCACTTTTTCATTCTCTAAGTCTGTATATTGCATCCTTTTAAAATTTTTTCTTCTACTAAGCACCTTCTATCTTCGATCTCCTTCAGACTGTGACAAGTCAATCCAAACAGCTCCTTACATGTTCCAGAGTTCTGTGAATAATTTCAATCCTGCCAACTGTGTTGGGGGTTTTAATTTTAATTTTGGGGTTTTAATACCTATTATCTATAGGGTTGCTGCTGTAAGTAATAGTTAAATATTTGTAGATCAGTATTTCTCAAACCAAATCATCAACTCAAAGAAATCAAACGAAGTCTCACTGAAGGTGGGAGAGAACAATGTTAGCAGTACCATCATTCTTCCAGCACAAGAGAACAAGAAGTGGCTGTAACTATTGACAAGTACTTTCAACAGCCAGAATTGCCAGGATGGGGCTCTGAGCAACCTGGTCTAGTTTAAAGACATTCCTGTTCAAGGCAGGGGGCTGGACTAGATGGCTTTTAAAGGTCCCTTCTAGCCCAAACCACTCTACAATTCTATGATTTTCAAATTACATACCATGATTTTCATCACCACAGCTGGTCAAGAAAGGTCTGATATCTTGCCTAAAGTTTCCCTGTCACTAAAGGATTCACAGCTGCATCTAGTAATTTTCCAGTCCAGAACTATCTTAGATCATTGAAATGTTGCAAGGCTTAGACATACTTAAAAGTGTACTGGCATGATTAAGAACACTGCAATGGCCACAGTAAGAGCAAAGTGACAGTGCACCTTTAGATAAGAAGCCCCTTCCAGTGTGTCTATATTAGTTTGCAAGCTCACTGCATCCTAGCAGAAGCCCATAGTGAGACACACTCACTTCCAAGATCTCCAATCCCCCCCTTCAGCTTCTTATGCACAACATATTGCACATATTGCAAGTTTTCCCATGCCCCTCCATTTGTGAAGAAAAACTGGATCTACTGATGTAAGAAAAGAACCCTTATAGCAAAAGACATTGTCTAATCAGCTACTGTGTGACATCCACTACTCCCACTGTGCCTTCTGCAGAGACCAAAAACAGCTCCACATGTTCTCTCACTAACTGACCTCTCTTGGCTAAAGCCATTGCTTGCTTTTACCTCTGGCTATAACCTCCCTGGAAATGCACCTGCACACAAGTCCCAGGGAAAGCATTTGAACACTGGAACAAAACTTCCTCAAATTATAGTTACTCGTCCCCTTAAGACCAGTAGAGCTGGTAGAAGTGGCTTTTATCTCACAAACTGGGCTTCCAGTCTGACAGTGCTGTGGACAGCAGTTGTTACCTTAGCCTGATATGTCTGCTCCAGCTCCATCTTATACAGTTTGACTTGTTCATCATGTTGATTTCGCAGATCCTCCAGGGCCTGAGTCATTTTGGATTCATACTCCTGTTGGCGGCTTGTGTCCACCTCAATCAAACGATGTTCATGTCGTTTTCTTGTTTCCCTTATTTCCTACATAAACACAAAAGAAGAGGGACAAATTCCCACACTCAAGTAAACAGTACAAGCAGTTACATTCAGACAATTAACTACTGCAGTACTAGCTATTTAGCATAATGGAGCTGCAGTACTACAGGCATTTAAGCCTGGGAATTGCTGTGTGCAGAACAGATTCAAGTTACTGTTCTCATTTGTCAGGATGTAATTCTTAAAAGTAATCCCACTTAACACCAGCTTCAAAAACAGCCATGTACTGTCTTAAGTAAGGGGCTGTTTCACTGCTTCACTACAAACTCTGTCCTTCTCAATGCACATCCTGACATTACAATAGCAGTCTACAAGGAATCAGATGAAAATGAACACCATTTGTGAACATTATATATATTTTAAAAAATTATAGAGAAAAACTGCATCTTCAAATTTCAGTCTTAAGCACATGTGGGTCTCATCTATGTTCTATATACTTGATGACTCCTTCTTATTAGATTTTGATTACAGCATTAATAAAGCAGCAATCCAAGCAATCCTGAAGACATATTTTTTATGATCAGAGCTTGCACTAAGAAATGTGCATTTTTAGAAATGCATGGGCTTTCTGTGCTTAAGAACACTGGCTGCAAACTAGTAAGGTAAGGCTTATTCATGCACTTATTCATGCAGAGACCTGGCCAGGTCTGAATGTGTGGTATGAGAAAAACTATTTGTTCCTTCAGGGCAGGACAAACAACCAAGGAGTGGTTCTGAGTACTGGGAGGAGGCCTGAAGTTAGCAGCAGGGCCATGAGGAACAACAGCAAGTGAAGCAAGGCTCAATTTTGCTAGACTGTAGTCATAGAAGACTAACACATACTCAAAGCAACTTTACTAGTTGTTTAGCAGAAATGGTCTACATCTAAAATAGATCCCCAGAAACATGTCCTTTTACTAGCAGCAATGTGCTCTGAAGTGATATGGAATAAGCTTTTCTTTCTGTGGTTAATTTTTACACCAAGAAAACTAGCAAGCAGCAGTCTCTCAGTAACAGTAGGCAATGACAGCTCAGAAGCTAAAGGAATGTCATGGGAGACTAGAAAGGATCAGGTGAAGGGCTGAGCTGATCCAGCAGTTCAACACCACTAGAAGAAAAGTCATCTTAAGGTCCTACAACCAAACAAGGATCTGTCACTGCAGTCAGCGTACCAATGCAAGCACTCCAGGGCAAGGAAGTGAGACAATGGTCAGAACATCTCAGGCTGATCTCCCTGGTTGGTTTCTTTGCCCTGCTCCAGCCCCTGTCCCCTGTCCTTAGCCACACAGCCCTGTCCCATCCCTTGAACCAGTCTGAGCACTCATTTGGATTCTGTGGTAAATCAACTCAGCCACTAAGCAGTCAAAAACCAAACTCAACCAAGAAAACTTTAGTATGTTTCTAGTTAATCTGGTTGAAATGGTTAGGTGAACAGTGAGCCAAGCTAGAGTAGGTGAGATGAACAGTGGAAGCATGTGGTGACTGCTCAGCAGCCACTCCTTGAATGAGCTTGCAGAACCACCAGAGATGGAATAAACTGACGTAACACTTGGCATCGGGTACAGAGAGAAAGTCATGCTTTCCTCTCCCAATTCCCACTATTACAAAAATTTTGGTCTTCACTAGAACTATTCACTTAACAGGCAGAAAACTACCTCTGCAATAAGCAAGGCAGTTACATACTATTCTAGTCAATAAAAACAGCTTATGATCAGGTCCAGGAACCAAAGCTGATGTAAGTAAAGAGGAGGGGCATGCAACCAGGTCCAGTGAGAGGGAAAAAGATTTTCCTTTTTTCACAGCAGTCAGCTGGCTCCAGTTCACCTGCCCATGGAACAATACTTTTGTCACCTGGCTCTCATACTGACTTCACCACTGATTTACCATGTAAAAAGGTGTAAAACCTTCACCTATTTTATTACTCAACCCATTTATAGGAAGGATAATACTGATTTTTCTCTACCTGGACTAGTTAGTAGTTGCTCATAGTCAATTTGATAAAAAGCTACATTAACTTTGGACAGTGGCAATATTACTAGATTGATAATACCTCCTCAAACACATTCTTCCTGAAATCCAGATCCTCTTGCAAACTCTGGCACCGATTTTCCAGGTCCACACGCATGAGTGTCTCCTTCTCCAACTGCTTCTTTGCCACAGCATGACCATCTTCAGCCTAGTAAAGAATTTTAAAGATGATTTTGTCTGGATTCCTGTCTTCCATCCATAAACCTTTTACAGTCTTCATCTGATGTCTTTGGAGCAGTTACTCACAATAACAAAACTAATGTCAAGCCACTGGTTTAAAGAAAACCAATCCACACCATCACCAGAAAGAAACACAATAAATAAACAAAAGCCACAGAAAAAAAAGAAAGAACAAGTGTGTGTGCACGTTAATTGATATTTAAACCAAGCTTATATGTTTGCATAGCAGCTATTTAAAATGTAGTATTAGCTCAATACATTCTGGTAGAGGAGCCGAGGATTATTAACTCCTCAAGCACAATATGTTGCACTTTCTTTTTCTTGCTAGCATGGTCCCACTGGGTACTCCAGCACAAGTGTAAAATTATGCAGGACCTTACAAAGGACAACATTTAATGACTCAAGATCTAGAACATCAGAAATTTTAAAACAAAAACTTCTGACAACCAAAATGTTTAAAACACTGTGTTGCTTTGGTTATTTCACATAGATTTCTTACAATTTAGTTTTGTATCCAAGAGGGGCAGCCAAAGATTCAGCAGTAAGTAAGATGCATCATTGATGTTCAGACTAGAAACTAACTGCAAAGAAAAAAGGGAATTTATGCTACGCAGCCTGTCCTGTGCTGAAGCAAGAGAGCATTCCCTAGCATACCTTAGCAAGCTGGGCACGCAGATCAGCCACTTCTGCTTCCAGACTGCGTTTCTCATTCAGGACAGTATTGAGTTCTGCCTCACTTCTATGGAAGAGAACTTCCAGATCCTTGATACGACCCTGAGCCACAGACAAATCTGCATCTTTCTTCTTGTAGCTGGAAAAGCAAAAGTACATTATACTTACACATGGGCGCACACCCATCCTGAGCATGTCCTGGTTACAGCCACAGGTATTTTGTTATCAGACACCTTTTATCAAGCCCAGCTCACCACTATATAGCTCCTGCAGTAGCCTGCAAAGGCTGCTGATCACTGACCTGGAACACCCCCCAAAATGTGAAGCTGGTACCATGTTCTGTAAATGCATTGCATAGTAAAAAACAATCATGTACAGACAAGGGAAAAACAAGAAGGCAACTCTGGCAGCTAAGAGACGGTAATGCACACAAGGTGTAAACAGCACTTATTCATCTGGCAGCTACACGGCTGATATCTTTTACTTTAGAGTACAGCCCACAAAGCAAAGTACATGCAATGGCCAAAGAGGCCTGAACATCCCCAAGGTTTTATATTTGATATGGTCAAGTGTATTCCTTATGACGTATTCCCACAAAAAGTAGTAAAATAATCCAGTATGGAAATGTGTCACCTTTAAGGAATAAACCAGTATTGCTTCAGCAGTATTCATTATGGGCAAAGCATGTCCGAGTGCTTTAAATATCATTATTTGAGCTGTTATATCCAACTTGCAGATATGATCAAGATAATCTTCCTTCTGCCCACCAAGTAATTTATCAGTCTTTTCATCTAACACAGTGACTTTCTGCAGCTTTTCTCAGCATGTATTATTATGTTATTAAAAAACTGATCTGTTATGTGCTATAATCCTTCCTTGTTGCTGCTTAAGCTCGCTGTTCTAGCCTCGCACCACATGGGACAGAGGGAATACTTTTAAAATTTTTTTCTCTTAAATTGTTGCAGACACTTTTTCTCCTTTCCTTTCTTCACACTTCTAATCTATAGATATGTAGTTTGCACCTATGGTCCATAAGCTGCTTTAAGGGCCCACAGAAATAACTTCGAAGAGAATTTCTACTACATATAGGCTTTTAGAAGCTCTGTATTCAATCTGCAACTCCAAACATGGAAAAAAAACTATTATGTTTGCAAAGAGGAAAAAAAAAGCTGAAAACCAGTGTTCTAGATTAATACAAACCTTGATGCCCAACCCGGATCCTGAAGCTTGGTTCCTAAAATCCTCATCACTTGTACTGTCTTCTTGAATTTCTGATTTGCTTGAATTGGCCAGAATTACTTTACGAAAATCCTCCATTATCGGGTATTGGTGTGCCCTCCACACAATGGTTTGCCTTTGGCTCATCAGTGTTTTACCAATGGTTTACATGGTTCAGCATGATGTGCATCTTTTTCTAAGCTGACATCTTTATTTTGTGACGCATTCAGCTTGTGTTTTCTCTCTATATTTCATGGTGTAGATCTTAGAATTTGTTTTCATTTAACTGTAACCAATTTTTCTTATCATCAGTCCAATCTGTCACTGTGAATTCTGTTCTGCAACATATGTGCAGTGTCTTCACACTCATCAGCTTGCTGGAGGCACAGACAAAACATGGCTTCTATTTAAAAGACAGTTATTTAGCAGTAGTCAGAAGGTCACAAGTGCTATGTTACACATGTGTTGTAAAACAAGCCACTGTGCCTGCGTCACACCAATCAGTCCTGGGAGCCTTCTGCCTGTGCAGGACTCAAAGGGCAAATGCTGCTTCACTCTGATCATGAACAGCAGTATGTGCTCACACAGCCTCCTGCTTCCTCCCACCTGCAGAAGCCAGGCAGCAAGAGAGTGCTTCCAGGGATGGGAATGAATAGAAGTGTTTGATGTACAGCTTGAACCATAGAGAATTCTTGACAGTGGTAAGTAACTTTGGCCCCCTCAAGCACACTGACAACATAGCAAGCTATTTTAGTTTTTATTTTCACTTATAATTTCAGCCTGGTTTATTGCCTTCATGCAAAAACATGACAGAGGTTTTACAAAGGTACAACTGTTTTTGGGGGTCTCTGAGATTTTAAAAAGTTCCCACAAGGAGTCAGTCCACCTAGTGAGATGTGTCAGTGCTTCAAGGAACACCAAGTAACTTTCCAAGTAGGGTAACTCTTGAGAGCTCTTTTTCCCCAGAAAGAGCCAAGTTTGTTCCAGGGAAATGTTTCAGTGACCACAGAATCACAGCATTGTTTGGGTTGGAAGGGACCTTAAAGCCCATCTCATTCCAACCATGTCATGCTCCAAGCCCCGTCCAACTTGGCCTTGAACACTTCCAGGATGGGGCAGACACAACTGCTCTGGGCAACCTGTTCCAGGCCTTCACCCCCCTCACAGGGAAGAATTTGTTCCTAATATCAAACGTAAACCTACTGTCTTTCAGTCTGAAGCCATGCCCTGTTGTTCTGTCCCTACTTACAGGTAGGTAGCAGGCAGAGGAAGCCACAGCATGACATTCACCCATCTTAGTGCCAGGAGCATGCAGCTCCAGCAGGACTGCTAGAACAAGCAGAATGATGGCACCTGACAGATACTGACCTTCAGACCTAGCTTGACCTGGGAAAAAATGACGCTGGTAAAGATATGAACTGACACTTCATGAACAACAGGACAGGAGACTTTCCTTAACCACACCATTAGAGCTACCTCTGCTATCAATGAATGGACCTTATTCACTTCACCAGGTCTGGTTCAACAGTCACAGGGAGGGTGGTGTTCTACCCAAGCAGAAGTCTTGTGCACCTCACCATAAATGAATTATTCCCATCCATACCTCCTCCACTTATCCCCTCCCTACAGTAGTCAAAAGTTTTGTCAAACAGCTGAAGATGAAAACACAAACACTGGAAGACACTACACAGCATATAGGAGAGAACCATACATGCTACAGAATGATATGAGAATGGCTATTTTTACAACAATATTTTAATTCTCGATTTAAAAATATGTCCCTACTCCTGATACAAACATCTTTAAACTAAAAGTTAAGCTGTTCCTTACATCATATAAATGGTGTTCAAACATCCTAAAGATATTTAACTTTTTATAAAGTGAAACTACCCAACTGCTTTATGAACCCAGTTATGAAGTTGGTTCAAAAGAAAAAAAATTACATTCATGAGCTGCATTCAAGTACAAATATATATGTATGGTAGATGTTGTAAAATACACAGAATGGATGGAAGGCATTTTTAATCTCATCTTGTTTCACCCCTCCCATGAGTAGGGACACCTTCCACTAGACTGGGTTGTCTCCAAGCCCCATCCAGCGTGGCCTTGAACACTTCCACACAGATGGGGCAGCCACAGCTGGTTGGACCCTATGTTCTACCCCCAGAGGGTGCTGGGGCATTGAACAGGCTCCCCTGGGAACGATCACAGTCCCAAGGCTTCCGGAGCTCAAGGACAGCTTGGACAAGACTCTCAGGCACAGGGTGGGATTTTGGGGTGTCTGTGCATGGCCAGGAGTTGATTTGGCGGTTTTTGTGGGTCCATTCCAGCTCAGGATATTCCACGATTCTATGACTGAGTGCCTCACCACCCTAACATGGAAGACTTTCTTTCCAATATCCTAGTCTAATGCTGCCCTATGGCAGTATGCATCCATTCACCCTTGTCCCACCACTACTGCCCTGTACCAATCCCTCTCCCTCTCTTGGAGCCCCTTTAGGCATTGGAAGGGGTTCTGAGATTTCCCTTCCCTGGAGCCTTCTCTTCTCCAGGTGAACACCCCCAGCTGTCCCAGACTGCCTCCAGTGCAGAGGGGCTTCAGTCCTCAAAACACCAGAACAGGTGGCATTCTCTGGACTCACTCCAGTAGCTTCACATTATTCTGATGCTGGGTCCCCAGAACAGAACGCAGTACTCTGGGTGGGCTTGAAGGGGCAAATCACCTCCCTTGACCTGCTGGCCACACTTCTTTTGATGCAGTTCAGGGTTTGATCAGCTTTCAGGGCTGCAAGTTCACATTGTTAGCTCAAATTCAGTTTTGCATCCATTGATACTTGTATCTCCTCAGGGCTACTCTTGATCCATTCTCCACCGAGCCTGTGTCTGTGATGGGAATGACCCAACACATATGCAGAACCTTATACTCGGCCTTGATGAACCTCATATGGGGTTCACACAAGCCCACTTCTCTAGCCTGCTCTCATCTCTTTAGATGGTATTCCTTCCCTTCAGTGCATCAACTGCACCACACATGTTTTGGTTGGCTCCTCTTTCTTGTTAGAAGGAAGTGCTTCCTGCCCCTTGCCCCCCTCATGCCCTAGTTTCACATTCAGTTTTAGGGTACTCTGGAAGTCTTACAGAGATGATGAGCTGGTGGCTCCTGAGATAACAGGAGCCAACACGGAAACACATGTGAAATACTGCCAAGAAATTAAGGACCATTCATCTAAGAAGACAATCCAGCCAACAGTCCAGCTGTTTCTCTATACCAATGCATGCAGTAAATAAGAGGAGCTGGAAGCCACCGTGGTACTGGAAAGCTGCAACCTAGTTGCTGGTGAAACTTGGTGGAATCTCATGACTGGACTTCAACTATCAACAGCTACAGGCTGTCAAGAATGGACAGGTGAGGAAGGAGGGGTGGAGGGGTTACCCCCCCCCAAGAAGTGAATTGAATGTGAAGGGCCATCTCTAAAGAACAGCCATAAGCATTTGAAAGCCTATGGGTAAGAATCAGAGACTGAGGCAACAATGGGAACCCTTGTGGTTGGTATCTACTCCTGGCTGACTGGTCAGCTGCAGCCTTTTTGCTCCAGCTACAGGAGCTATTGCGCTCTTAGACTCATCCTGCTGTGGGACCTCAACCATCCCAGCATCTGCTGGAAAGTAGCAGGGTGAGCTGTAGGCAATCGAGGAGGCTGTTGGAGAGCACTGAGGACAGCTTGTCAAGCCAGGTAATAAATGGCTCTACCACATGAGATGAGATGAGATACTGGACCTGATGGTCACCAACACAAACGAGCCAATCAGTGATGTCAAGACAGGAGGCAGCCTGGGTTGCTGTGATCATGCAGTCCAGGAGTCTGCAGTCCTGAGAGACACGGGTCAACTGAAAAGTAATGAAGAATGAATTTTAGGAAAGCAAACTGCCTACTGTTCAAGAAGTTGGTCAATAGCACCCCCTGGGAAACTGCCCTCAGGGACAAGGGAGAAGATCTTTTAGGAAATTTTCTAGATCACAAGAGCTCTTGATCCTCGGGACTGGAAGGCAAGAGACCAGCATGGATGAGTTGAGACCAGCAGGTGAAACTAAAAGGCAAGAAGATAATGAAGAGGCAGTATTAGTACGGGCTTGTGGATGCCAGCCAGTCAGGGAGAAATGGCAATCGTTTCTCACAGTGGCTTGTGAGACTTTTTAGGGATTTGTAAGAATGTGATAACTTGTTAGTACAAACAATCTGCAGCTGGTGTTTTTCCATCTTGTTTTCCTGTTCTTCTCAAGGATGGTGTGTGTGAGAAAGATGTTTTTTATTAACTAGTCAACCAAGTGGAATGTATAGTATCAGTCTATAATAACTGAAGATTCTTTTGTAATAAAGCCTTCTTTTCTCCTCTTGCACTTGGGTCGTTCATCTGTTCTTGTGTCATCCTTGGCGCAAGGGTGGCTCGGGCTGGTATCCTGGCAAAAGTATGGAGACATTGCCTGGTTGTGAAGGGATAGGGTCAGTAAGGCCAAGGTGCAGCTGAAGTTGAACTTGGCAAGAGACACCAAGAAAAACAAGAAGATCTTTTGCAGGTATGTTAGTCAGAAAAGGAAGGTCAAAGCAAGCGTACTTCTTCAATGAACAAGCCTGGCAAAGTGGTTCAGACAAGGCGAAGGTTGATGTACTCAACAACTATTACGCCTCAGCCTTCAATGGCAACCTCTCCAGCAGACGGACCACAAAACAGGAACTGGGAAGGCAAAATAGCTCACACTATAAGAGAAGGTTAGGTTTGTGACCACCTGAGAAACCTGAGTCCAAGTCTATGGGACCTGACATGATGCACTCCAGAGGAACTGGTTGATGTAGCTGCCAAGCCACTCTCCACGACATTTGAAAACTCACGGCAGTCAGATGAAGGCCCAGGCAAAAGGGAAACATTGCACCCATTTTTCAAAAGGATGGGAAGGAGGACTTCAGGAGTTATTACCTGCCAGCCACACCTCCGTACCTGAGAACATCATGGAACAGATGCTCTCAAAAGCTCTGCAAAGGCATACGGAGCAAAGGGAAATGATTCAAGACACCCAGTACAGCTTCTCCTAGTGGCCTTCCCCTGCCCACTGATGGAGTCACTTAATCGTGGAAGGGCTATGAATATTGTCTGTCTATATTCTGTAAGGCCTTTGATAAAGTTCCCCCACAAAATCCTTCTCTGATTGCACAGGTAAAATTTGACAAAGGCATCAATGAAGAAAAGTAGTGGGCATATGCATAAACACAAAAGAATTTGAAAATTCAGAACTAATTTGGTTTTTGTAACGGAAGGCAAGGAGCATAAGCAGGGGTAGAAACCCTGCACAGAAGGGCTCTAAGAGGGCCTTACTCTGCCTAAAGAGGCCACAGCAAATCTGATTACCACAAAACACTTCTGAGTTCTGTACCACTCCTGCTACTCACTGCAGTCTTGGGAGACAGCTGAGTCTGATGTAAAATACTACCTGGAGCTTACCTTTCTTCACACATCAGCAGCTCAGAAGCACTCAAAATGCAACTGTGCTTGAGAAATTACTCATAAATAAAATACAGAACAAGACATAGAACACTGTTATGGTAACAACAGCATCTTGAATACTGACTGAAGTTCCAATTCTGCAGCTTTCCTTCCCAAGAGGATACACTAAAACAGCAAAAATGACAGAGGACAAAATGTTGATTGAAAGCACAAAGCAACTTCAGGTGTAGAAGCAACTAAGCAGTAAGATGCTTCCACTTAAAAAAACGAGATAATTAAAGAGAAAATCTTAGGAGATATGAAGGAGAATACAAAAATAAAGGGATAAATGAACAAATGAAACTGGGCAGGCAGATTGAACAACATGTTTATACAATATGTAGATAAACTCAGAATCCCCTTGGTATGTCTAAGAACTCCACAAACAGCTGGTCTCAGAATACCGGACACACTATGAAATGCAAATCCATGATGGCTATTTCACAGAATCCAGCTGGACATCAGGAAGTCCCTTAGCTGCAGGGAATTGTTGAAGAGTGGAAGAGTATTCCAGAGAACTGTTGCTATGCGTGTTACATTCCTCTTTTCTCTAGACAAATGGAACAGAGATCAATTAACAGGCTAAGTAGACCTTTGCTCCAATTCAAACTGTGGGGGCTGAAGAGCTAGCCAAAGGAGGGCTTGCTGCACTCCCCTTGAGGGCGAACCCCTGAGCCACTGACATTAGGGCGAGTAAAAATCACCCCCAGAGGCCTTTGCAGTTCTGGGTTAATCCCTTGTTGCTCATTGGTCGCTCCCCTCATGCTCCACCCCTGAGCCCACATCCCATTGGTTACTGGCTTTGTCCCGCCCCTCACCATCCCTATATAAATCCCTGGTTTGGAGCGCCCCTGTTCCGGGCTCCCTTCGCGGAGGGCCCTGCTTTTAATGAAGGCCACTGTGGAACACCATACAGAGCTCCAGTCTCTTTCTCCACCTCGCCTGAGCTGATTATCACATGCTGGGCTGGGAGAAGGACATGCCTGTGCCCCTGAACTGTCCTTCTTAGCATGCTCTTCAGGAAGGTCCTGGCACCCTTACCACCACCGCGGTAACAAACTGCTCTAGAAAAAGCCTTGGGATGCTTCTTGTTGACTTAGCAGGGAAAATTATATCCAATTATCTCAAACACTAAAAATCCCCCAGCAAATGTTACAACATTGGTAACACAGAGAAAAAAAATCTAAACTAAACAAATATGTGCACCAGAATCCAAGCCCTGGGAGTTGAATTTGCATTCACATGGAACCCTGGTGCAGTGTTATCTGTCAGTATCTGGACAAGATACAGAAAGACATAAGCAGAAGAGCTTCCTCTGAAGTCCATTACATCAACAAAAAAAACCTTGCTCTTTCCCAGACCACAGGCCCTGTCTCAAATCCTTGTGTCCTATCCAAGGCTCTTGATGCAGGTTGGTCAGTTGCTTCACAAGTTGAAATTGTGCAAGTAGACAGCCCCAGGAAGGAACTAAACACAGGATAAGCCTCAGGCTCCTCTGGGCACAAACCAGACCTGATGTTACCACCTCCAACTGTACCCTGTGGCTTCCCTGGAGTATCTTCAGAGCTTTCCATGCTCACAAACCCAGGCTTTGGGAGAAAAAAAGAAATGGGGAATCTGCTAATAAACCAGGAGGTTGACTGTGATCCTATGTTGCAAGGGAAGTCTATTATCTCCTGTCCCAGCAAACCAACCTATTCCAAGGAAACAGAATGGCAGTGTTTGGGATCACTCCTGGCCAGACTGTGCTGGCATCCTTAAATCTCTCCTCTGTTATGAGCTTGAAAGAGAGATACAGGCAATAGTAGTGAATATAAACCTATGCAATAACCTACTCTTCCACTACACAGTTCTCAAAGCAAGTTTGGTCTGAGATGTGGTAATCACATATTCTCTGAACAGAGAGAGACTTAATTCTCTCCCAGGATTTTCCTGAGAAGCTGTGAGAAAGCTCAGAGAAAACAATTCTTATCTTAATCTCTGCACCTGTTGTTGTGCACATGTGGAACGTGCTATGGAGATCGTTCACCAAAAGGCAGTTTCTTAATTGGACTCTGGTGATGGTGTTTTGATTAATTGACCAATTGGTCCCACATGTGTGTATCGGACTGTCTGGCAAGGTGAAGGGTTTTTTAATATAGTATAGTGTAGTATAGTATAGTATAGTATAGCTTAATAAAGCATTTGATCAGCCTTCTGCAATCATGGAGTCAATGCTCATTATTCCCGTTCAGGGGCCTGCCTCTACAATACTGAGAGAAGCACCACCTGACTGTCAGCATTGACAGGGAAGCTTCAGTAATGAGGTAGATGTCAAGTGAACATTGCAAACCAGACAAAAAATTGGAAGTTTCACTTACAAGAGTCATATTTAAAATCTGGCCACATCACAAGCTAGACACCACAAACACTCCAAGAACATTATAAGCATCTCAATGGACTGCAAGGAATTAAGTAGAAGAAACTCTGAAGTTGAGGAATTCAACTCTACTGCTATGAACTGTAAACACAGAGAGAAACCCAGAAAACCAGGTATTTTTCCCTCTTCTATCACAGAAGACAAGCAAACAAAAAGTTGAAATTAGTTTTGTAGAATTCATTATTGAAGTGACTGGTAAGGGGCAACTCTGTTTCCCAGACAATGGATGAGGGGGGTGATCCAAGGGAAAACACTATCTCCATCACTTTACATGCACAATTTTCCACAAGGTATTTGTGCAATCTCTTAGGGCTATCAAAAGTCTAAAGAACAGGAATCAACTGGATTCTCATTACCTGCCAAGTGAAGATACTTCTTACAAGGATACCTTAATCAAAACAGAGAAATATGAGAGGTGAACCAAATTCCCAGTTACTACTGCTGCTCTCTTATGGAGTTTGCTTTAAAAGCCAAGCAAGAAGAGTACCTGCTATCACAAGATGAGAGAGACAACCTTAAAGTCCACATGATGCCAACTGCCATGCAAAATATACTATCCAAAATAAATGCCAAGACTGCTGGCCTGAGGCTTTGAAGAGGAAAAACAGTCCCAACAAGAACATCCCAGCAGGGCTGGGTGGGATTCACCTCACTGCACTTCAGGGGTTTTTTGGCTGACCTGGTTACCAGAGGGGTTTTTCACGGTTAACAAAAGCTGAGCTAACCAAGTCCACAAATACCAGCACACAACTTGCCTGACCACATGCAGGCCTATGGTATTGGCTGTGCTTCAACAGACTTTACACTGACTCAAATGCAGATGCTTACATTATCACTATTTCATGTTTGGACAGTTGTTTTAGGGCAAATTCAAAAAATATCTCCAATGGCTGACTTCAAAAAAAGCAGAGAAAATGAGTATCTAGGGATACAGCAAAATTTACAGAGAAAACGTGAAATACTTTATCATAAATCAGCTAGCTAGTCAGAAAAAAAAGACAGCGGAGGGAAACACTTAAGTCCTTTTATAACCACTCAGCTGCAAACGAAGACAGATGAGAGACTTACAGTAGGCCTTAGTGGCACTGCCAGATTAAAACCTATTTTATGGCTGACAACATTGATAAACAGGTGATATACATAATGACCTGCTCAGGAAAAATGTGTAATTCCTGAATCTTATATATTAAAATAGGCAGCAAAATTCAATTAGAAGCAAAAATTTATTTTCCCACTACATATATTAACTTTAAAATGAAGTTTCTACTGCTAAACAATATTTGATTACAAATAATTCCCCTGGGAATTGAAATAATGGATTCTACTTGGCTTCAGGAACGAGTTTATTATGCCAATTCTCTGTGATGCAAACTGAACAGCAGTTCAAAAAAATTTAGTCAGTACAAGGTCTTCTCCCAGCACATTTACATTGTGGCTTCATGTCTTTTCAAGGCAACACTGCTTCCATATTCCCAAACTGCTCAGGGCCAACCTTTTCAATTTTCTTCCATTTCTCCCATCACTCATACAGTGAACCAGACCAAATAAAAATCATTAATTAACCCTCCTTGGATGGATCAATTTTAATCTAGGTCTCTTTCTCAACCTAGTTTACCAAGCAGCTGCACACACGTGTGTTCACGTAAGGGGAGGCATGACAGGACTAAGCAGTTTGGATGGATCGATTTTAATCTAGGTCTCTTTCTCAATCTAGTTTACCAAGCAGTGCACACACGTGTGTTCACGTAAGGGGAGGCATGACAGGACTAAGCAGGTACAGCCATTTGCTTGAGTCTCACATTACATGACATTCATCTTACATTAACAAATGCACTTGTGGGCAGTATATACTGCTAGAATTATGTGCTCTGACCAGCTGTACCAACAATCTGAAGGATTTTCCCTCTGACAAACCTGTATCTTCTCACAGATCTCCTTCCAGGAGGTGTTTTAAGAAGCATCACTAGTATCATTTCCACAGCAAATATTGCCCATTCTAATCGAAAGAAAAGAAATTGAATACCCTCCTCACCTTTTATTGAACTCCTCAAGTTCAGCTCTCAGTTTTCCTATTTCAATTTGTAATCTAGCCCTCTCTTTGGCAGTTTCATCCAGAACTCTTCGAGCATCAGCCAGTTCAGACTCATAGAGACTCTTGATTCCACTCACCTAAGGGGAAAAAAAGTATTTGGGTATGAGAACATCACAACAACTATCAAAGAACTGAAACATAGGACCAGGGTACACACAAGTTTCTTTGAAAAAGGATGTATTATATGATTTCTGCCATTTAAGAACATTCTATATTGAACATTTTCAATTAATGAGCAACCCAAAGATTTAGTTTTCATTACTACTGCAACAAAACATACTATGTTTGAAATGTGCAAACCTTCCCAAGAGATAAACTAAACTAGATCAGTGCACCGTACAATCTTAACTTCAATTATTTGCCCTTATTCCCAATACTGGTGCTTTGGGAGATCTTTTTTTTTTTTTTTTTTTTTTTTAACACTTGAAGACATTTTGTGGAATACAAGCCCAAGGGTCCATTTTGACTCTCCTGTTCTTCCACTACAAAGCTACAAAGGGTCTGAAACCACATGAACTAAAGAAATGTAAACTGTTCAGAAGTGAGCTTCCACTCTTGTTCTCTATCTCAGAGAGTAAAGAACTACAGACTTCTCTCTGTCCCAAAATAATCTATCATATAATCAGTAATACAGACTGCATGAGGCACCTGGAAGTCTTCTATACCTTTACATTTTTTTAAGACAAGATTATTTGAAAGTTATATCAGACAGCTAAAATGTACAGACCATGTAAGACTGCTACTTTTGCTTCTGTGAAAGGATACCAGAACAACTTTCATAGAATATGCTGGGTTAGACCTGTCAGGAGCATCGTGTCCAACTCCTGGCCCTGCACAGGGCACCCCAACAATCCTACACTGTGCCTGAGAGTGTTGCCCAAATGCTCCTTGAGCTCTGGCAGCCTTCGTGCTCTGAGCGCTTCCCTGGGGAGCCTGTCCAGTGCCCAACCACCTCCTGGGAAAAAACCTTCTGACATCCAAGCTAAACCTCGCCTGACTCAGTTCCACACTGTTTCCTCAACCTCCCTCGTTGGTCATGAGAGTGTACAGACTAGTACCTGCCTCTCATAAGGAGGCTGAAGACTGCATTGAGGTCTCCCCTCAAGTCTCCTCCAGGCTGAACAAACCAAGTACCCTCAGCAGCTCCTCACACAGCTTCCCCTCTAGACCCTTCCCCATCCTTGTGGCCCTTCTTTGGACACTTCTCTATTAGCTTAATGTCTTTTATACTGAGGTGCCCAAAACTGCCCCCAGAACTCAAGGTGAGGCTGCTCCAGTGCAGAGCAGAGAGACACAATCCCCTCCCTCACCCAGCTGGCCTGATGCCCCCAAGGACATGGTTTGCCCTCCTGGCTCCAGGGCACTGCTGACTCAGATCCAACTTGCCATCAGCCAGAACCCTCAGGTCGCTTTCTGTAGCCTCTCTTCAGCTTCTCGTTCCCCAGTCCATCCACACAACCACGGCTGCCCCATCCTAGGGGCAGCATCTAGCACTTGCCCTTATTAAGCTTCACATGGTTGGTGATTTCCCATCTCTGGCTGGTCAGCATTTCCCTGGAGGGCCTCTCTGCCCTTGCAGGTGTTGACAGCTACTCCCAGTTTAGTGCCATTGGCAAACTTTCTTAGAATCCCTCTGAGTCCTGCATCCAAGGATCATTGATGAAGATGTTGATGGGCTGAGGTTGGAGACCCATGGAACTCCACTTGTGACCAATGTCAGCCTGATGTCCCTCTGTCACTATAACCCACTGTGCCCAACTTGTGAGCCAGTTCCTCACCCAGCATGTGACAGGGTTATCCACCTGTATGCTGGACATTTAGTCAGGTGGATCCTGCCTCTCTGAAGCAGTTGTGAATCCTGAAAGACATTTCCTTAAAGAATGAAATAATGAGTTGGGTTGGAAAAGACTTTAAAGCCCATCTCATTCCACCCCCTGCCATGTGCAGGGTCACCTTCCACTATCCCTGGTTGTTCCAAGCCTCAGTCTGGACTGAACATTTCCAGGGATGGGGCAGCCATAGCTTCTCTGAACAGAGCAGAGGTGCAGAATCCCCCCATTCCCTGCTGCCCACAATGGGGGCTCAGCCCATCACAGAGGAGGTTTCTGGGGGCTAGTGCCAATGGTCAGGGCAGGTTCAGCCCCTCACCCACCAACACCACTTCTTCCCAGAGAGACTCTCAATCCATTCTCCACCCAGCTGAAATTTGCACATGGGGTTTGCTGTAGAATCCAAAACCCTCTTGCCAACAGCAGTTGTGCAATCCAGAGTTGCACTGCAGGATTTGCTTGGCTATCCTCAAGTCCTTCACTCTCCCCACACCACCTGGGCTCTGATGACAATCATTGTCTTGATTTGAAAGACAGGTGTCTGCCAAGGAAGGCAGAAACCTCCCTAGGAATGGAAAACATGACCTTTTCTCCCCACAAAATCCCAACTTTGAAATGATGGGATTTTCAGGCAAAGATATGGGAAAATGAGTAACAGCTCTTTACTAGTATGTTTATGTATAACAAGGCAAACAAACAACAGCAGCAGCAACAAACAGAAGCACAGGGTCAGTGCCAGCCCCAAGCACAGCCCCAGCCCCAAGCACAGCCCCAGCCCCAGCCTCTCTCGGCACTTTCCCCCTTGCTGCAGTTCCAGGCACAGCCGCCAGGGGCGCCAGTGGCTCCCGGCCAGGCGGGGCAGGTGCGATGATTCCCCCGCGGCTGCAGGGGGCGCTGTGGCGCGAGCTCGGCCGCCTCTCCACACGGCAATGGCGGGTGAGAGAGAGAAGGGGCTTCCTTTGGAAACCCTCAGTGGGCAGCCGGTCTCAGCGCAACTTGGGAAGCTGAATTACCTGCAGCAAGAACTTCAGAGCAGCAAGCTGGAACAGCAGCTGTAGGCACACCCAGAGTGGCAAACACAGTGCAGCAAAAACGCAGCAGCTGTGCCAGGAGAGGCAGGGGTCAGGTAGCCCCGGGTGTCCCTTAGTGTAGCAAAAAGCCAGAAGCAGCTGCAGAAAACCGGGAGGCTGGGCAGTGGCAGCTGGGAGACCCCCTCAGACCGGCTCAGGGTTCCAGATTTCCCCTGGAGCACCTGAGTAGATGATGAGGGTCCTTCCCAGTAAGGTCAGGTGTTGAAAAGGTCACAGGCCAATGGCAGCTCTTATAAGCAAAGGCTCATCCATGGTAGTCGCAGCAGTGCAGGACAGAACTCCACGGTGGCAGCGAATTCTCCCTGCAGTAGCAGCAGCCCAACTGTCTGCCTTCTGACCCCGAGAGCGAGTGAGGAGCTGAGCCCCCAGCCAAAATCTCATAGTGTCTCTGCACTTCTTAAGAGAAAGCCCCCCACCCTAGGGACTGCAGCCAGCTGCATCCCTTCCCCACGTCTTGACCACATCCTTTGTCTTTCTCAAGCATCTATAGCTCCAGTCTCTTAAGCAGCAAATGGGAGAAAAATTCTATAAGAGAAAGAAAAGGAAAAAACCACCAACAACAAAACAAACAAATTAAAAAAAAAACCAAAAAAGCCAAACCAAAAAAACCTCAAACAAAACCCACCCCTAACCTCCAACAATCTCCCAGAGCCATATAGTTATGTTTGATACTCTTCAGGTCCCCCTTGCCACTAGCACTGGTCCCTTTGTTGAAGAGCAGAAGTGATGAAACTCATTTGGCCATGTGTGCTTCAGCAGTCTCTCTACCATGTCCAGAACACAAGCCCTGGGAAGCAGCAACGAACCTTCCCAGATGACAAGTTAGGCCAGCAAATGGGTCCCTCAACTGTGAAAATGGAAACCCCATCTGAAGGCAATGGAAAAACCCCAAAATGTTCAGCAGAAAACAAAAGGACATGCTGCAGCCCAATTCACTTCATGCCCATGTGCTCCCAAGTGTAAATCTTTCTGCACAGAGGCCAACCTAGACACTCTTACTGCACTACAAATGTGCTTTCACTTTTTTACCCCCTCTTTTGCTGGCAGAAGAGCCTGCAAATTTGTAACTGGGCAACACAGGGAATGAGAAAATTGAAAAAGAAAACAGAGGTGCTTCCATAGCAGACTCTGAAAGAAACAACTGCTGGATGCTCTCACCTACCTGTGCTGGCAGTGTTCAAAGCTCACTAGGCAGTGGGTCAAGGGCAGACACACTGACACAGACCCTCCCAAAGCAATCCCACTTGAGAAAAGCTGCAAGATGTCACTCAGTGAAGACTTGAAACACTTCAAGAAGACACTGAACCAAGATGCTAGGCAAGAAACATGGTCCAGCCAACGACAAGTGACTCTAGACAAATTTGCTGATGAAATATTAATCTCGTAAGAATACATTAATGTGCAAAACACAAGTGTATTCCAACCAAGCATGGCTCAGTATGTTCTTATTTAGCCAGTTATAGATTGACAAAGGACTGCCAGTCAGCTGTGGTTCAGGCCCACCAAGAGTATCAGTCAAGTTCTCAAGAACAATGAAGATGTGTGTTATGTCACCTCCAAGATGACATTTACAGTGCCAGAAAACCATTTAACCCAGTATTTCAGAGGATGCAACTTGAGTGACCCAACGTCCACAGAAGCAGGTGACAGCTAGGCAACACCAAACCCTCATATCCTGGTCATGACAGTAGCTCTGGTCACTACACATGGTGCACACAAAGGGCATGGTAGCTCCAACACTGGCAGGTAAGAGGAAACCACGTGAGATTGCATCTCTGGGGGTGTGAGCGCACCTGCACTCACACCCACGGAGATGGGAAGACACGGGTGAAGAGGGAACCCCATAGATCCTCCTTTTGTTACAAGGGCAATCACTCTCAGCAGCTGAGGCTCCCAAGGATCTTATTTTTTTTTAATTCTCCTTTGAGGGGGTTAGCACAGTGGGGTGTCCTCTGAACAGCACAGTAATCCCTCCTGTCCCCACCAAAACATGTGTTCCAGAAGGCTACAACCATACACACTGCAGGAGAGAGTAGGGAGTTCGTACAACGCAACTGAGGAGAGCTCTAGGACTGGTCTCTCAACTCTTCCAGTATGTCCCCTCCCAGCCTCACAAATCAGATTATTGCAACAGTGACCCAACACAGTGAGAACAGCATCAGTCATGTACTAAGGATGCAGAAAAACAAGGGGATGGGCTCAATTTCTCTTCTGTCACAGGCTAACTTACACAAGGGCAGTGATGGAGGAAAGCAAACAGAGAAGGAATGAGGACAGTTAGAGGTTCCCTCAGCCACATCTGCAAACTTTTTTTTTCATTTGTCTGAGGGCTTACAGTATACACTTTTTATTTATCTATGTGCCTACTGCATACAAGTAAAGCAGCATTGGACAGGGTTAGGAAAAAGGCTATAATTAATAAAGAACTAAAGATTAATCAACTGCAAAGCTCCTTTTCTCTGCTGTTAAGAGATAGCAACCCTGTGTTCATAAAAAAGAACAGGAATTATATTGTTCTAAGACCATGCTGAGACTGCCACACAAACAGCAAACACCTGCTTTCTGCAATCTTGTTCAAGGTGGTGATTGAAACAATGAGGAAAAAGAACATCCTGATCAGCTGATGATTAAAGAATCTCTGGCAGAACAATGACTACAGTCCTTGCCTGATCAGCATCAGTAGAACTTCTCTCATCCAGAAGACACTACCCTAAACCAGAACTTTGAGCACAGCTCAAAACCGTTCCCATGCATGCAGGGTTGGGGCAGGGGGCGTCAGGAATGGTCACCCATTACTCAGGACATGTCATGTCAGTAAATAACAGTCTCACCCAGCTCAGGTATGGTCCCTGTGGGATACTGGAGTGACAAGCAAAGAACAAACACCTCTCTCATGATAACCACAGTTCTGTATACTGCTTGCCATAGCTATCCTTAACCTTGAGAAATCCACCTTTGACCATGGACCCCTATCAATCATCTGCTCTCTAGGCAAAAGTCTCAGGTAGTACCAAGAGCCCACTGGTGAGCAGTCCTTCCTGTCTGCTTCCCACAATGTGCATGATACCGCCTTACCACAGCGGCAGGTGATGTTTTCTGCCATCACCAAAGAAAAGCCAAAAATAATAGAATACTGAATTAGCTTTTATAAATAATAAATAAGATCAGACTCAAATTTACACACAGTTGAGGACAACAAATGGGAATTTTCATTTTGAACACTGTGGAAAAAGAAAATAGTCTCCTAGAAGCATGCAGAGCTTAGATGCTTACATATATAAAGATTTAATAATGCAGAGAGAACAGTATGTAAATTACACTGGACTATGTTTAACTGTGCTTCTACACAGAAGTTAGAGCCACTTTGGGTTTTGTTTGGGGGAGGTTGTGGGATTTGGAGGGTTTATTTTAAATTAATATCTTATTTCACACTAAGTCTAATAATTTTATGAATGCAAATTCCAACAATTAATAATTGTTGGAATTTGCTGAATTGTCAGCAGAAAATCCAATTTACCAGGCTGGTCCTGAAAGTGAAAGGACAGGATTCCCCCATTCCAGTAAATAGAAAATCTGACAGCTATGTGGCTTCTACAGTCCTAAACCAATGTCTACTACCCAGTACTAAAACAACAAAACTACAAAGTTTCCTTTTGTGGACATACATAAACAATAAATAGACCTTCTAAAGGGATGAGGAAAGTATTTAACAAAAGTGGTCCAGAGACAAGCCAAAGCATCAGTGCCAAAGAAGAGCCCAAAGAAGTTTGTTATGTCTAAGGATTAAGACGTTTTTGAAGTCTGGATGAAAAAAACAGAGGCAGAAAGCTCAAAGTAACCAAAAGGTTCCTATCAATATTCTCAAGTTTATTTTCTGATTACTGCATCAGAATACTTTTCAGAATTGCTCACACAGTACACAGTTACAAACTGTTTTACACTGATGTTAAAAGTGTAATGAAATTATATCTATGTTGTCTGCTTGTCCTCTTATTCTTGCTACATATGTGCCGTCAGTAGAATTACATTCTGCCTCTCGCATTTCAAAGGGATACTCCTTCCAGCCTCCAGCAATCTACAGCTTAGAAGTTCCCTAAATTAGATGTGTTTATTTTGTTTATAGCATGATTTCACACGGTAAGCGATGTTTCATGCTTAGAAATAGCTAGCGATTTTGAAAGCATGGAAGTTACAATATATCATTAAGTGATACAAAGGGACTTTAAAGGTACTTCTGCTTTGGGCATACATACACTGATTGTAGGTACTCCATCCCCAAATAAGACATTATAACATCTGCTCTATTTAAACTAAATCAAATCAAATCCTCCTCCCAACACCCCGAGCACCATCAAATCAGCATCTCAAGGGGTGAAAAAAGGAAAAAAGACAAAAAAAATTTTAAAGCTACACAGTGGCACAGTGAGCCATCACATCCCAGAAATCACAGTCCACGCTGTTCATTGATAGGCTTCCCACAGCACCTTAACACCATCTCAATGGTGGGGCACCGCAGCTTGCTGAGGGGGTTTGGGCTTGCACAGGACGGGACTGTCCCCAGGGTGTCACCGACTACATCCTTCCGGAAGGACAGTACCGCGGAAAGCAGACACCACAGAACAGGGAAAAGCAAGGCTTAGCAAAAAAAAAAAAACAAACAAACAAACAAACATGCAGTTTTGCTTCCAAAACTGGAGGAAACAAATCAGAGTCGCTTACACGGACTTGATTCCGAGTATTTACGGAGTCTGTAAAAGATTTCCTACGGCCAGAGGCAAAGCCAGTCTAAACCCTTTCAAATCTCCCATCCCATTGCATCAGCAGTCAAGACCAGAGGCCATAGGGGACACCCAACACGCCGGTACCAGAGGATGCATGTGCTATGGGCGCGGGGCATTGGAGGGCTCGGACTGCCCGCGACCCCGGCCGAGCCCCGCCCGCGGCCGAGGGAGCCGCAGCGGCCCCGCGCTGCAGCCCGGCCGGCGCGGGAGCCGCCAATACCGCCCGCAGCGCCCCGCTCCGCTCCCGCCACCGGCACGGGCTCCTCCCCGTGCCGAATCCCGCCTTGAATGTGTCGCCAGTAGTCCCTCAGCGCGACACCGCGGCCAGAGTACCCCAGGCCGCCCCGAAGGGCCGCGCGGGTGGGTGCTGGGTCTTCACAGCCCCCGCTCCCCGCGCGGCGGACGGGCATGGCGCGGCGGCCACACGGAGCCGCCACAGCGCACCCCGCGCCGCGCAGGGAACGGGCGGGAGCTGGCCAGTCGAGCCCCGGGCCGCGGACCCGCCCCGGGACGGAGGCGGGGGGCGCCACACGAGCAGTCGCTGCTCGCCCCCAACTCCGGCCGTACCTCCCGGGTGGTGACCTCCTCCTTCTCCGATATCTTCAGCAGCAGACGGTCGTTCTCCAGCTCCAGTGCCCGTACACGGTCAATGTAAACAGCCAGACGGTCATTGAGCTGCCGCAGTTCCTCCTTCTCCTGCAGCCGGGAGATGCGGGTCGGCGACAGCGGGGTCCCGCCGGGGGTGCCGCGGCTCGGAGTGCCTGACATGGCGCTGGGCTGGCGGGCGGGCGGGCAGCGACTCATTCAATCCCGCCGCACCGGGGGAGGGAGCGCTAAGATGGCGGGCGGGCGGCCCCTCGCGCCGCGGCGCCGCCTGGGACATGCAGTCCCGGCGCCAAGATGGCCGCGGGGGGTAGCAGTGTCCGCCATTTTGCGCCCAGTCGGGGCTCGCGGGTGAGGTTCGGGCTGCGCCTCAGGGGTAGAACCGGACGTGGGTGAAGTGAAGAGGTTTTGGTGGCAACTGCGGAAGGGACCGGAGCGACCAACAGGACTGACCCTCACCCCCTCCTGGCGGAGCAACAGCCCGGATACCCCGCAGGGCTCAGGCCTCTGGGCTGATGGGTTCCCTAAAAGGGTGTGTTTGTGTTTTCTCTGTAGTTCCCTCAAATATCGTCCACAGCTGCCTGTTCTGTGTGTGATTTTGCCCCTTGCTGTCGGCTGTGCACAGGCCATAGTCCAGGCATGTGCTGAAATGGAGAAAACATAGATTGGACATCCCCAAGGTTGATATTCTTAGGAGTGCCTGAAGAGTGATGTTTTTTTGGCTACGTAGTCAGACTTTGTACAAACTAAAATTCTCTGAGAAGTTTTCTGTTCCTGAGTATTTGGAGTTGTATTTTCCCCCAAAACCCCAAATTCTGTCGGTTCTTGTGCATTAACTAGTATAAACTAGATCACCGTTCCTGCTAAAAGCTGTTCCTGGTCTTGTGCCTTCAGCTGAGGGAGCTGAAGGGAGGGCTGAGAAAAAGGAGAAGTTGAAAAAACAGACTGAAAAGTCTGTCATCTATATGAAGACTAAAGAGAAAAAGTAGCAAGAGCATTATGCAAAGGTGGGAGTATGGGTCTGGATAGAGAAACAGGAAAGACAGCAAGAAAATACAGCATACAATGTGAAAACTTAGGGACCCAGGGTGAAAAAGTAGGTAGTAATTTGGTCTCAAAATAGAACTAAAACAATCTTCATGTGAAATCCTAGTATCAAGTACACCTCAAAATGGAAAACCTTGGAATAAACTCAGGAATTCTGGATGCTCAATATCCATGTGGGCAAATAGCTGTAAGTCTCTTTAGCAATCACTGCATAAATCACAGGTTTTCACCTGAATGCACTTTCCTCAAAATGTCCATCTGATGCAAAACTATTTGTCCTGGCTGCGTGAGAGAGCAGAATGCCTGTCCCACCTCCTCGGGCATCGCCTCTCCCGGGACAGGCTGCGTGTCCCTTCACCTCCGCCTCCTGCCGAGAGCCGAGGGTGGGAATTTCCACACCAGTCCGTGCAGTGGTGGGCAGCAGTGGGCTCCCCGGAGGGTGTTTATGAGTAACAGCTAAAATGAAAACAGATCACTCCCGTGCACTTTCTGAAAGGCACAGCCTCTCTAGGCTGAGGTATGAGGGCCGCTGCCGGCAGGGCGCTGCCAGTGGGATCTGATGATATGATGGGCGACTCAGCGTGAAATTCAGCTTTCTGCCCGAATCGGGAAAGGAAGCGAGAGCAGAGACTACAAATCCCAGGGTGCTGCGGTCGCTGCTCGCAGGGAGGATGGGTCCTGCCCCGTCCGCCTCCTGCGCTTTGTTGCAGCCGCACTCGGGAGCGCAGCGCAGCGCAGCGCGTGGTTTGAATTTTGGCGCCTGTCTGCAAACTGTAACCGACCTGCCGCCGGACCGGGCCCGGCCCCGGCCCCTTCTCCTGCCCCGCCTGCTGCCCCACGCGTCCGTGTCGGCTCTAACAGCACCGTCTTCCCCCGAGCAAACCAAAAAAACACCCCTGAGCATCAAGCCGTACACTTAGATTCTTTCTTTAACATTCAGTTTCCAACACCAGCAAATTTGTGGAAGACCAGCTATAAACTCTGTTTGAGTTAAGACAGGAAAAAATATTTTAAGAATGCTGAAAGTCTCTGCATAAGCATTTTTGGGCTTTCTCACTTGTTATTTGATGTGATCATCTGTGCATCTTTCATATTTTAGAAATTCTTTTAAGATTTTTGCCTAATTTTGATTCATAATGTAAACCAGATGTAAATCCCCTTTATTCATGAAGTTGAGAAAATGGCTTAGAAAATTTGTTTCAAGAGTTTGTGTGCTTTGGAATTTGTTGGGATTTTTTAGGTTGTTTGTTTGTTTGTTTGTTTGGTTTGTTTGGTTTGGGGGTTTTTTTTGTCGTTGTTGAGGTTTGTGGTTTTTTGGGTTGGGGGGTTTTGTGTGAGTTTTTTTTTTGTTGTTTTTTTTCCTGTTTGTTTGGTTTGGGTTTTTTCCTTCTAGTGTTACTGGGTATTTTCATAGTGTTGCTATCAACTGTATTGCAGTAAAGGTTTTTTTCAAAATATACTTCCTGAAATATGCATTGATAATTATACCTGATATTTTCTACCTTTTTTAGAAAGTCCCTTTCTTCAGCAGTAACCTGGACATTTGCACAATTCCATCCCTGACACCAATCTCCACTTGTTAACAGAATATGTATGTTCACTTTTCCTATCTCTTCTAAAATGAAGAGAATGGTTTGGAGGTGAGATGGGGAGAGGAAGCATTAAGGAAGAAAGGGAAGTAGAAAAGCTGAGTGCCTACTCACCAGCTGTGTTTTCCAGGGAGTGCAACACATGTTTCACTTGTGGCTTTACATCTATTTAAATACTGGTCCTCTTGGATCCCTCCTATGATAGGGATTTAGTATTGAACCATGGTCAATATGGTGGCTCATCTCTTAATGTTTAGCAATTAGTTTTTTATTAGAGACCTTGACAGATCTTTGCTACCCAAAACAATTTTACAATAAACTCTTTTTGTTTTGAGCAGGTAGAATGGATTTGTTATTCCAAGACAAAATAATTTAGTGTTTGACCAAGGGATGGTATAGGGATGTGCCAGCCTCATCTGGATCTGGCTGGAAAAACAGTTTGGAAAAAAAAAAAAAAAAAAAAAAAAAAAGGCTGCATTCCTGGGCATTCAGATTGGAAACCTGTTCTGACCGCACTGCAGCTCCTGCCTTGCCCACTCTCCCAGGCTTTCCCTTTGTGGAAGGTGGAGCAGAGGAGGAAGCTGCTGCAGGTACAGGTCCCACCCTGATAAAAAGTCAGGAACTTGGAAGAGCCCTGGGTTCACTATTGAAGCTCTAGCTCAAAGACACTTACAACATGTCTGACTGTCTGCATAGGATAAAAATAAATTTTTGGGATGTCAGACACAGACAGTAGAGATTGGCTCTGTTTAGGTCTGGAGTGTTTCTTCCACCAGATAAATTAAGGAATTGTTTCTAGTACATAATAAAGACAAAGGGAAACCCTGTGTACCCCTTGATGCAGGGCACCTTCTCATTCGTTGACCAGTTTCCTGTACATTTGGGTGTCACAAATTTTCTGATTCTATCTGGGATTTCATAATGACTCTGACATTTTCATAAATCTGGAGATACAGGATTTCCAGTGCTACTTCTTAACTGCTTTTGTTTCTCAGCAGTTGCTGTCATGCTCTCCCGTTTCTCATTTTACACTCTTTTATTTGTATGTCTTGAATAGGATTATTTCTAGCTTTCCTGTAGTCACCTAACTCCCCCTCTGCCTTATGTTCTTCACCTTGCTCAAAAAGCCAGACAGTGTTTCATTAATTGTCTCACATATTGTCATTAATTTCAGGAAGGAGAAAGGATTGAACACATATCACATAACATTTTCCTATCAGTCCAAATTAAATTTGGCCTCAGCATTAGTGCTCAAAAAATTGCTAGCAATGAGTCCAAGTCTGGAAGAAGTACTCATATCTCACCACAGAGCTCTGCTCCTGAATTTCATCTTTCATTGAATAAAGTTGTTTCCAGCAGTGTCAGGACAGACAGCACTAAAGCAAGTAGAGAAAATGAATGGCATACCATGAGTCATGGATGAAACCTTCCTCATGTACTACGAGAAAGTTTGCTGAGATGTAAAAAAGAGTAAAGAGGAACATGGCCCACAATTGTGGGCTTAAAGCCAACAGCAGACTGACTGTAGGACAAGGGTTTTTTCAAGATGAGACATCATGCTGTAATGTGTAAAGGGTGTGGTTTTTTCTGAATCCAGTATCTACTGTTTGACAGGAGTTTTGAAAAACAATATTCGTTTGCTACAGCATTTACCTCCTTAGTGAGGCAGAATTCAAGCTGTATCACACTGGGGGAAGTGTCAACCAAGTCTGGACAGAGAGAATTATGGTCTGTGCTTGGAATTGTTCCCTCTTTTGTGGCAGGAAGGAGAGTAACTTCTAAGCATGGCCCTTTAGACTCTCTTGTACTGCAACCAGACCCTGGCCTCATGTGATCAGAAAGAAATGAGAATTTAATTCAAAAAACACTACATATTTCCCAACATTTCAACAGAAAAGGGGTAAAAGAAGATGCTGAGGGGTCAGTGCTCAGGGCTTCCTGACTTTCCACCATTCCACTTTGTCATTTTTCTACAGTGATTTGTTTATAATAGCATGTTGGGTTATCATTTTGTTTTTCTTTTCTCTTAGAGAATTCTCCCCCCCCCCTTTTTTTTTTTTTTCCTAAGAAACAATAATGATCAGGTACTTAAGAAGGGCAAAATAAATTGCCAAGCTCAGGGGAGAGAAGGGCATCCGGCTGCGTTTCTCTTATCTGAGAGTTTCTCTCGGAGGGGCAGAGATACTGCAGGAATTGGACTGGTAAAAGAAAGGGCCAGGGCAGCAGCAAGCTTGATTGATCTCTCGGCTTCGGAGAGGAAGGCTGAAGCTGCTGCTTGGGGTGGGAATTTGCTGCCACTGCAGGAGCCCAGCCCCGTCCTGTCCTACTTCTTCTGCCCTGGGGTGAGGCTTTTGCTTGTGACGGCAGCCACTGAGCTGGGACCTTACTGACACCTGCCTCACCTCACAAAGGACCCTCACCATCTCTTTGTTTATGCTCCTGCTGTTGTTGTTTGTTTGCCTTATTTTATATATGTATACTAGTAAAGAACTGTTATTAATTTTCCCATATCTTTGGCTGAAAGTCCCATAATTTCAAAGTTATAATAATAATTTGGAGTGAAGCAGGTCATACTCTCCATCCCAAGGGAGGTTCTCGCCTTCCTTGGCAGACACTTATTTTTCAAACTAAGGCACAGCACATGCTAAAAAGAGCCCTGTCTGTAACCCAGGAGCCACAGAGTGGCTTCTTGTAGTACAGCTCATTCACAGTTTTCCCCAGGTTGCAGGAGGAGGTGTATGGTGGGATACACCAGCCTTCAGGGTATCATCCCTACTGTGTCTCACTCCCACTGGCCCCCCAGGATTCAGAAATTCTTCCAAACTTATAGGAAAACAGATTTCTTGGCAGCTGAATACCATGAAAGCACCACTGAAAACAGATGAGCTGGCCAGGTAGAAAAATGCCACTGCTTCCTTCCAGATTGTGGCAGCCTTTGGAGCCAAACCATGGGTGTGCCTTGTGCAGAGCAGCTGCTGTTTAAAGAGATAAATAGTAACATTATTCTAAAATCAAGGAAGGGATTATTCACATCACTTTTAATGAAATATTGGGCAAATAATGTCTAACACTGTGAGTTTTATCTTTTACAACAGAGCTGGATTTTATTCTCGTTATACTTCCAAGGATCCAACTGTCAGGGTAGCCCAAATTCTCAGCAACCTGTGGGGTTCAGGTTCCCTCATTTCATGTGCCAGCCGCTCATCATTTGGCCATTTGGCAGTGTGGAGAGGACAGTGAAGGAGGGAGGGGCTGGCTCTGAATGCAGTTCCTCTGAGTTCAAAAAGCTCGTATTATTTGCCAGAAGCAATCCCAGCTCTGCTCCAAGAATCACTTAAATCATTGCTATGCTGGTGGAGCTGTGGGAGGGGAGCATGCAATGCTCACACCCCTGCACTGTTATTATATGAAGCCTGGCACTCATCTGCCAAAGAAAACAAACCCAGGGTTTTTTCCAAGACAACCATTTGGTGCTTAATTTTCATATCCACAGCCCAACTGCAGCTGGCTAGGTGCCCACCACCATAGTGTTATTTACATATTTTCCTCCAGCAGCTGCAGTAACCGGTTCTGTTCTTCATGTCTTCCAGGCTGGCTCAGCCTTTGTCATGGTCTCACTGGAGATTTCAGTCTTATGCTATTAAACAAACAAACCAGCTCCCACTGTAGTTCAGTTTTTAGTGTAGAAAGATAAAAGTAGAAACCTTTGGTTCCACTTCGAAAGAGAATTATCTCCTTATCCCATCATGCACTGTAACATGCTACATGTGTTTGGGAGTGCTGATTACTTAAGCCAGAGGTTCTGTCAAAGGTAAAGTTTGTAGAGTAAAACATATGTGAGAAGGAAGAAGACAGGCCTAGGGAGATAATGAGGTATGTGCATGGGATCAGTCTCTCTTGGATATATTACATGATTAATCAAGGAGATGAAAGGAATGCTATTTTATTTGCAGGGTTCCCAGATGAAGGAAGGAATGATGCATCTGACTCCATGTTCTTAGAAGGCTAATTTATTATTCTATGATACTATATTATATTAAAGAATACTAAACTAAACTATACTAAACTATATTAAAGAATACAGAAAGGATACTTACAGAAGGCTAAAAGACATTAATGAAAAAGTTGTGACTCTCTCCAGAGCCTCGACACAGCTTGACCCCGATTGGCCATTGAGTCAAAACAATTCACATGAAACCAATGAAACAATCACCTCTTGGATAAACCCTCTCCAACCACATTCCAAAGCAGCAAAACACAGGAGAAGCAAATGAGATAATATTGTTTTCCTTTTTCTCTGAGGCTTCTCAGCTTCCCAGGAGAAAAATCCTGGGCAAAGTGATTTTTCAGAAAATATGACTTCCACAGAATGCTTTCTGCTACTCCAAAGTGTGCTCCACCCAAGATCTCAAAGTATTTTACAAAGGATAATTCATTAAGCTTTATAATGATCTTGCCACAAAACTATGACCATGGAGATTTTTCAGTTAATGTCTGTATGTTTAGAGTTTCATGAAGTAGCTCTTTGAACCTGGCTTTTGCATCACAGAATAACAGAATCACAGACTGATTTGGGTTTGATTGGAAGGGACCTTAAAGCTCTTCTTGTTCTAACTGCTTGCCATGGACAGGGACATCTACCTTCCACAGGTTGCTCCAAGTCCCATCTAGCCTGTCCTGGGACACTTCCAGGGATGGGGCAACCACAGTTGCTCTGGGCACCCTGTGCCAGGGCCTCACCACCCTCACAGGGAAGAATTTCTTCTCAATATCCCACCTAACCTTGCCCTCTGGCAGTGGGAAGCCATTGTCCCTTGTCCATGCCCTTGTCCAAAGTCCCTCTCCATCTCTCTTGGAGCCCTATTGTGGTGCACCAGTTTAGTTGTTGCACAGAATAGTTTTGTATTGTATAGCTTATGTTATATCACGTGGTTTGTTACCCCGTTTCCCCATCTCTTGGTCTTTCCCTAACCTGTCCAGGTACCCCCTGGTGGTCTCTCCCCTGGGTTACCCCTCCCCTTGCCACTCCTCACTGGTGTCCCATTGGCTGTGGACCTCTCCCTCTGTCCCCATCCTGGGGGGTATAAAAGCTCCCTACTGCCAGAAAACGCTCTCTTTTCTCCCATGGGTTTGTCTGCCTGATGTGTGTCTTGGAATAAAGGACAATGTTTCCCACGTGGAGGAGAGCGCTTCTCTAATCTTTTACCTTCGTCTATGAAGTATCTTGTGGGTAAGGGTCTATAGCTAGCCAGAGAGGACCCCGAAGCCCAGGAAACAGGTTTCTTCAGAGCCCTTTTAGGGGCTTTCAATATATCTGTCTCATTGGAAAATGTTTTTCCAGTCCACAGCTGGGGACAACAGCGAAGTGGTCGAGTACTGCCTCAGTTAACACTTGTGTTGGAGCTGCATGTCCCTAAAGAACAGCCCCAGCTAACCATGAACCTACAGTAGGAAGCCATTTGCTGTCTTGAGTTTGATACAGTCAGGAAAGGCCATGCCCTACCCCACTCTCCTGCAGCCTGTGCTCTGTACTGAGTTTTGAAGGCTAGCAGCATCACATCACTTCTTTCTTTTCCATGAGAATTCATGTAGATGGGCAGGAGCAAGAATCGTAAGTTCTGGGCAGCCATGAAAGAGATTTGCTTGGATGGAGTAAATGGGCAGGAGCTACAGCAAATGAGGAAAAGCTTTTATTTGATGGTGATATTTGCAGGCTTCCTCTACACTGTTAAACCCCAGTTCTGAGTATGAGAATAGCATAGATTTGAAGGATTTAATTTGTTTTATACTGTTGGGAAAAATTATGAATGTACAAAAAAGATCAGATCAGCTTCAGCATGGCCCTATGTAGTGTGGTGTGACAGGCTGGCATGCAGAAAATTGTGCCCTGGAAAGATCAGAGCCATTGCTCGGGGGCTGGGTGGATATCCTTGATTGGTGGATAATCTGCCCAAATGCAGGAATTTAAGGCTGGGCCTGTTCTGACTGAACCTCTGAGCTTCTTCAAGTGCAAAAGGCATAGCCTCATGGAATCCAGAAAAACAACTGCTGTGTTCAAAATGTTGAGTTTCCCAAACTGTAGAGAACCAACAAGTGGCATGAATTCACTGACAGTCCTTCCTGTGTGCCAAGGAGACCAGGCCAGTTCTTCAATATACCAGGAAATATTGCCCCAGTTTCACAGGCATGGTGTCCACCTCTGTCTCTCCCATTAGTGTGGACAGATCTGTGATACTCCCATCATAAATGATCATCTGGGGATTTATTCATACCATTAACAGAGATGATCCCCAGCCCAGTGCATGTGTGTGCAACCCTCATGGCACATGTGGCCACATCCTTAAGGACTGCTTGAGGTCTAGCACCAGTTTGGCAGTTATCTTGGAGAACAGTCTACCTGAAAACACCTGTCTGACATGTGAGACTCATACTCAGCTTTAAACATGGAATTAATCTGATATTTGCTGGGTAATAAGGAAGCAGCTGATAAACCATGATGCAGCTGTTGCTTGGGTTTGCATTTTTATAACATGTTTGGAGTGGGAAGCCAGGGAATGCTAGGAAACTGCAGACACTTAAATGGTCTCAGAATGGAGGAAGGCAGAGAGATCAGTTTGAGGCTACATGGCCAGTGAGGCCACTGATAGTTTATACTGATGATTTAACATAAAAAGCAATAAAGAGTTAAGTCAGTGATGCATGGTGGGCGTTGTGTAGATGAGACTTCACTTGCAGGAGTCATAGTGCAAGTGGCTAGAAGTGTGCACCTTCTCATCTGTGCCAGTATTGGGCTGGTCTCACCAGGCCTGGAGGAGCAGAAGATCAGATCTGCTCAAGCCTGGCAAGTTTGCATGTTGCAGAACATAAATCACTATTTTCCCTCTCTACCTCTGCTAAGCAAATATGTTTGGATGGTACCATCTCTGGCTGTTCTGGTTCAGGGGCCATCCCACCCTGTGGCAGGGTCTGGAGGACTGGCCTGAGGCCAGCAGGGAGAATACCTTCACCTTACATCTGGCAAGGAGCTGGGAGTCCTTCCAGTGTAGTGCCTGGGCACCTTCCAGTGCTCAGCCAGCCTCAGGATATATTTGGCTTCATAACCAGGACTCACAGAAGGAGAAAATTCTGTGTGAAGAAGCCTTACTTCTGTGAGCCACCCACGGGCACTGTGACTACTGAGCCCTTTACTTTTGCTCTGTTACATAAATCTCTTGAATTTAGTTTACTTTTTCATCTAGTTTTCTCCTCACCCTACACATTTCTCCTTTGGTGTCAATGACAGGGAGCACCCTGGCCACACCAGCCAATTCATGACCAATTTTCCTTTTAGTTCTTGTAAAAAATACCTTCTCATGTAAAAGAAATAGCAACATTTGCTTTCTACAGGACTCTGCTATTGGGATATATACACAAGGAAGGACCAACACCTTATTGGAAGATAGATACCCCCATTACTCTTATCTTCCCAGGAAACAGTTTTGCCAGGTTATCCCTGCAGTCCTTGACCCATTGGTGAGTCTTTGTCTGAATGAACTCACTCTAGGAAGGACCTCCCCTTTGCCGTTCCCCCATCTTCCTCAACCTTTGCATCATTCTTGCTGCTTTTCTGACTTCCTTTGGCTTGAGTACCTCAGTGACCAGTGGCTGCTGCCTGCCCTGCAGAAGGTTACAGGTATGCCCCGGACTCTGCAGATGCTCCTAGTCTGCAAGGATAAAGCACAGGAAGGTAATCCATCCACGCAAACAAGAAGAAGAAATGTTAGAGTTCTAAGCTTTTGTTAATCATGTTGTGTCATGAGCTCAGTCATGAAAACTCCTTTGTAGCTGCCAGGTGGCATATGGTACAAGCAAATAGCACAGCTGAGAGCCAGCTCGCACCCAGCTGCTCCTCTGGAATGGTGTCACTGGAGAATGAAGAGGAGTTCTTCTCGCCTCCACCACTCAAGGCCCTCTTAGGGTGGGTAAGAGATGTGCCATTGCTCACGGGACTCAGCCTGGACAGGCAGTGTCCAAACAGCTTCTCTTACAAGAAGCACCTGGGGCTGCTCAGGTAAATAAGCCCACATCACCTCGAGGCTGCAGCAAAGCTTGTGCCAGAATGGTGGAGGATCCTTCACACAGACACTCTGCCTCTGCAGATATGCCTCCTTCCTCTGCAGCACCTATGTGAATCCACCTGTGTAGGCAACAGCAGTTTGCAGCAATTGTCCCCTTCACTGGCTGTCACTGCTGCCCATGTCTCTTGTCTATGCTGCAGACTGAGCATCTCAACCCATCTTCCCCTCCAACCTCCCCTTCACAGTCAGGTTCCCCAAAGGCTCGTGCTGGCAATTCCTTCTCCTGTGCCCTGTTCCTGCACAGCAAAGAGCTGCATGCTGGGCCTGGGGGAGTGCTCCCACCGGGGCCCAGAGCACCATGCCTGGGTGTCATGGTTTGACACTGGCCAAACGGCAGGCACCCACAAGAGTAATTCGCTTACCCTCTCCTGCTACAGTTGGGCAAAGGAGAGGGAAAAAATTAATGAAGGGCTCATGAGTTGAGATAAAGACTAGGAGAAAAACACTTTAAGGGCAAAACAGGTTTAAATTTAAAGGTACAAATTAAATTTATTATTAACAGAGTCAGAGGAGGATAATGAGAAGTAAAGCAAGTGCTTAAACCACTTTTTTCCCCCCAGACCCTCCCTCCTTCCCACCAACAGCACAGGGAGATGGGGTGTGGGTGTTTTGGTCAGTTCATCACTCGAGATCTGTTCATTCAGGGAGAGGAGGTTTTTTTTCTGCTATGCCATGGGGTCCCTTCCATGGGCAGTCATCCCAAAACTGTGGCGGCGCAGGTCACTCATCCCTTAGGGGTGCAGTCCCCTAAGGATAGGCTGCTTTAGTTTGGAAGCAAGGGGTCTCTCTGTCTCTGGAAGCTGGGGCCCCTCTCTCTATTCAGGTCCCCCACTGGATCATGGCTTTCTCTGGCATCCACCTGCTCTAGTGTGAGCACTTTTCCCATGGGCTGCAAGTGGCTTTCTTCATCCCCCATGGACATGTCCATTCAAGGGGAGAGTTTGTTTAACTACAGTCCTCACTACAGCTTGCAGAGGAATCTTGGCTCTGACACTTGGGACACTTCTTCCCCCTCTTCCTTTACCACTGATCTTGGTGCTGCCTTGTTGTTTTCCCTCACGAGTCCTCGCTTCCTCCTGTTCTCTGACTAGAAGAAGACAATGGTACCTACTGCTTGTAGGTACCATTGTCAACAAGTTTTACTAATTCAAAGATCCCTGCAGGATCCCACAGTGCTGAGAAGCTGATCTTGTCTAGGTTCCACATGGGGAATCACTTGTCCTGTTTCTGCCGCCGTTGCACGGCAGTGGTGGCTGCTGTGGCGCTGACACCATGCAATGCCTGTCCCCATGCAGGGCACTGGGAAGGGGAAGCTGCCACCGCCCCTGCCCTTCTGCCCATGGCACAGCTGGCTAGGAGTGGCCAGGCGGGCAAGGCTCACTGCAGCCTGCACCAAGATGGCAGCAGGTACGGCAGTGCATTGCTACATGCTACACCAGGGATGGCCCCACTGGCGGTGCTTCGCTATCCTGGAAAAAGCTGTGTGTGTGCTGTGTTGATTTTCTTCTTAAATATGTCGTCACAGAGGTGTTACCAACCTCTCTAACTGGGCCAGCAGCATGTCCATCTTCAGAGCCATCAGAGATTGGCTCTGTCAGACATGGTGAAGCTTCTAGCAGCCACAGAAGCTACCCCTGTCCCGCTCCCTAACCCCCCACCCCTTGCTACCAAAAACCAGGCTGTGCCCAACAACTGGGTCAGGGAGAGGTATGGTGGGGGCCAAGAACACACTGAGCTAGAAATGAGGACCAGCTTCAAACATTTGTCTGAGGAAATCTGAGGTCCTCACAGGCTCCACTGAGATGTCAGTTTGTGCTCTTGCCTCTCTCTGGAAGCTCTTTATGGCTGGACAGCCCAGGACCCCACTGGTACAGAGTGATAGTTGGGCAGAGTTCATCCAGCCTCCTGGTGCTGCCCAAAGGGGCAATGCCCCCTGGCTTCTCCAGCCACACCATCCAGCCTGCTCCCCCTTGACAGCAGTGACTTTCAGCTGGCCCGCCAGGGACTGAGGTATAGCCTCATCCCCACAGAAGCCATTCCTAGCTACATGGCATCTGGCCATTGCAGAGCACTGGCCACCTTGTAAAAGGCAGCAGGAATACAAATGGAACTTGCATTTGTCCAAAGTGACTACTTCAAGGGAAATCTGTGGGTCTGTAAATGGCATTTCCCATCTGATAAGGGTGAAATATTTCCATCCCCAGCAAGACCACCAGGGAGGAAAGGTCAGTTTCACATGGTCACACTGCACCATGCCCAGGGGAGCAGCAGTGTAAAACTCCCTGTACCAGTGGCTGTAGGGGAAACTCCTTTTGTGTGGGTCTCTCAGAGAAGGCAGGACATTGCCTTCTCAATGACAAAAATAAATGTATTTTATCCAAGGATATACTTTTAATTTGGAAGTGATTAGCAACTTGGAAGACCAAAGCTAAGGCATCTATAATTGCAGAAGTGGATACAAAATCAGGGAATTTCGTTGCACAGCAGCAAAGGTGAGGCTGTTAAATCAGTGTTGTAAGGTTCAGTGCAGCCCCAGAAGGGTTAAATCCTTTCCTTCAGAAGACAAGAGCAGGCTGCCTGAACTGGCAGCTGCAGATGGGTCCTGTGCTCAGGCAGAGCAAGCAGTTGGACTGGCCAGGTGGTCAGAAGCCATAATTCAGCAGAGGATACAAGGCACAGGCAAGGGTTTTTTTCCCAGTTTTTCCTAGAACAGCTGGATTTGGGAACAGTTACTGTCTGTGGCAACATGGATGACAGCTTTAGCAGCGTGCATGTGCTGTAAAAGAAGACCTTGCACAAAACAGAACACCAGAAATACAGGCACCTGTAATACCCTGTTCATGGGCTTTATATGTGGTGACCAGGGAGCTGCTGCAGGGGCAGCTGCCTTTCTCCTCCTCACAGGAGGGCACTTGCATGGCTCCTCTGTGTGTGCCTGTGCCCATGCACATGTGCTGCTCCAGAAGAGAGACAATGGCTTGAGCAGAGCTACTGGTGCCCTTGCACGTGGCAGATGTAGGAGCAGGATTTAGCCTGCTGTTTCTTTTGGTTTTGGTGGTAGAGCCTGTTGGTTTCTGATCTGACTGCAAAGTCTTGCAAGTTATCAAATATTTCTGGGGGAGACTGTCTAGACCTCAGTTTACTTACTAACAGGAGCATTTTCTTTAAAGTCAGGCTCAAACTCTTTCACCTGGAAGACCCAAGGACCACTGTGAAAACTGTCCTGTGATGTGATGTGATGTGATGTGATGTAATGCGATAGGATGTGATGTGATGTGCAGGGCAGTGTTTTGTTTAAAAATGTGCTTGAACCTAACTAATAAACCACCACCAAAGACAGTAGTTTGCGTCTCTGACTGCCTCAAAGCAGGGCTCAAAACCTCTGAGAGAGCCAGTGAGGAACACAGTAGCTGGCCAGCACAAGGCAGCCAGAGGCTGGCCTGGCTGAGCTGAGACTGCTGCAGCAGCTCCCCATGCTGCAGCAATCACTGTGTGGGAGAGAGACGGCATCCAAAGGCAGCAGGATCATTCCAGTGGGAGAGGGCTGTTTTTATTGAAAGAGGTAGCAGTGAGGACTCTGTGGTGAACTTTATTTCCCTACCAAGGAGTTTAAGCAAAGAAGCCTTGTGGATGCAACAGCTTGGTCAGAGAGTGAGAAAACTAGGTAAATTTTCTGAGTATCGGCTTGAGAGATTTTAGGGAGTTGAAGATAAACAATGATAGATTATTATTATAAACAACCTGCAGGTGCTGTTTTCCCACTCTCTGTTTTCTTGTTTTTCTCAAAGATTGTTTATAAGAAAGGCATCTTGTTAATTAGCCAATCAGGTGAAATGTATTGATTAATTGACCAACCAGGTCTATCTGTATCGGAGCAATGTATAAAAAGAGAGGATCCGAAGTAAAGATGAGGTGCTATGCAAACCAGCCTTCCGGTGTATCTGTGTCGTTTCTTACTCAATAGAGACAAAGCCTCAGTTGGCTCCGATTGCTCCCTGGTTCTATTACACACCAGGGACTCCTCCACCTCTGTCATCTCACCAACAGAGGCTGAAGAGACCCTTGTCCAGCTCTCTCCTGCCCAAAACAGGACAATGAAAGAGCATAGTGACCATCAAGCGCCCAAATGCAGGACCACCACAGCACTACGTGCCCATAAGAGAGGCCTTGCTCATCATCATCACAGGTTTTGTGTTTCACAGCCACAGCTACATATTAACTGGTAAAGAGAGATATCATTTCTGTCCCCACATGCTCTTTTCGAAGCCATGTTCTGTTTTGCATGGGAGTAATTCCATCCCTGAATGAGAGTGCCACAGCTGCAGAAATACCATGTGTGATGAACCTCATGCAGAGATTTTTGCTGGCTGCTCTTGTGAGTAATTATTTCCTGGAAAACAGAGAGGCTTCATCACTTGGGGAAACACTGTGCATGGACATGTGAAGAACAGGGCAGAACCACACAGCCCTGAGCCTTGAGAAGTGAGTGGGGCTTTAGCTGTTTGAGGTCCAGAGGCCAGAAGCAGGACAGCCAGGATGCATTGGGGAAGGGGCACTTCCAGAAGAAACCAGACATTGAGCAACACCCTTTCAGCTCAAAGGGAAAGCCTCTGGCTACCTATGGGAATGGTGCTGAAGTTCTTTCACATTGATTGCTATGCATATTTTGTTACTTAACATAAGACAGTAGCCTCTGAATTTAAGGTAGCCTGGGTTTATGCATGAGGCTGAGCCTGTCTCCTGCCTGCCTTCCCTATGACCAGTCTCTACCAGCCTCCCTGGAGTACTACTGGCTTATGGGGTGACCCATGCTGCCTACTGGAAGACATCTAGCCAAAAACTAGGTCTAGATCTTGGCAAATGCAAATACCTGCATCTTGCAAGGCCTTGACAAAGAAGGAGTAAGACAGGAAGGTGGAGCACTGTGGAGCAGTATCAGGCTACTGTCTTGCCTGTCCTCCCTTCTGGGGAGATGATTCAGTTAATACTTGGAAACAACAGGTAAAGGGCTTCTCCCACTGTGCCAGCTATGGGAGAACATCCTGTGAGACTATCTTTCATCTGATGTTACACAACAATTTGTTGGTGGGTACAGGCTTCACAGTGACCCTCTGGGAATTCTGGCTCCCCTAGCAGGAGAGAAGGGAGCTCTGCCTTTCCATAGCTGCAGGTGGTGGATCTTGGAAGGTGTGGGTCGGTTTTTTGCCATGGTGTAATGAAGGGGACTGGCTGAAAGATAAATGCAGTCAAATGGACAGGTGGCAATCAGTTTATATCAGGTGTGCTTTTCTGCTTTAAGAATCCATTCCTTTGCAGTGAGAAGGATAAGCTTCAGGTTGAGAAGACAGTGCTGTCCCAGGGACCACCATTCAGCTGTGCATCCTGCGCCTCTGTGAGGCGGAACATAGCTTGTGCTGATTCTGTATTTGGAAAAGAAGAAGGACACTAAAATAAACTTCATCTGTCTTGAGACAGAGAAAAGCTCTGTCTTGATTTGAAAGACAGGCGTCTGCCAAGGAAGGTGGGAACCTCCCTTGGAATGGAAAATGTGATCCCCTTCCTTCCAAAATATTTTAACTTTGAATTTACAGAGCTTTCAGGCAAAGATATGGGAAAAGGAATAGCAGTTATTTACCAGAATGTATAACAAAGCAAACAAACAACCACAGTAGCAGCAGTAACAACATAACCACACAGACCACACAGAGTGCGAGCCGGAAGCACAGACCCAGCCTCAGCCCCCCAGAGATGGTGACTCCACCAGCTCCCCGGCCAGACCATTCCAGAACTTTATTACTCTTTCCGTGAAAAACTTTTTCCTAATATTCGACCTATATTTCCCTTGATGCAGCTTGAGACTGTGTCCTCTTGCCGTTGGTCTTTTTGGCCACCAGGGCACACTGCTGGTTTTCCCCCCACCTCGGCCACTTCTTTCATCTCTTAAGTACTAGTCGTTATTGTCTCTTAGCGACAGATGGGAGAAAAATCCCTGAGAGAAAAACAACAATTCTAACCTTCAACAGGCTCTCTCTTCATAAACTTGGAGCAGCACGGGTAGGGTAAGGTGCTGCAATTTTTCCTTTTTCCCTGGTCTTCAGCGAGGTCAAGAGGAGCTCTGGCTTTTCCAGTTCTGTTCCTGATGTCCTTGCAATGCCTGTGTATGTCTCTTGGGTAGTTTTGATGCTGCTTCCACCCCCCACATTCTTAATTTTTGTATTTAAACGTGATCCAGAATTTTCCACTCAGTCTGTCTGGCCTCCTGATGTACTTGCTGAACATTGGAATGGATCACTCTTATACTTGTTTAATCAGAAATTCAGGTGGCTGTTTTACATCTATCTCAGCTCACTTCTACTTCTCCATGCTGTAAAAGGCTCGTTCCTTCCACTGCTCCTCATGCTCCAGGTCTCAGACAGCTTTATGGCTTTCCTCTAAACTTATTCCAGTTTATTCAAGTTTTTCCTGCTTCGCAAGGCCTGAACACAGCACCACTGGTGCAATATAATGAGTGCCAGGTAAAAGGAACTATCCCTCCCTGGCCCCTGCCAGGTGAATCCATGCAGCCCAGGACATCACTGTAGCAGCCAGGACACACTGCAGATGTTCATCCTATTTATTGTCCACTGAGCCCTCCATGTCCATCTCAGCAGAACCAGTCAGTCCCAGCTTCGGATTCAGCTCAAATCCTAAGGCTTCCTCTACCTTTTTTCTGCCCCCCCGTCCTCGAGCTCACCTGATGGGTAACACTTTACTTGTAATGCCTTTAGGAAAAAAATAAGACACAGAGTGAAGAGATGTAATGCAGAATCCAAAGAAAGATCCAGCAGAGATGCAAACCATTTGCAAATGCTGGGAATGTAGAGGAAGACATTTAGCAATGATGGAATGGGGCAAAAGCTTCTGGAAACTGAAACCCTGGATTTTCTATTAGGGACTTGGTGCAGGCAACAATAGGAGGCAAGAACCCTTGTCTTGGGAAAAAGGCATGATTTGAGGGGTGTCCAGTGCAGCGTAGAAAGATCAAATTATGAGAAACACACTGGGAGTCTGGGAATTATAGATCCATATGTTTCTGCATGAATGGAAAAGATGTCCTGAGATGAAGGCAGCAATAGTCAGGGTGTGAGACGGAAGAGCCCCATGCAGATGCTGCTGGTGGGTTGGTGCTCACAGACCAGGCAGAAGGAAGCAGCAGGTGCCACCGCCTCCTCTTCGAGGCAAATGTTTATTTTAGGGCCACCTGTATTTGATGAGGTCACAGAGCCAGAGCGGGTGAGGGCCCTCCTTCGGCACATCCAGAGGTGAATGAGCAGCCACCCTAAGGCAGCTCCATGCACATTGGCAGGGGCAGGAAAGGTGACAGGAGAGGTGACACCTTCTCCAGCCCAGGGCTGCAACAGCTCCTCCTGTGAGGAACCCAGAGCTCGTGGATTGGGAGACCTTTAGCTGTCCCGTGTGATAGTTTCTCAGTAGGAAACATGATATCAACCTCATGTTAATTTTAGAGGTGCAGATAGACAACAAAACTGGCATTCATAAATTTTCTTTGTTGACTTTCAGAAACATTAGAAACTATTTCAGAAAGGCAGTTCCTTCTGCCTGTGTAGGACAGTCACCCCCACCCTGCAGACACCTGTTCATACTCTGCCCTCCTGTGGAGAAAGGCACTGTCCCAGTCTAAGCCATGAACATTCCTCACTGCTGGAATCTGTGCCATGAGGGGGTGACAGAGTCCAGCAGCTCTGAGCGCGTAAGCTGGGACCGCTGCTCTGGGATGAAAGGAACCAGTCGTGCAAAGACGAGCTCTACAGCAGGATGTAAAGTTCTGTAATTTGTTTCAAAATCCATGATTTTCGATTTCAAGTCAATATTTTCCAGTTCAACAAATTAAATTAATTGTCTTTGAAAGCAGAAAACAGTTGAGTTGCACATGTTCACTTCAGCTCTCTTTCTGAGGTAAGAAAATCCAGTATCTTTTATTCCAACAAAATCGTTTAATCTATTCCTTTAGGTTTGTCTGTCACATGCTATCAAATCGTGGCCAAGCGATACCAAAGTTATAATTTATAGGGAAAAATTCTGTAAGTGCGAGGCTGCGCGGCTCCGTACGGCAGGCACCCAAGCGCCCCGGCCGCAGCTGAAGGGAACCAGCATTTCTGTCAGACCACCTGCTGCGGGGTACCGTCCTGTCATCCCCGCTGTCCCCTCACAGCCACAATGACCCCACCGCGGGGTGATCCCCCAGCCCCTCATAGCACACCGGCCGTGCCGCCAGGGGACGCACTTTCCCTCGTACTTCCCCCTAGCGCCCTCGGCCCCGCCCACCGCCGGAAATGGCCACGTCCCGGAGTCCCGCGCGCGTTCTTTCTTTCCGGTGCGGCGCCATTATTGCGGTGCGGGTGAGGCAGAGTGGGTCTGTGTCCATCCGTATCCATCGGGCCCGGGCGCCGTAGCCATGGCCATCCGCTACCCCATGGCCGTGGGCCTTAACAAGGGCTACAAGGTGACCAAGAACGTGTCCAAGCCCCGGCAGTGCCGCCGCCGCGGGGTGAGTATGAGACTCTGCTGGCGCGCGGTGCCCCGGGGCTGCCTCTCCCGCTGTGAGGGCCGAAGGAGCCCGCTGCCCCCGGTGCGCAGCGCGGTTGTGTTCGTGTGTCCGGCGCAGAGCCGCCCATCGCCTCCGGCCCTGTCCCACGGGGCTGCGGCTTGCGCTTTCGCTGTGGGAAGACGGGAGGGCTCGGAACCTGCGCGCTGCCCGTGACTGCGGGGCTCGACAGAGCGGGGCCAGGCGGGCCGGTGGGCTCGGCCGGGCAGGGCAGCCGGTAGCTGTGAAAGCTGTATATGCCTTCTAGAGTCTCTCCTTTTCTGCTTTTTTCGGTAACAACAGGCAATCTCCCACAAAACTGCCCCGAATTTTTCTACTAGGAGCTATCCAGATCCGATAGCTGCGTGTTACGAACCAGCATTTCTGTCAGACCACCTGCTGCGGGGTACCGTCCTGTCATCCCCGCTGTCCCCTCACAGCCACAATGACCCCACCGCGGGGTGATCCCCCAGCCCCTCATAGCACACCGGCCGTGCCGCCAGGGGACGCACTTTCCCTCGTACTTCCCCCTAGCGCCCTCGGCCCCGCCCACCGCCGGAAATGGCCACGTCCCGGAGTCCCGCGCGCGTTCGTTCTTTCCGGTGCGGCGCCATTATTGCGGTGCGGGTGAGGCAGAGTGGGTCTGTGTCCATCCGTATCCATCGGGCCCGGGCGCCGTAGCCATGGCCATCCGCTACCCCATGGCCGTGGGCCTTAACAAGGGCTACAAGGTGACCAAGAACGTGTCCAAGCCCCGGCAGTGCCGCCGCCGCGGGGTGAGTATGAGACTCTGCTGGCGCGCGGTGCCCCGGGGCTGCCTCTCCCGCTGTGAGGGCCGAAGGAGCCCGCTGCCCCCGGTGCGCAGCGCGGTTGTGTTCGTGTGTCCGGCGCAGAGCCGCCCATCGCCTCCGGCCCTGTCCCACGGGGCTGCGGCTTGCGCTTTCGCTGTGGGAAGACGGGAGGGCTCGGAACCTGCGCGCTGCCCGTGACTGCGGGGCTCGACAGAGCGGGGCCAGGCGGGCCGGTGGGCTCGGCCGGGCAGGGCAGCCGGTAGCTGTGAAAGCTGTATGCCTTCTAGAGTCTCTCCTTTTCTGCTTCTTTCGGAAACAACAGGCAATCTCCCACAAAACTGCCCCGATTTTTTCTACTAGGAGCTATCCAGATCCGATAGCTGCGTGTTACGGGACATGGATGCATCTGGGCCCTATTACTCATTCTTATTAAATGCTCTGTGTAGCTGTGGTGTCCCACGTGTGTTGCAGTGCAAATATTGGCTAGCTCATGGACCTGCTTTTTCCAAAAATGCCAGTGTGTGACACATCCGGACCTGAGCCTGAAGACAGACTGGCACACTTTGCCAAGCCCACGCGCTCCACAGGATCTGCCAGTGATTTAAGTTTTCTTGGGACGTGGCAAGAGCATGCGCTGGTTTTGAAGCCTAGCTGAGAGTATGCCACTTGTAGTCCCCTCTGCATAGTGCCTTGTAACCTGCTGACCAAAGTAACCTCCCTCCCTTCCCACAGCGCCTGACCAAACACACCAAGTTTGTGCGAGACATGATCAGGGAAGTCTGTGGCTTTGCACCCTATGAGCGACGTGCAATGGAGTTGCTGAAAGTGTCCAAGGACAAACGTGCTCTGAAGTTCATCAAGAAACGGGTGGGTCAATCAGCTAACAATGAATGGCAGAAACTATGTCAGTTTTCTGTTTTCTGCCCTCTCCCAGGAATATCTGGCTTTTTAATGAATTCCGCTTATTTTTTTCATTTGTTTTGGAAGTAACTAGTGTAATATGATGGAGTGGAGAGAATGTTCCTTGGGCTGGGTGGGAGAGCAGGAGATGGATGCAAAGGTACTTTGCTAAAAACACCCCGAGCTCAAGGATTAAGGCTTGTCATGCTATTTTTCCATGGTTTGCATGTCTCATGTGGGGAAAATGAGAGCAGCACTGATGGAGGTTGCATGCCATTAATTAGGAGACTTCAGATAGGGTTCCTTGAGTTGTAACGATTATGAGAGCTGCAAGCAGCCTCTTTCATATCCAAATAACTGTTGAGGCACTGCTGAGACATGATGGCAAACTCCTGGCTGGAGGTTGAGTCCATCTTTCCAGGACTTGACCATTCTGCCTGGTTTTGAGGTGTGATGGCAGGGACACCTGTGCCATTCCCAGTCTGTGCTGGGTAAAGACTGACAGCTCTGCTCTCTCCCTGCAGGTCGGCACTCACATTCGGGCCAAGAGAAAGCGGGAGGAACTCAGTAATGTCCTGGCAGCCATGAGGAAAGCTGCTGCAAAGAAGGATTGAGCTGCCCAGGCTGCAACACAATAAAGTCCTTTTTCCCAAAACCATGGTAGCGAGTGTTCTTGGTATATCTACTTCAGTGGGTGCTGCTGGGGGATGGTGACAAGGTCCTGAAGTTCAGCCATCAAGAATTTGGGTCAGTGGTTTATTGTACCTGCAGGTGGAGATGCTGATACTGGTGCTGCTGTGACTTACTCTAGGGGGGAATCCTCTATGACTATGTGCAGTCTCAGGACATGGAAATCTCTGGAATAATGCCTTCTACCTCCTAGTCTGTCTTCAGACCTAGATGGTAGTAGGAGGGAAGTGGGCAAAAATGGCTGTTGAAAATAGTAACTACTTTGCACTTCTTCCCCAGGGCACGTCAGCCCATTCCTTATGAGCAGCTTAGGCTGCTCCTGTGTTTCCCCTTGTACCCTCTGTTCAGGCCTGTGTTCTGCAGTGTGGTAGCAAGCCATAACACCTGGAGTCAGCAAGAGCTCCCTGAACTTCAGTAGCTGGATTCTTTATTCTCCCCTGAGTGCTCCCTTGCTGAGATAATAAGAGCTGTTCTTGGCTCAGAAGGTACTTTTTTTTAGTGTTCACTGGAAGACAAAGTATTCAAGTTCTCCACCCCCCAAGCCTGTATTTACTGATGTACATCAGTCCAGATACTTAATTCTTTTTCTCCCTGAACATGATACAGCTGTTGCAGCGGGACACCACCTTCTGTGGAGCAGCACAGTGCTGCTGAGTGGTGATACTGAGCATGTTGCTGTCTGCCTTCTTTAGCCTGGAGTTCTTTCCGGTGGTATTGACATGGTGACTGAACCTAGAGGACCATGTCCCTTTTATCAGCTGACTGTCCTAGCTGTGCTGAACTGTCTTAGGATTTCAGTGTCCTTTCAGCCCAGCCCAGGCTTCTAAACAGAGATTCTGAGAGCTACTTGCCTTCTACCACATCAGGAATAACAGCTGTACAGCAGCCTAGCTCTGGGTGTACTGTTCAGTCCTTTCCCACAAGTCATACAGAAATTTACAGTGAAATAACTGAAACATCTTCAATGAGAAAAGACCAGAATAGCCTTACTGCTGGTGGCTGATAACATGTCCATTCCTTTGGCAAAATTGGAAATCCTTTATTGTAGATCATAATTCAGTATTAAAGACTGAGAAATACTTTATTCTAGCAGAGCCTTAATTCATTTTGGCAGCTGCGCAGCAGCAATAGCTTCATGCCCCACTTCAGGATTGCCCCATGTCACCCATCTCCAGGCAGGGGCCGAGTGCTTAGGGACAGAACACCTTCCAGCCATCAGGGCACAGCATGTCATCCTCCAGTGAGATCCACCTGTGAAAATGCTATATCAAATACCTCTGTGTAGTGCTCCACAAAATGCACTTCCAGTCCTTCTGTAATGAATCCAGCAAGGTCATAATAATCTTTTTTGTTCTCTGACGGCAAAATGATGCAGGTAACACCTGCCCTCTTTGCCTGTGGGGAGAAAAAGTTGGGCTGTTGAGTCCTAGGAATCCTTCCATGTACCAGAAACACCCTTCCCCATTTCTGAAAGCAAGAGCAGTTACTCTGGAGCATGATCCAGCTGTACTGTCTTCTATGAAGAGCACCAAGGGCATTTGTGATAGATGTCACCAGGGTGAAGCATGTTCTAGATCCCCCCTCAAGCCCCAAAACACCCAAGTCTCCAGTGCCATCTCAGCTGCAGGGACAGATGAGTCAGCAGCTCAGGGGATTGTTCAGAACATTCATTTTACAGAGTTTTAAGTATCTGTTCCAACTTGGGTGACAATAAAGCCTCAGATGAAAGCAAAGTTAGAAACAGCTTGTCAAACCAACCTACCCCATCAATACCCTTAGTACAACTCTACAGAACCTTCTGATAGGGACACCTTTCCTGTAAGGAGCACAAAGAGCAGAGCTGCTCCTCCCAGGACAGATTTGTACGCATTGCTTTAGGGATGATCCTGTGTTTAAGCCTGTGGCCACTCACACTCCTGCAAGTGCAGCCAGTCAGTGCCATAGCACAGGTTAGTCCTGTACTGCTGACTACTACAAACAGCTACTCGTTTTTAAGTCGTACAAGGAAAAGAAATCACACTGTACAAGGCTGTAGCCCAAATATATCTGGAGACAGAATACTGATGTGAAGCCCCAGCTCAATGGAGGAAGACCTAATAACACTGACTGAAAAATATGTGTGGTGCAAGGCTTATGTAGGCCAGAATTGTGCAGGTGAAAAGTAGGGAGAGAGCCTGAATGCTTGGAAAGAAACTGAAAACTGAAAACAGATGAAACCAAAAATACAAATACTAAATCTAAGTTCTTCTTTATCTAAGACATCTGTATAAAATTTCAAACAAATTCACACTGGAATTAGGGAACAGAGCCTTGATTTTAAGAATGTACCTTAGAGATGCTATCAGATCTGCACTGGATGCCCTCCTGAAACAAGCAATTCAACACAGCAGAGGTGATTGAATTGCACTGGTCTGATAGAGCAGACAGCTCTGACAACCAGTTAAAGCTGTCAGTCACCTTCAATTCTGCCAGTGTAGGTGGAATTGAGCTAGGCCAACATACATGCTCTGGCACAAAGCCTGGAGCCCCATCCCTTTCCTCACAGCCAGAGACACAGCCAAGATCCCCATCTCCCCCCACACACTTTTCCAAGCCATGTATGGAATGAAATCTGCCTCTCCCAGTTCAAGGAGCAACCCCAGCACAACAGGCTGTCCCTGTCCCCAGTGAGCCCAACCCAGGGCTCTCCTGTGGACAACGCAGAGACAAGAGAAGAGCTCTTACTGCAATAGTCTTCTCCTTGATTCCACCAACAGGAAGAATTTTTCCAGTCAATGACACTTCTCCAGTCATGGCTACATTCTGCCTCACTGGGCAATTCATGGCCAGGGACAGCAGAGCTGTTACTATGGTACATCCTGCGCTTGGTCCATCCTTCGGGGTTGCTCCCTGTTTAAAAAAACAAAGCACAATTCCCTTGCTCATTCAAGAAGCAGCATAGTCAGACAGTACTCTTGTCCTTGTTTTAACATTGTCCAAATTTCATGAAACCTCACAAAGGTTTTTTGCATGTGTGAGTGATGGCACCCCGCTATTTGAATTGGCTGATATATTAACAACTGTGACATTCCTCACCTTATTCATGAGAAATAATCCACAAATGAGTTCACAAATGTGGTTTCTGGCATGATGCCACCACCATATTCACTGGGCTCAGGTCTTTGAGCAAGCAACATCAGTGGAAAAAAGAGCATAAACACTTTGAAGCTCTTTCCTAGACCTAAGTCAACATCACAAGGGGAGAGTGTCAAGAGTAACAAATTAGTGGAGGACAATATCAAAAATCATTCAAGGCAGAAAAAGTCAGTATGTAAAGCCCCACAAAATCCAGGCCTGAACTAGTGACAGTCTGGATTTATCTGAGATCAAACCTCCCTGTGGTAAGAGCAGAGGAAATCAATGTTTGAGAGGGAGTAGAGACAGAGATCATGTCTGCTGTTTTCTCATCTTTCAGGCAATGAATTCACAGACAACAATGCAGTACCTGGACAAATACAGAGCAAGCTGCAACAAAGACAATGCACATGGAGCACTCAGTAGTCCAGAAGTAAAGCTGGGGCACAGACACAGCTCAAAATCTGTATTCAGTAAAGCACCTGCCCAAAGCTTGTTACACAGCATGTGAGCCACTCTGAGCACTGTGGGCATTTATTTTCAGCCCCAAATATTGGACAAAAGCAACCACTGCCATTATATGGACGAGGAAGCATGGCACAGAGATCAGTAGTATTTTCAATTATGGGTAAATTACTTGAAGCCTTTAAGGCCTAGTAACAAAGAGACCTAAACTTTGATGTCTTTGTAACTTCATCCAAGCATTTATCCAAAACACTTCTCTCTATGTCATGGTTTCCCCACCTGCACAACAGGCCAACAGCTGCAACAAAAGCTTAGGTTTCTTTAGAAAATTATCCAAGCCCCTGTATTGTTGCCACATGCTTGCTATAGAAAGGAATGGAAACATGGCTCATAAGAAGACCTTCACAGGAGCCTGAAGAAAATGTCTTCATTCCTTGGTTTTACTGCTAGAAGAGGGCATTCTGCACAACACAGGGACAAACGAAGTGCCTTCCAGCTTTACATCTAAGGGAGCAAACCAGCTGGGCTGCTGTGCACGCTCTGTGAACTCTGCATCAGTTTACCTCTGGCACATGCAGGTGGATATGAGAAGATATAAGAAAGTCATTGTTGGGGTCCTTCTGCATCAGAAAGGCTCTTGCAAATGTGTATGCAATTTTGGCACTCTCTTTCATTACATCTCCCAGTTGCCCTGTTACTTCAAGTGACCCATCCTTGTTTTCCTTGTCTTTGGGTCGCCTCAGGGATGTTTCAATAAACAGAGTGGAACCTCCTAAAAAAAGAAAAGAAAAACAACATCTGAAAAAAGTTAAAGGCAAATTAAACGAGAAGGTTTTGGTGATGCAGAAGATATGTCAGGCATTTGGAACTGATGCTCTCTGATGAGACACTAGCCCTTGTATAGAAAGCAGCTGAAACCTGTTCCTTAAATACCTTCAGGAAGGCCAGCTAGAAATCTCAACAGTCTCCATTCATTGCTTTTTTGGACTTCACCTTCTAGGAACACAGATGCAACCACTACTTAATGGAAAAAACAAGTTCTTATAATGGTTTCATGTTCTTTGTTTCCTCCGAAAGTAAGCTGAGTTCATAAAACACTTTTAGCCACTTCAATTCTCCAGTGCCAGCTATCTATTTATCTTCTCCACCATACTGATAATTTCCCTCTTAACTACTTGAATTCTACCCAAGGTCAATTTGAGTGTGAAGAGGTCATGTCCTTTGCTATGTGCTGTATTTCCATCCTGTAGTGCACATAAGCCCACAAGTTACTAGGGGAGTAATCCAATGAATGGTAAGCAGCCAACTGCACCCACTCCACAGAGTGCTGGAACACCTATACCCGCCCTCAACACCAGAAGTCAAGTCAGTGTTGCACATCACTGACAAGACACAGCATTCCTCAGCTGTGCTGTGTCTCACAGTGGCACCTCCTGCTGCTGATGTTCCTAATGTACATCAATTGTATGGGGTATGGAGCTTGAAGAGAAAACATGCTGACCCCTAAGCTAAGATGAGCCTGGGCAAGGGCAAAAGAAAGGCTCCCTTCTTCAAGGAAGTAGTATTCAGGATCCAAAGGCCAAAGGAAATTCCTTTTACTGGTGCCTGTAGAAAAACATCACTGGACTCAGTTCTGACTATTACATTCAACTTTGAAAATTACACAGAAATGTAGGCATTAACTCAAAATTAATTTTGTCTCACCCATAGCTGTCCAGGCCAGACCCATCACCACTCCTGGGGGAGTGGTTTCATACATGCGATCCACAGTGAAGATGGGCTTTCCTACAAAGTCCTGCAGGTTTTCAGGTGTTACTTGGACCATCTCTGCTTCTCCACTCACAATTTTATAGGCAGATTTCCTCAATACCTGGGTGAGATAGTAATTTATCTCTGTAAGAAAAGCTGAGAAGGCTGATGCACAGTGGTTGCAGTTACACGTAACTTCCCCTCACCTTTTCTACTTGTTTCTGCAGATTTCTCACCCCACTCTCTCTGCAGTACTGCTTGATGAGAACAGTCAGGACATCTGATGTGATCTGAGCTTTGTTTTCATCCAAGCCACACAGAACTCGTGCTTGAGGGACCAAGTATCTCTGAAAGAAATAATCCCCCACATCCTTTTCTTAGTATTTGTGACGAAAACCTAGTGGTTCCAACTCAACTTTCTGCTGTTAGCTCAACACTGCTTTCTGGTGTCCACAGCCTATGGCACACTGGAGTTACTTTAACTATGTGCTCAAATCAAAGGAACTCTGTCCAAAATACCATGTGCCTAATTTTTTTGGACATAGTTGGATGTAAATATGTAAGCCTGAATCTGCCAAAAAAAAAATCTACCAGATGTAATTCACATAAAGCACAATATCTTACCTCTGCAATTGCAAGTTTCTCTTCTGCTACGTATCCAGACACATTGATCACTTCCATTCTATCCCGCAATGGCTCTGGAATGGTTTCTGTTACATTGGCAGTACAAATAAAAAGTACCTGGAAGCATTAAAAGAACCTACTGAGAACTTTCATTAACCACTTGCTTTACTCCAAGCACTAAGTTCCTAAGTTCTGTGTTTCTCTGTCCAAAGGGCTACAGCAAGATCACCCTCTCTATGGAATTAGTTTTTAATAAAAGTCTGGATTTTAGAATTATGTAATAGCATGTTCCCTACCCCCAAAATAAATGTTTAGAAATACACAACGCACAAACTGAGAAATCGGAATGGTTTGATAGGGACCAGAAAATGGGAGATCTAGATCTCACTCATAAGTTCTTTCCACCTCCTAGGAAATTAGCTGAGAATGACCCAATTATCTATACCTACTCCTAATATGTCAATTCTGTAACTTATGTCAGCTGCACAAAAAGTGCAATAGTGTGTAAAGATGACCAATTTCAAAAGCTGCATTAGGCCACCTCCCTTGATTAGCTCTGCCAATTATCACGTAAAGGAAAACTCTTGCCTTTTCTAGTGGAAACCACACATCTTGAGCAGCATTAGGCCACCTCCCTTGACAGTAGCTCTGCCAATCATCACGTAAAGGAAAACTCTTGCCTTTTCTAGTGGAAACCACACATCTTGTTTGTCCCTGGTTCTACAGGGAGTTAGGGCTACAGGACATATGCAGGTGATCATGTTCTTTCATGTACAGACACTTCACTTAAAATCAACTCCTACAGAGACAGCTGTGTACCATTTATGTTCCATCTGATTTTCCAACAGAATGTCAGCATCTTTTCATGGACAGGAAATCTCTGCATTGAAACACATTCAGACATTCTGGCTCTACAACCTCTGCAGAGAAGAGAAATACCTTTGACAAATCCACAGGAACATCAAGATAATGATCCAAGAAGTTAGAGTTTTGTTCTGGATCCAATAGTTCGAGAAGAGCTGAGGATGGATCCCCTTGATAGCCTCTTCCTATTTTATCTACCTGTGGGAGAAAAGAATTTAATACTCTAAGAAGTTTCCTACCATGATAAATTCTCAATCAAGATTTTTCTCAAGGCTCTATCTGAAAATGTTCATGAGTGTTCATTAACATCCCATACCAGTCTGCCACTTTTCTGTGCACTCATCCAAGTCCCCCCCCCAAGTCTTCCTGTGTGAGCACATGACACACCTGAGAAGACACAGGACTTTTGAGTGTTGCAGAAAATCACCATGAAGTCTCAGGCAATAAAAAGCACTACTACTAGTGGGCTACTACTTGTTAAACTGAGATAAGCTATAGGCACAGACCAGAACACTTACTCCACAGTGAGAGGACTAGAGTGCTAGCTTACACCACTTCCCTAATACGCCAGCGCAGACACACTCCTCACTCTGCCCAAGGTGCAAAAAGCCTACACACAGCCATCCAAGCAGAGCCAGATTAGTGACTTGGGCTGTTGTCATAGTCAAATTGATTGAGGATCATGGGGACTTCCTGAAGTCATCCTGAACAACCCCACTGCTCACACAGGGCCACTAGAGCCAGCCACCCAGGACCATGGCCAAGGTCAGTGACTCATCTAGCACTGTGAACTCTCCTTCTGAGGACACAAACAGGGCCACTGCTTCTTCTCCCTTACGAGTAGCATTAACTGGCCTTAATGAAATTTGCTGCTACAGCCAAGGCAGGGCTTCTGGCCAACACCAGTCAAGTATCATAACCTACAGGTCCCATTACCTTTCAAATCACGATATTCATTGGTTACATCATGCTGCAACAGATGACAAGTTTATTGGTCCCACATACAATTCCTCCCAAGAATCTGTTTATGTAGAAACAGGCGATCCCCCAGCCAGGGAATAATGTGCTCTGACTCCATGATTCAGGAGCTTGAACAAATGCTTTATTAAGCTATACTATATTACACTAATACTATACTAAATAACATACTAAAGAGATACTATACTAAAAGGATACTATACTAAAAAGATACTACAGAAAAACCTATGACTGTCTGGAGACAGTCAGGACACAGCTTTGACTCAACTGGCCAATCAATCCAAACAATCATCAGCAGAATCCAATTAATAAACTCTTTTTGGTAAACAATATCCATAACACATTCCACATGTGCCAAACAACAGAAGCAGCAAGTAGAGATAAGAATTGTTTTCTCTTATTCTCTGAGCTTCTCACTGCCTTTCCCAGGAAAAATCCTGGGAGAGAGTTGTGCCTGCTGCTCTCTGTGAAGAGAGCTGTGGGCACATCTGCTGTTGGTCCTTCCCAGGTATGGCACACAAGAAGGCCAGAATGACCTTGAGTCTATTCTGAACACCTGCTATTATATCCTGTCCTTATATGCTTTTCGACAGAGCATTAGGCTGGTAGCCCTGACACATTTATTCTCAAATCAGACCACAAATTGACTGTAAGCAATTATTCCTTAGAGTCCTGCTTTAGACCTACTGAGACTGACTCTTGCTAATAATCACATAGGCAACAGTGGATTTGTGCACAGTGACACACTCACATCTATGCAGGAAACACAAGAACTACGGAAATTCTCAATATCCAGCCAGGTCCATTACAATCAAAACAGCTATAATTTAATCAGAAGGACACAACTAGAATTTTAAAGCTGGAGTCTGTTTTAAGGAGAGAAAACAAAGCATCTAAGGTATAAGGAACTTGATAGCCCAGCCTCATATGAACAGAAAGCACCTGGGATTTTTAAGAGAGTTACTGCTTCACCTTTTCTCTGAGGATCACAAATTGATACATATTTTTAAGAGCAAAACCTAGAAGAAAGACCAAATACTTCACCTCATCGATCAGTATAAGTGGATTCTCTGTCTTGGTCTTCTTCAGACACTGGATGATTTTTCCTGGCATTGCTCCAACATATGTCCTCCTGTTTTACCAGAGACTGTATTTAGGGAACCATTGAAAAGCACAACACAGAGCATACATCATGCAGCTGACAGAACAAGTATAACCTGCTGGGAAACAAGTCTTTATTTCTTCAACATCTATCAAAAGCATTCTCCATCACCATCCTAAGCACCAACACCCACGTAGTCTGTTTCTAGTAAAGAGAACTGACATGAATTTTGGCAAAATACTCCTGGACTACAGTTTTCATCTTTAGTTTAAACCACTTCTCAATTAGAGAAAAGCAAAGAGGTTAGGCTGAGAATAGAGATGTTGGAACTTTCATGGGTTTTGGGAAAGAAACGTTAGAAAAGGTAGTATTTCACTTCTTCACTTGATAGGGACAAAAAGACCAGTATAAATCAAAAGACACTAAAGGAACAAATTGCTAATAGCAAAATATAACCTTCCTGCTAGAGATTGCTTCTGGTATCCAGAAACAAGCAGAAGCAAAGAGTGTAACAACAGAGTGAAGGCTGAGAGGCACAGAACAGAGAACATCTGAAAAACATAGAAAATATTTTTCTCTGCTTCTGGGTAAGGCAGAGCCCTGCAGGTTCCATTACTGCACAGAATGGCTACTCTTACTGGTTTGAACACACCACTGGTTTTATGTTCAGATACAGACCCTCTGCTCTGGTGAGGCCACACCTGGAATAAGCATGCCTAGTCCTGCACTTAGGAGTTCAAGAAAGACAAGGAACTGCAGGGGAGGGCTGTCAAGGTGATCAGGGCACTGGAGAATCTCTCACGGGAAAGGCTGAAGGAGCTGGGCCTGTTCAGCCTTTAGATGACCGGAAGGGGATCATATCAATGTGTAAAAATATCTGAAGGGTGGTGTCAAGAGGACCGGACCAGACTCTTGCCAGTGGTGCTCAGTGACAGGACACAGGCTAATGGGCACAAACTCAAACACAGGAATTCCACCTGAATATGAAGGGAAACTTCTGTACATTGAGGGGGACAGAGCCCTGTAACAGGCTGCCCAGAGAGACTGTAGGATCTGTTTCTCTGGAGACATTCAAAACTTGTCTGGACACCATCCTGTGCAACCTGCTGTAGCTGAACCTGCTTTACACAGAATCACACAGAAACACTAGGTTTGAAGAGACCCTTCAAGATGGTCAAGTCCAACCCAGCCACAACACCTCAACTAGACCATGGCACCGAGTGCCACATCCAGTCCTTTTTTATGCACATCCAGGGATGGCGACTCCACCACCTCCACAGGCAGACCATTCCAGAACTTTGTCACTCTTTCTGTAAAAAACTTTTTCCTAATGTCCAACATAAATTTCCCTTGGTGCAGCTTGAGACTGTGTCCTCTGGTTCCATCAGTTGCTGCCTGGAGAAAGAGACCAACCCCCACCTGACTACAACCACCTTTCAGGAAGTTGTAGAGAGTGATAAGGTCACCTCTGAGTCTTCTTTTCTGCAGGCTAAACAACCCCAGCTCCCTCAGTCGTTCCTCATAAGGCTTGTGCTCCAAGCCCCTCACTGGCCTCGCTGCCCTTCTCTGGATGCACTAAAGAATGTAAACTTCCTTCCTAAACTGAGGGGCCCAGCACTGCACACAGCATTCAAGGTTTGGCCTCACCAGTGCAGAGTACAGGGGAAGAATGACCTCCCTAGTTCTGCTGGCCACACTATCCCTGATACTGACCAGGAATCATTGGCCTTCTTGGCCACCAGGGCACACTGCTGGCTCATGTTCAGCCAACTGTCGACCAGTACCCCCAGGTCCCTCTCTGCCTGGGCACTGTCCAGCCACACCATCCCCAGCCTATAATGTTGCAGGGGGTTATTGTGGACAAAATGCAGGACTCGGCACCTGGACTTCTTAAACGTCATCTCACTGGACTCTGCCATCCCTCCAGCCGTTCCAGGTCTCCCTGCAGAGGCCTCCTGCCTTCCAACAGACGGACACACGCTCCCAGCTCAGTGTCGTGTGCAGATTTACTAATGAAAGACTCAATCCCCTGGCTGCCAGCTGGATGCAGCACTGCTCACCCCCCCTCTCTGGGCCAGCCATTCAGTCAGTTCTGAACGCAGCACAGAGTGCTCCTGTCCCAGCCCTGGGCTGCAGCTTTTCCAGGAGTGTGCTGTGGGAGACAGTGCCAAAGGCCTTGCTGGAGAGCAGGTACACAACATCCACAGCCTTCCCAGACAACATCCACAGCTTTTCCTGCATCCACCAGGAGGGTCACCGGATCATAAAAGGAGACCAGGTTGGTCAAACAAGACCTACCCCTCCTAAACCCCTGCTGGCTGGGTCTGATACCCTGGCCATCCTGTAAGTGCTGTGCGATGAGACAAAATTTAAACTGTTCTATTATCTTACTGGATATTGAGGTCAGGCTGACTGGCCTATATTACCAGGATCCTCCTTCTCACCCTTTTTGTGAATGGGCATCACATTGGCCAGCTTCCAGTCATCTGGAACCTCACCAGTGAGCCAGGACTGCTGATAAATTATGGAGTGCAGCTTGGCAAGCTCATCTGCCAGCTCCGTCATCACCCTGGAGTGGATCCCATCTGGTCCCATAGATTTATGAACATCCAGCAGTTCAGCAGTTCTCTGACGGCCTCCTCCTGGATAACAGGGGGCCCATTCTGCTCCCTGACACCATCTACCAACCCAGGAGGACAGTTGTCCTGAAGAAAAGCCATATTTCCACTAAAGACTGAGGCAAAGAAGGTGTTAAGCACTTCTGCCTTCTCCCCTGCTTTAGCAAGGGAATGGCCTAGACTATCTCCAGAGGTCACTTTCAATCCCAGCCATTCTAGGATTTTTTGTATGTGGAAGGAAAATAAACCTATGGAAGGGTCAGATCTACCCATTTTTATTATCTTCTTGTTTTCTCCATGAATCTACTGTTTTTTTATTTACTTCTTGTTCTCCCCATGAATGTTCTTCTTTCCAAGTTTTCCTCATGCAACATCTCCATCGTGATTATTTGGAAACCAAGGCTCAATCACACCTGAAGACACATGTGAATGACCCTGTTCAAACTGTCACCATTCTCTAGTTCTGACATCTACAGACACATATGTATTAGCATTTATCATCAGTCCAGTGCTTTTGGGTAGCTCACTTGGCTTTTCAAAGCTGAGAATACAGAAGAAACAGGGAGCAACTGCACTTAGAAACACAAATATAATTAGCTTCCAAACTTTACCCTTTGCTATCTCTTTCACCTCTTTCTATATCTCAACTCCTGTCAGCAAGGGTTGGCAGAACAGAGATGAGAATTACATACATTGTCCAACTTCAGTTAGATTCCTATTTACTTTAGTAAAAACTGCTGGACAGAGAAATTTCTCAAGTCACACTGACCTGTGTCCTTTTATTTCTGCAACATCAGTCATCCCTCCAACACTGAAGCGGAAGTACTCTCTGTTTAGGGCTCTGGCAATGGAGCGAGCAATACTGGTTTTGCCAACTCCAGGGGGACCATAAAAACACAAAATCTTCCCCTGGGTGGATCCTCGCAGCTGGCTGACTGCAATAAATTCCTGTAAAACAGATAAAGCACCAGCAGTGAACAGAAGGGAACACCAGCAACACCAAAACACATTTGTTATCAGGTCAAGCAGTGATTACAAAACAAGCATCATACACAAAACTGGTTCTCAAAGGACTTGCAGGAGGGCAAGGGGAGAAGCTAAGTCAGGATACTGATGCATCTGTTTTGCCTCTGGTTATTTATGCTTGGTTGTCTCCAGGTTCTGTGCTCTGTATCAATCTCACCAGAACAAGAAGGCTCCACTGCCTTGGAGCGAGAGTTCAAGTTCTTCTCCCGGCTTCTCTTGCTCTCACCTGAGTCTGTCAAGCTACATGTGAGCATCTCCTACTGCACCACTCCCATGCACTACATTAAGCTTGTCTCATTTCACACTTCCGTGACAGACAACCCTCAAGTAACACTGAACAGTTCAGGAATCAAAAGATCACAGTTCAAAACTGAAACCTCAACTGATTATACACTTACAGTGAAGAAACAACTGTGCAAGTGGGGAAAAAAATCAAGAGACTGCTTCCCTTGGACACTTACTTGCCCAGCATTTAGGGCAAACTGGAATACTGCAGTTTGAAATGAGAATGTAACCTTCACTGCCACAAGTAATTACGCACATTAACTGATTACCAGAATATTTGGGTCTTTCACGCAGCTTTCTGTTTGATCAATTAAATGGACTGCAATCTAAAACACATCCAAAATGCCTGATGTTAAGCAGTGTGAAATGGGACACACTGCCTACTTCTGCCTTACCAGAATTCGCTTCTTGACGTCATCCATTCCATAGTGATCCTCCTCCAGAACTGCTTGGGCTCTAGCCAGCTCCAGGTTCTCCTCGCTACACTTACCCCATGGGATGGATGTCAGCCAGTCCAAATAGTTCCGTGTAACACTGACAGAAACACACAAATGAGAGTGACTGACCAGCTCATGTCTTCCTCCACCACCTTCCAAAACAAGCTCATCCAGAACAAGTGGGATATAAATTACTCATGGAAGAGAGCCATCACTATTTGGGCTGTCACTGCTAACCTTTTTCATGGTCTTCAACCTCCACCCATAAAAAAACCAAAGTTTTTTTCACACTTTTGCTTTTCTGAAACAAAGAATCTCCAACACCACAGGGAAAGATTTAAGATGAGGAAAATGATGCCAATATGGAAGTTAACAGTAGAGATAATCAGCATAAACAAAATGAAGAGAACACAGGTGTGTCAAACCACTAGTCACTTCTAAAACTATACACTTATCAGGATCAAGGATCAGGAATTCAAGTGTACAGGAAGGTCTGCACAATGCAGTAACTATCAAACTCTGCACAGTCATGGACACGGAAGCACAGCATCCACCTGAGGACAATTGCCATGTCATCAGAGCTTTGGCTTTTTTCTACCAAGTACTTGCTTTGCAAATTTGCAACCACTGCTAAAACTCTGAAGGAAAGGGAAAGGTACTAAATGCTGCCTGTGAAGCCCAGTATGTCTTTTCCATGATTGCCAAGATGCTGCTCATCCAAAGGCATGCTTGCCCTTAAACACAGTCTTTTGCTCTGTAAAAGATACTTTTAAAAGCAGAGACCCAGAACATTAAGAGAGCTGATGAATATACCAACTGCTGTATAATATAGCACACTCTGACTCAAACGACAAGAAATGTTCACTTCAACCTCAGTTTCTGACAATTTACATCACAGAACACGTGTTACAAACTATTCATTCACTCCTTAGCAATTCCAACCCTGCCCCAATACTTCAGGGACCACCTCAGGTAGGTTAGCCAATGACATGTATTAGGTTCTCTCACATCTACTGAAGACACCGAAGTACAAGAAAGAAGGGCCAAAACTGAGGGCAGAAAAAGAATCACTGCACATTTCATGAGGAACTAACTGCACATTTTGTATCTCTAGCATCAGACTGCAAGAGAAGACAGAAGACCTAAAATGATCAAAAGAGGTAGACTACATAAGTAAACACAGGCAATTTGGAGAAAAATCCTATGATGTAATGATATGCTATGGGGAAGGGAGGGGAGGGACTAAGGTAAGTGCTTAATAGAACTGCACCATTGCTTCACTCTCCTAATGAACCCTGACAGCACGACATGGCCATGCACTCACTTGAATTCTGAGGAGTGATTATCCAACAAGCCCAACTTGTTCAACTCTTCATCAATCACATCCATGACATGTTTTGGCACTACCAGCTCCTTTAGTCGCTCACGGAATTTCTCTTCTATAGCATCCTTGTCCTCTTTTTCCAGACCTAGTTCTTTCTTAATGATCTTCAACTGCTCTTGAAGAAGATACTTGCGATGTGTTTGCTTGATCTTCTCCTCAACCTAGACAAAGCAACAAATACAGTAACTAATGTGTTCCTGGTACAGCCTATCTAACATCAAATGCTTCCAAATACTCCTCAGTTATAACATTCCCAGCAACTGAAAATACTACTTGGAACTCATCTGCAGTGTATTCTGACACAAGAAGTGACTTAATAACATACTCCAGTACCCTCCATATCTTGGTGCCCTTCACTAGCCATGATTCAGTGCTTCAATGTTCTGTTTGTGTTGGGGAGACCAAAAGCTGGGCAGACTAATCCAGATGTGACCTCCTTAGTACCAAACAGAGACGGCTAACCACTACTCTACCTGCTGCCTACACAGGGCAGCTGAAGCCCAGTATGCAGTTGGCCTTCCTCCTGGTGGCCTTGCCACAAGGCCAGTCTACTAATTCACGGTCAGCTTCCTTCACATCAGGCCTTCAAAGTCCTTTCCTGTATAGCTATTTTCTATCCTGATTATTCCAGGCCTGGTCTGGGACTATGAATTTCACTTGGCAGAACTTAAGTAGGTTCTTACTGACTCCCTGAGGGGATACTGTCCTAGGTTACAATATAAAGATGTATTCTATTCCCATCCTCAAGAGCTGTTGAAACCAGGAGGGGCATTGTTTTTAACTTATCCCCTGTTAATGGGCCCATCAATGTCTTGCCACATGACTCAGCTATAACTCCCTCCGGGAGCCATTTCTGTAAGGCATGACTCAAGAGAATGGTAACAGCCCATTGTGAGATGCTCTGCCCAGGGGGGAGGAGCTAAGCATCCCCACCTGGATATAATATGGGTTTTGGGACACAACAAGCAGTTTTTCCACTGGATTCCCAGAGGAATGGCCGCCCTTACCCACTGGTTTTCCAGAGGACAAAAGCTACCAGTTCGTTTCTACAGGATCACCACTTCAACAAGACCATTTCATCCGGACTGCTATCACCACCCTAACTAGGAGGGTGTCAGGTTGTATTCTGACTCCATCAGTGCTTTTTCTCTTGTATTATTGCATGTATTTGGTTTTTTTTCCCCTTTTCCTAATAAAGTGTATTTCTGACTTCAAGTCTCTCACTGGTTTTGCTTTCAAACCAGAACAGATACCACTAGTAGCTGGCTGAAGTTAGACTTTACCACGTTGACCACAACCTTTTCTGCCCATTAGTCTAGCAAATTTTTTCACCAACCTCATACTACATACTTTCAGTCTGTAACATCCCAATTTAGTCAGAACACTATTACGGTTGACCTCAGCAAAGGTCATGTAAATGTCAAGGTATACAACAGTCATTGCTAGAATCCTAGAATCATTTAGGTAGGAAAAGACTCCTAAGATTATTGAGCCAACAATTAACCTAGCACTGCCAAGCCTGCCATCAAGCCATGTTTCCTTTCTGTGTTCTGGGCTTCTCATGAGAGAAGACAATTAGGCAGTTTGTTTTTGGGAAATCCCTTCTGGCCCTTCCAAATCATGTCATTTTTCATTTGCCTGTATGGGACTTATTGGAGAATTTTCCCCATAATCTTCCCAGGGACTGGGGGCAGGCTAACATGCCTACAGTCTCCCTGATTCTCCTCCTTGGAGACGGGCATGGCATCTACCTTTTCCTGCTTCCCAGGAACCTCTCCCATGACCACAGTGCTTTAATGATGAGTGAAAAAACAAAATAATGACATTGATAAGCCCTCAGCATCCTTGGATGTATATCTGGTCCCACAAACTGCATCTGTTCAATTCGCTTAAGAAGTCTCCAACCACTCCAATCCCAGTCCAAAAGCATTTTGGACTTAACGTGAATTCTAAAAGCCCCAGTTACTGGGAGTTAACAAACAAAACATGATTCAGTATTCTCAAATATTTGCACTTCACATACTTCATTACCTTTTAGATGCAGTTATTGTATTCTGATTAAATCTTACAACAAATAGGAACTATTGCAGCTCACAAGAGTTAGCAGAAGGTCATTTGAAATAACTGTGCAATTTACACTAGTACATGCTATATACAGTATTAGGCTGTATATTGTTACACTGGTGCTTGGTAAACTGCAGACCTCTAGATTTATTTACCTGCTTGCATGAAATTACAACTTAAGACACAATTTAACAGCAGATGCTAGAGCCTCATGTCTTGTTACTTCTACCATGTGCATGAAAAACACGTTTCTAACAGAAGAACAGAAAACCTTAAATCTAAATAATGCACCCTTTAGAGCACATACCTATACTAAGCATCACAGTGGTGGATACAATATAAATACACACTAGGTATTTGTTACTCCAGAAACTTACCTCTCTTCCAAGACGCTGCTGAAGTTTGCTCAGCTCATACTCCTTTTTCAGAAGGGAAAGAGCTTTATAAAGCCGTTTGGGAATCTGCAAAAGACAGACACAAAATGAGTTTTGAGATTGCATACCCTTGCTAAGTAACACACACACACATATATATACACTTTGCCAAAGGCAGAATAAAAAACTTCAACAGGTTGTCTGGGAGAGCTTTACAGCACTTGCAGATGTGGAAAGACCAACATGTAGCAACTCCACAGCATGTAAAGAAAATTATTTGCTGCCGAAGATGCAGAGCACTCTGATTTACCAACAGTAAGTAAGTACTAATGATCTACTTTATCCTTCAACAGGAATCTAGTCAGTGATATTAACGTATGATCAAAAGTAGCACTGAAGTCTCTTCTGTACTGAGGCTGGTAAAGAAAATGGATGGACTGATTCCATGGATGGACAGATGGACTGATTCCATTCACACTGCTTGAGTGTAAAATTTCATCTTACACTGGTTTCTTCCAAGATGTCTTGAAGTTCGTGTGACTCTGCCCCTGTTAGGGCTGCACCCATGTCACTCAGATAGATAGGGTTATCTACCACACGCTGTCCAGCCTGCATCATCTGAAGCACAGACTCTCTGAAAATAAAAGGTAAAACACCCAAAAATGCTCTGTAAATTTACATTCAAAATGGAATATCCTAACTTACTTGTTATGACAGTACAATGAAATGAAACACAGCTCAGTTTCATAGCAAACTATTTTTTAAATTTGACTGTATCAAGTCTCAGTAACAGATAAATCACTTGGTTAGAGAAATGATCACCAATATATAAAACTAAGTATCTGAAATACTCTCCGAACAGTTATGTAGGATTTTTTTGTGCCAGGACTGCAAAACTTTTATCCTGCTTGTAAGACATGGATCAGATTATGATGCTTATTGCAGTGGGTTTCACTTAGACCCAGATCACCTGCCTTAGGACTCAATCGTTCTAAGTTGTTTCTAAATTGCACATCAGTTTTCAAAACTTTGATTCCAACAATGGACAAAGGTTACATCCCAAACCAAAAATCTATGTGACAATTCAGCAAATGTCTCTACCTCATTACAACTGAAAGGCAAGTGGTATAGAAAATGCCAGAATATTCCAGCCTGAGAACATGCTGTTCCCAAAGCAGGGCAGCATGGGAAGGACATACCTGTACAAGGGGTTCAAGGCAATGATGTCCCGGATTGTTTTAACAATTTCTGCAGTTAGTGCCTATAAACACAACAAAATCTAATCACCAAAAGAATGGAAAAGGATAGGCAAGATCTCAGTACAAATATGACATTTCCCAGAGTCCAGCCACTCACTGCAGTGGTGGGCTGTGATGGTTCTTGGTGCTGGGGCAGTTCCTGCTCACAGGAAAGGCAACAACAAGGCCTAGAGGCTGGCTTTCTGCATGCACAGAACTTGACTGGCTCTTGGCCAGAAGATACAATCAGGTTGAACACCCAAACCACCTTAGAGGAAACACTCAATTTGATGGAGGTCATCACACAGATTTAAGCACAGACCAGCCCCTTCATTCAGCACCTTTTGAAGTCAACAGTTTTAAGGAACTGAGCTGTTATAATGAAAATTCTTTGCTTTCATATAAACCCCTTGTGCAGTGACTGTGAGAAGAAGGAAGTATGTGCTAGTTTCCGCAGCCTGAAATTAGAGCCTGATTTTAGAAGTATTCCTTTTAAGCAAGACGTTTAGGTGCAATCCTACAGGACAAGTCCAAGCTTGTAAACTAATTCACTTACTTTAACCTCTTCTGTGATCTGAAAATCTTCATGAACCACATTCTCTACTTCTACCATGAGAACTTCCTTCGAAGAAGCAGCTATAGGATCTAGTACCAACTCCACAGCTTGGTCCTTTACTCCAGTCTCCTCTTCAGCCTCCTTCTTAGATCGCTTCTGTTTCCTTCTAATTTTTTGTTTGTTCTCAGGTTCCTCAGGCTCAACCTCGAGTTGTTTGTTTATACGAATCCTGAAAGCCAAAAGAAACCAGAAACAATCTATCACCCCGTTACATGTGATTTCAGCTCTTCAGCATGAAAAGGAGAAAGACTAAGTTGTATTTTGAACAAGCTAAAATTTAGAAAGGGCACACATTTGCCAGACACCATGTTTCATTATTTTGGCTTTTATACAGGAGTTTCCTTTTCTATGTGTTTCCCTTTAAATGCTCCTCAAATCTGGTATCTAGTGTGGTTCCTATGGACATGACTGACCAGTGCTCCATGTCTCAATCAAACATAAAGATCAATCCCCAAGTTATATCTTAGGAATAACAAAGAATATTTCCCTATAACTTCAAAGTAATAGGGAAATATTTCTGTTCCAAGTAACCCCAAACCAGCTTATTTCCAAAATGCAAACATGGCTGTGCTTTGATAATGCAGCAAGAGATCTAAGACTCCATTTGAAAAGGAATTGACTTGTGAATTCACATAAATTTAGCTGTGACAGGACTGCTCATTCTTTGCTGTCCAGAACAAATGCAAGTGAAGAAAAGTGAGGAGATGGAAAAAAAGCTATGCTTCAAAGAAAAACCCACCCTGGATGTGTCTCTTCTGCCATATTTCTGTCCTTGTATTTTTCCTTCTAATGGAAATTACTTATGTGATGCTTTTAAAAATACAATTTCTTAACTTAGTTAAAAATATCTGGCATAAATGGCTAAAACTAGTTTTTCAGCAAAAATAGCATTTTCTTCAATACAGTTCTGGGGCAAAATTATGTCTGGGACAAGACATAATTAACATTCTGGACCCTCCTCCCCTCCTTTTCTTAAAAGCAAAAATACTGGCTTGAATTAATTCCAGAGATTTTTTTTTCACCATTACTAAGCCTTGCTGCAATTCTCAAAGTAACTGCTAAACTTGAGCTTAATGAATGTTTGCTTGCATCATATCACAGTTGATATGACAATGACATGCACTGTCTCTTTTGTTTTGCAGCTAACCTGTCACAGCTGTGACAGTACATGGAATATCCTGACATTCTCAGGATATGATGTTGTAACAAAGCAAAAACTTGCCATACACAAGTTGTGTAGAAAAAAATGCAGGTATGTGGTGAAACTGATAAGAGATGTCTCTGTTTATACAGTAGTTTGCTGAGATGCAGTGAAGTACAAGTAACCAACCTTCGGTGTCCCATGACTATCATACGCAACTTGTCTCCAAGATCCTGCATTTCATGAATCTGGACAAAAGTTCCCATTTGGTATATTTCATTCAGATCCTCCACCACATCAGATTCGTTGCTATTGAACAAAAAAAAAAAAAAAAATGGGAGTAGATATTCAGAAACTTGAGATAGCAGGTCAAATTAAAAAAGAAAAAAACAAATCACTGGTTGCAGAACTTTAAGAGAACTTATGGGCAAAGACACTTAATCCCCATTGATTGCTACCATCACATAACCCCTTTCCAAATCACCCAAGTATCTGGACAGCTCATCTCCTTCCCAAACAACAACCCTTTTCGAAACCAAGACTCCAGCTCCCAGCAGTGCTGGTGGTGGCAACAAAGACTTTCACAGCATAAGGATGGTCTGAGACCAGCCACAACTTCTGCAATGCTATCCAAGGCAGGGCATTTAGGATGACAGCTTTTAGTGTAAATGCAACCTGGACAGCTTATTTCTGTTTTGTAAAAAGATCAAGAGAAACAACTTACTTGTCATCCTTTTTAAGAAAAACACCAGCATAAGGCTGGGCAAGCCGTACTTTCCTTCTCAGCAGTTCAACCAGCTTCTTATTTTTCACCTAGGACAACAGGTATGCAATCAGAGGTGGATTTTCTGTTATCTTTGCACTCCCAGGGTGTAAGGCCAGGCATGATGACACCCTACAACTAAATTATGAAGTCAGAGCTTATACAACTCTAGTCTTGTCTCCATTAGAGGACAGTAATATAGAAGTGGAAAAAAAAAGGTAGAGAAACATGAAATTTAAGTATTTTGAACAAGTCACTTCCCAGTCAAAATAAGACAAGCTCAAAGGCTGGGGGAGGAGCTAGACCTAATCTGTACAAGTCTTACAAGCAAGAAACCTGAGTTACTTGAACAGTATCTTGTAAGTTTTTGTTGCTATCACTGTCCCCTTCCCCTTCCATACCTGTATGTCCTAGCTCTCTGCTCCTGATGGGGAGTCAGTTCACCCTCCCCTATCAGCTGCCTGAATGCTTCCCAAAACCCCAGTTAAAATCCTCTTCTCCAAAGCCTTCTCTGCTCAATTCCTCTCCTACACCCATGAGTCTGAGTTCCTGCCTTGAGTTTCAGCCAGTATTTCTTCCTAGTTTACTTTCTTACTCCCCTCTGATCTCAAAATGCCACACACCTGTCCCTGGCAGATCTCTCAGCAACACTGTTATCACAGCAGGCTGAATCCTCAGTGACCAAGAAAATAACTCCTTGTGAATTCTGCTGCTGCATGAAGTCACCCTGCCAACCACTGAGTGCTCTTCAAAGTGATGGACATAAGCTGCATTACTCAATGCTTTGCTAACAACCAGCATGGTTCTGACAGAACAGCACGAGCTCTGTTGGCCTATTCTAATCTCAGCACACCTATTCTAATTTTGCACAATGTTTAGGAAAAATATGCTTACGAATGTCAAAGACATTAACAGGAAGAAAATTAGTAATTCCATAGGCACTGTAGAGATTCCACCTTGTCAGGTAAATTGCAGCACAATAAACTCACAGGATAAGAGAAAACATTTAACAATTCTGTGAGACATTGTTGATCCAAGCATTTAAATTGATGACTTCTCTACATAAGTCTTCTATGATTACACGCTGTTAATAATATATAATCTTCTCCTTCCCCTAACACATCTATAAAGACCCTAGAAGCTGCACATATCAGATTTGGATATGCAGAAAAATACTATATTAGAAATAACATTATGCTAAATAATACTATAGGAACAAGAAAATATTGATTTATTTTATACTACGTTTACTTCAAAATCAGACTGGCAACACACCAGAAAGACACAAAAATACAAGTAATTGTTCCAGACTGGGTTTCATTTAAGGAGAAAAAAGTATTTCTGGCCTGTAAGCTCAAGCCACACATCAGTGATGTAATTCATAACTCTTAAAATCTTTATGGGGTGCAGAGGGAAAAGATCACACTCTAAAAGATCACACACTGGTGACTGCCATCCCCATTCCTCAACACCCTCTCCCACCGCAGCTGTACCGCTCTACACAGAATTCCTGCTTTTTCCTTGCAGCTCACAGCTTGCTGCCTTCACCAAGGTCTCGGTGCTCTGACACCAACCTACGGCACCAAAACAAGGACACGTTTGCTTAACCTTCATCAGGGAACACAAAAATGACAGCGAACTTCGAGAGACTGTATGTGAATCGTCGACCTTCTCTGTTAGGAGAGCTGCTGACGCAATAACTGTGAAACTTCAACTGGCCCAAAAGAAACCGTTATCCCGACACGACTGGGTTACAAAGCTCGAGCTAAAGGCCGAGCAGCGGCTGCCCGTGGAGGTCACGCAGGCGGCTGCCTTGCTCTGCAGTTCAAGGAACCTGCCAAGGCAGAGAGAGCGGCCCGGAGATGCGGCACCGCCAGCGGCGGGGTCAGTCGGTGACTCCCGCACGGCCTGGGGTGATTCTACTCTGAGACCCCCGCCCGAGGCCGCAACGCTGGGCTGAGCCGCCTCCGGCCGCCCTGCGAGCAGCCCAGAGCACCTCCCGCCGCGGCCCCGGCACTTCACAGCAGAGGCAGCTTCCGCCCAGGCCGGGCCGGCAGAGCCGAGCCCCGGCCCCGGGACCGAGGGCTCGGCGGCGGCTCACCTCGATGATCTTGATGAAGCGCGGGAACACGGGGTTGCGCGTCACGGCGATGAGCGGGACGTTGGGGAAATGCTCAGGGACGAGCAGCGGCGTCAACGCCGTTATAACCGGCCCGGCCCCGCCGCTGTCCGCCCCGCCACCGCCACCACCACCACCGCCGTCCTCGCCGCCGCCTTCCACTGCGTCTCCCCCCGGCAGACCGCCCGGGCTGCGCTGGTGCCAGCGCGGGCCGGTGCTGAAGGCGGCGCGGGGAGGCGGTGCGGAGCCCAGCGGGGTCGAGACGGCGGCGGCGGGGGCCCAGAGGCGGCGCCGCGTGGGCCCCAGGACGGGCCCGGTGACAGCAGGCCGCCAGCGCCCGCACAGCCGCCACCAGCGCGCGGCCGCCATGCTGCCGGCGCGCGCGCCTCACTTCCGCCCTCTCGGCAGCGCCCGCCCCGCCCGCGCGGGGTCGCGTGGCGGCGCGCACGTCCGAACCCTCCCGTGACCGCGGGTTCGAGCCCCAGTCCCGGCCGGGCGGGTGCCCGAGGGAGGGACGCGGCCAGCATGAGTGTGATTTGGCCCAGCCTTCCTTTTCCTCCTCCGTTCCCCGCAGTAGGCTGCCCAGACAACCGCCGAATATCTCCAAGAATGGCGATTCAGTAATTTTTCTAATGACCCTGTGCCACTGCTCCGGCAGCTTCTGTGTAAAAAAGTCCTTCCTGATATTCTGAGGGAGCCTCCCGTGTTTCTTTTGTGCCTATTGCCTCTTGTCCTGTCACCAGGCACTACTGAGAAGAGCCTGGCTCTGTCTTCACACCTCCTCTAGGTAGATATTGCTCTACATTTATGACATCCTTGAGACTTCCTTTGGCAGGCTGCAGTGCCAGCTCCCCCAGCCTTTCCTCAGGAGAGATGCCCAGTCCCTCCATCATCTCTGCTCTTCTCCGGACTCTTCATGGTGTGTCCGTGGGTGCTCGTAGTGGGGAGCCCACAGCTGAACACAGCTCACCAGCCGTGGCCTCAGCAGTGCTGAGGGAAGGCTGCCGCCCCTGAACCTCGCCAGGCCTGGTCAGGCAGGGGCATAACAGTGGCTTGGGTTCAACTCAGGGACCGGCAGAGCCCTCAGGTCCTTCTCTGCAGAGCTGCTCTTCAGCACTTTGACCCCTTGTGTGTCCTGGTGCATGAAGTTATTCCTCCCCAGGTGTGGGACATTGCATTTTTTTTCACTGAATTTCATGATGTTCCTTTCAGCCCATATTTCCATCCTGTCGAAAGATTAAATTAAATTTAAAGATTCAAAAGAACCTTGAGACTTGTTGCAGTGATATTTGGTGAAAATACAATAGGCAATGGGCACACATTGAAAGACAAAATTCTATTTAAACAAAGAAGCATTTTTACAATGGGGGTGATTGAGTGCTAGAACAATGTGTGGAATGTGCATCCTTGGAGATGTTAAAAATCCAATCAGACAAAGTCTTGAGCAGCCTGCACAAATTGCTTCTGCTCTGAGCAGAGGTGTTTGACTGGGGATCTTCAGAGACCCCTCAGCCAAGCTGCTGCTACCACACAGGAGTCTGGAGGCTGGAGAGGCAGACCGGTGGCCTGGATTGCACATGTACCCCAAGTGGACGCCTTAATAGCCCTGGGCAACCTCCCTTGGGACCCACACCTCGGACCTGCTCATAACTTGCTGTTGTCTTATGGTCTGACTTCTGAGTCTGTGCTGTTGCCTTTCTTGGGTGCTGTGGGACTGGGGATGCCCTTTCCCCAGCATCCCTGTTATTCAGCTTGATTTCTGTCCCTTAGGAAACAGAAGACAAGAAAAAGGGATGTCAAGAGGAGCACAAACAGCTTTCACTTCCGGCAGATGCCATGCTGTCGTGGATTGACCCTGGCACAGTGCCAGTGCCCCCATGAAAGGTATATTTCCAAAATGGTTGCTGTGAGATGTGACCTGGAAACAGAACAAAGCAGGCTCCAACTTGGGAATGGAGGGGAAAAAAACCAACACTTTATTAATCTACAACATAAAGACAAGGAAAAAAAAATGAAAAAAGCCCACACATAACAATCCACAATGGAAACTTCCAAAACACTCCTCCTCCCCCACCCCTCTAACACTCAATTCTCAGTCCAATACCATCCTTCACACCAGCTCCCCCCAGTTCATCAGGAGAGAGGAGTCTCCCTCTTGCACCATGGGCCTCCCCAGGAAACACAGTGGAACCTGCTGTGCTTTTGTGTCACACGTGGCACCGCTCAAAGAGAATCTGCTGTGGTGACCATCTTCCTTGCCTCCCTTCCCTCAGGCCACACTGCCTCCCTTCCTGCACCCAGATGCAGCTGGGCAGGGGAGAGGTCAGAGCAACTCACCGCCAGACTCAAAAGAGAGAGTCCCTCTAGGAATGCTCTGCTTTTAACGCCTGTGTGTTCTCAGAGGCGTATCCAGGTCCCCAGTGGCCACACCAGGTGACAATTTCCAAATCTGGCCACTGATTGGTTTGTCCATAATTTCCCAGAGAACTCACTTCCTGGTCAAACCAGGACACATGCAACAATGCAACATCTTAGCAAGTAATGTAAACCCATTATTGTTTAATCTTCTGAGACCTCTTCCACATAACCTTTTTTGGGGGTGGATTTTCCAGATGGAAGTATGTGCCTATGTGCTGTCTGGTGCAGATGAAGCAAACCTCATGTATCTTTGTCAGTTTATGGACATATGGCAAAGATGGCATCAAAGAAGAAGCTTTAGGGAAAGGCCTTGTCAAAATCTGAGATTGGTATTTGACCCATGAGGTAGGCACATGGAGACTGACGCCGTGCCCCGGTTGTGGGAGGAGGGGGTAGCGCTGGTCACCAGCGAGCTCCGATCCCCTTTCCCTTCGGCATCGGGAGGAGGGGTAGCGCCGGTCGCCAGCGAGCTCCGACCCCCTTTCCCCTCGGCACGCGTCAGGAGCGGCCGCTCCCCGCCTCAGCCACCGGCAGGCAGAGGGTAGCAGTTTGGCCACAAGCTGAGGTCCCCTACCGACAGAAGTGTGGACCCACATCAAAGGATCAAGGTAAAGTAAGAAGGAAGGACCCCTTGGTTGTGTTTCCAAACTGGCTTTATTCTTCCCCATGATGGGAGTGGCACACGTGCTGCAGTGTCGCAGTTTGAAGGGGAGGCAGAGGCAAAAGGGCACGAAACAGAGAATAACGGCAGCTTTTAAGGAGGGGGAGCTGTCTTCTGGGAGGAGACAGCCTAACAACAAATCAAGGGCTAGACAGGAGGGGTATGGGGGGGATAAACGTAAACATAAAACCAATAGGAAATAGGAAAGGAAGAGTGCATAACAATGAGGGAAATAATTGACAATGAAGCTTCTAGATAAATGGGTGAAGCAAATAATGACAGACAAGCTGCAGGGGCAGGGTTTGGAGGATGGACGGGGAAGGATCCAGAACTGGGAAAGGCGGGAAGACAGATGGTAAACAACTTTAGGGAGAGACTATTAGGAAAGCTGAACAGGGGGTGAATAGGAAAAAAACATTACATTTTAAACAATTTCTTAAACAAATAAAATTCAAAGCCTCCACCGCCACAGGAGATAAGAAAGTATAATACATCATGCGAAAAGTCATGTCTCTGACCTTTGGAAGGTCAATTCCAAAGTACTGAGGAAAAATAATAGAAAAAAAAAATCATGGAGAAGTATTTTGGAAAAAAATCCCTTTATTTTTCAAATATGGAAACTATCTGTATTGACTGAAAATAATAGCATGAAGAAAAAGCCCTCAGGAATTAACAGTTAAATTGCACAAATGCCATGAACACACTGTACAGTACTGATTTCCAGTTCTTCTTTGGGCAGAGCAGAAAAACATACAATTTCAGGTCAGCTTTCATGGGCAGCTCTGATGCCTGGAACAATGTGCAACATACATACAGTGACATGTGGCCTAACTGAAAATCCATATTCTTCCTGGATTTTCTCTCTTCAAATTAGTATTGAAGAGGTATGTCCTTATCCAAGAGCTACTTGTGTATTTAACATTGACATAGCTCTCTGTTTCATCCCATCTGTAACCATTAGGAAGAGATCTGTTTGCAGATAGGAGCAACTTAGAAAGTTTCTGCAAGTAGAAGCAGCAGGACTGCAGTAAAGACTGCATAAGCTTACAAATATCTGGTAATTTTAAAAGACAGTGGATAAAATTATAAAAACCCTTTCAATTATCCAGTTTTGAAGGCTGAGTTAGTACAAGGTCAGCATTGGATTTGGAAGAAGTACAAGTACTTTAGTGTTATTGACTGAACTCTGAAATCTTGGCCTTTGCCAAGACTGATGCAGTGTGGATGGGGATCTTTGGGATGTGTACAGACAAGGACACAGTGGAGAGTTTTTTCTATACATTGAGAAGTTCTCATTTCATCACCAGAAGGTATAAGTCTAAATTGGCATGCATTGAGCTCCTTTCTGCGAAATCTGGCTTTGAAAGACTCATTTCTGGAATGAAGTAGAACAGCCTCGGGTTTGTTTTTTTTTAAGTACCGGGTTAAATGAGTAAATCAAGGTGGACACCAAAATAAAATAAAAAGCTTTACACATAGTGAGACTGTAATATTTGCTTTCCTTCTTGGATTAGTAACAAAAAAATTGACTCTATGTATACATATGCTTCCACATATGCACCTCTGTCATATATATGTATGGATATATATGTAAGCATATGCAAATTTCTGACAATATTTTGATGTTCAGGTATTGTAAACAGATAATCCCAATCATAATCTGGTTAACAACATGGGTAAACACCAGAGCTAAAAGCTATAAACTGAATTCTGAAATTCCCAAAGGAATACTGGTTTGCTTTGTTGGAAAATGAGGCATCTACTTGTTTGTGCTCTGTTAATCTTGTGTGGAAAGCAGAAAATCACAAATGGCAAGGCTTGGTGCATACTGCTTTGTGGGAACATGTGAACATGTGGATGCAATGTGGTATGGAGAGTCCCTTTTGTGATATGTGTACATGTCTGCTAACAGGAACTGAAAACAGATTGGACTCCTGCTGAGTTTTATTAAAGTACCATTAGAATCCTTTCAGATAGCTTTTAGAAATGATTGGGTTGGAAAGACCCTTTGCGATATCTCTAAGCCAGAAAGCACGTGCATATATTATAAAGCCAGAAGGGACCCTTGTGACTGTCTAGTCTGTGTAACCCAAGCCATAGGACTTCCCAGAAATCATTCCCATTTGAGCTAGAATCCAATCCAATAATCTTCTGATTCATCCTTCAGTTTGCCCTTTTTATACAGGAAGTCACTTCAGGATTAGAATTCAATGTTTTCTTGAAAAGTTGGACAAGTAGTCTGAAAAAAAAAAAAAAAAAGAAAACCAAGAAGCAGTTCAATATGGACATCTTAAAATTACTGTACTTCAGTAGTAATAATCAACTGCACAAACACAAGCTGGGAAATTGCTTGATAGGCAGCAGTCCTGTTTAATATGATGTGAGAATTATCATGTATTACCTCTGGACTAGGGTCAATGCTATCATGCTGTTGTTAAAAAATAAAGCACTTCATTGGGTTTTATAAGCAGGTCTGTTCTTTATGAAGGTTTAGACTCATCAGCTGAGCAGTGTTATTGATAAGCTAGTGCTGTCTTAGCTCACTATAGATACAAGCTGATGCAGTGTATCTGAAAACTCTTTGATTAAGATCCAGTCCTCAGATAGAGCCATCTCATCAAAGTAAGAGTCTAACCTTGCTAGGGGTTAGGATAAGATGAACAGACTTGAGTTTGCTGTATGTATGCATCAGGGGAAGTTATCCTGATCAGCTGATGCATAGCCTGCTAACAACCATGGTAACATAAGTCCAAGGTCTAAATCTTAATGTACAGGAAATATTATTTCCTCAGCGCTCAGTAATAATAGATCTTTAGTTGGATTGTTGTGTCAAATTTTAGTCATTCCACTTCAAGAAAGATGTGGAACAGCAAGGAGAATGTCCAGAGGAGAGGAACATGAATTATTATTACCTGTGATATATACGGGATCTGTTTAGTCTAGAAAGGAGAAGAGCAGACATTATAAAAGTATTCAAACAAGATTAAAAAAGTGCTACAAAGAGAAGGATAATAATTTTTTGTCCAGCTCACTTGTCTCCTGCTGGAGTAGATCTCTTGTCAAAATAAGCAACCTGCCTTCCACAGTCAGCAAACAACTTGCTGCCTTACAGTCTGGAGCTAGCCACTGTTAAACAGAACTACCACACACTTCTAGTTACCCTGTTCTGCTACTAGTCTTACATGAAAGAGATGCATTTGTGCATTAATCTCAGGTTCCAAATAATTGTCCAGCCCATAAAAATAGAACACTCTGACTTCAGGATGTGGAATGTAGCAGCACCAATGTATAACCCTGCAGTTTCTGAACGACTAAAAAGAGCCTCATGATCTGGCCTTCAACATTTCAAGAAATGTGTTTGAGGAAACTTTGTTAGTGCTGGTGATGGCAGCATGGAGAGGTGTGCAGTTGTGATTGGCAAAGTTGACTCCAGCAATGCCTCTGAGGTGTTCCTTCCATGATGTGCACCTCTGAGTGTATGGTTATGGCTAGGGATATAAAAAGCATCAATGTGTAAAGCCAGGGTAGAGGGGTGTAAATGACATAGTGGGTTGGGAATAATGAGCAGATCTCAAGTGAAACTGGCCAGTTTAGACAGTACCTTGATGGGTCAGGAGGCTGCTCACTGCTATTCCTGCTCTTAGCCATTGTTAAAAGCAGGACAGCTACAATACAGCAGCCCCAGCACTGTGGATCCTTAACATCTTCCTGGTTAAGTTATAGACATTCCTTTTTCTGGATGTTCATGGACCTGGATGTTATGGAACAAGTCCTAGTGTGAGAGATGCCGGCTGTATTCCTGGCCATGCCAGGGAAGGTGGAGAGAGCATGGATGAAGCAGGTCCCTACTTCTATCTTTAGACTCTGAGATGTTATGGATGTAATTTGGGCTTATGCCCAAGTGTGTTAAACAGAAGCTGAATTCCATTTGGTAGGAATCGAAAAATATATCCTGAATTTTTAAGTCTGGGATTTGGGCAACCTGTGCAAGCTCTAAGAAGTGATTTGTCTCTGCCTATAAAAGATAAGGATCTGTAAAAAGACAGAGGTGTTTGAAAGCACATTCTAGAGCAACATGACTGAGGGGAAGTCACTTCTGAAAATAGGCAGAGATGAGCACAGGAATAATTTCCTTAGGAATCCTGTGATGCAGAGTGAAACTGTTTTCTGAGCAAATCTTGCATGTAAGGGAGTCATTCCTGGCATGGATGTACCACCAGCTGCTCAGATGGGCAAATTGTTCTTAAACTTTGTGTTTCCCCTCCTGGTTTCAGCAGGATGAGAAGAGCCTGCTAAAGAGAAATTAAGTTAACTGGGTTTTGGCAGAGCTTGGTAGAGGGGAGAGCTATTTCAAGACTGAATAATGGATATAATGATTTTTTTAACTGTTTGCTTCTTTCACAATCCTTTAGGATCTTCCACTAATGAGAAGCCTATTGATCCCTATTGGTGCTACCAGCCAGCTGTCCTGCTGTATGATCCCACATTCCTTCAGGAAGTGGGTGACTCTAGTATCTGCAACAAAACAGGTTGCCAGTGGAGTTCTCGGGAAGCATCAAGTGCATATCTGTGCAAACACCAGGATTGTGAGCAAGGAGGTAAATGCTAAAAGCTTGTTTGGGTGAATGTACTAACCAAGTGAAGACTTTGCAGTGTATCTTGCAGGACAGAATTACAGCAACATTTTGGTGCCGGTCCACAGATTGTGGTGTTCCCAACTCACCTGGCTACTTAGTTCAGAAATAAAGGAGCTCCGAGTCCAGCTCCTTTACTAGGTCTTCCTTATTCAGGTCTAACTATTGGGCCTCATAAGAATGACTAAATCAGGCTTTCTTTGCACTTTAATTTTCTCCTCTTTAATGACAGTCAGAGAGAAATAAGGGAGCAACAGGATTAGGGAAGACTGCATGTGGCAGAGGTGATAGAAAAGTGAGCATCTTGCACAATGGATCTTTCTCTGTCCTCCACTCTGGACTTCTGTTTCGCTTTTTACAGCATTAATCTGCACTCTGCTGCCCGATTTCACAGTGCTGTCTCCCTCCTGGAGTGCCTGTGGGTGTCATTCTGTGGGCACACCAGGTGGGAGAGCTGTTCTTTGTCCTGTATCCCAGAATTACCAAGTTCGCAGTCTTGCGCATCCAGCTCGTGCCGGGAGAGATGCTCCACAATGCCAGCCCCCAGAGAATCCCCCAGGACGTTTGTAGTTGTTCTAAGGCGGTCCCTGAAAAATCAGAGAGAAAAACAAAATAGAGTTTCATAGTAGCAACTAACGGGATGAAGATTATTTCAAGAAACATCATCAGTGAAATTTCTTCTACTTTCTAAGTCATTCTAATAATGGATACTTCAACACTGACAGGAAAATTACTCCCAGAGATACTTCCTTGATTGACATCCTTGAGCTCAAGCTTTACATTCATTCCTGTTTTACTGCATTCCCAATTTATTACTGAAAAATTTTGGATTTGACACAAATTAAGACAGAGGTTGTGTTTATACACGGACACTGTCTTTTCCAAAAGCCTTGCTGTCGATTCAGATGGCCTCAACACATCTGTTTCATTTAAGTTGCATTTGGTTTTAAAAAAAGTGCTGAAATTCTGGTGCAATCCTGTGACAGCACTGCTGTGGATGCAGATTTCCTCTGCATGGACAGCATGCGGTAAGACAAGGCACCAGATTTTTGGTGCAAAATAGCACATCTAAAAGACCCTTTGCAACGAGACATTCTCCACAACCACAACAGTATGTCAGAGCTGCTGAAGCTGTCACCAGTCCAGCATCCCATCAGATCCTTCAGTAGTAACAGCAGAGCCTGACTGAAATAATCTACTCTGAGTAAGCACAAGAAGTAACCTGGCTTATTAGGAGGTAGGGCTCTACCCAGCCAAGTGTGTTCTTATGTACAATCCACAGAAGTGAAGGTTTTCCACAAAACTGTTTCCAACTGGTCAGCCATGGCTGGGAGCAGAGTTTGGCTGCTTTGGCTACAAACCAACAATACAAGATACAGAAGAGCAGAGGAGAACACTGACAGTGTATCCATCTGTCAGGATTTTGGTGTTTGAGAAGACAAAGAGGTGGGACTGTGCACAGTCCCATTCTTCAATATGGTTCCTAAGAGTACCCCTATAAAATCACTCGTCTCAAGTGATTTTATTTAAAAGGGAAAGAAAACTGAAATGTAGCAGTGTGGCTGACTAGCTGCACACATGTAAACACTCTTCAACTTTGTGCAGCCCAGTCTCATCCCTCTTTCAGTGTTTGGTAGCCCAGAACTATCCTTCTGTAGTGTGGATTTGCTTATTATTGGCACAGCTTTTCCCTATGACTCTGCAAATAATTTCTGGATGCATTTTAAATAAAGCAAATGGAGGACATTCTGTTTGGTCACTAGGCTGATCAGCAAGTGACCTCTGATGCCTTGAGTCACTGAAGCACATGGCAAAAACTCCAGCGTGGACAGAGAGGGCTACTGTGCAAAGGTCTCAGGGCATACAGGTGTGTTTTAAGCTTAATAGTACAGGTTAGTGAGTGTGCTTTTAGCAGAGACATCAGGAGTACAGATGAGGTCTGTAAACACGGGCAGGAATGCGCAGAAGTGCATGCCCGCTGGGCAAGGGACTTACAGAAACCAGTCCACAGCGATGATCAGTGTAATGTCTTCAGTAGGCAGCCCCACGGAAGTCAGCACTATAACCATTGTCACCAGTCCTGCCTGGGGAATACCGGCGGCTCCGATGCTGGCTGCCGTGGCAGTGATGCTAGAGAGAATGGGAAAGCAGAGCAATCAGCAAAGGGAAGAAAAGAGCTGGTTGCATTTGCAGAAATGTCAGGAAGTAGCTCAAACTCATCATTGTCTTGGCAGCCTTTCTGCCCTGGTCACCAAGAAAGACAGTGACACATGGGACATCAAAACAATGCCAAGGCTGCCCCTGCCAGACACTCATAAAAGACTGCACACCACAGCTTTTCCTAAGACCTGGACATGCAAGAAGGCTCAAGCAGAGCCTCAAAGACATGGTGTCCACATGTGCTTTGACACCTAGATTTATAGTACAACCCTTCTTTTCCCATACATTTTTCCCCCTTATTGTCTCTTCCGAGCAAAAGAGGAACCTGATCACACCTCAGATAAGCCAACAAAATGGAAGCCCTTTCTGTAGTCCCAAAACTCTTTCAAAAGTCACCTTATTGTGATGATTTGCCCAAAGTCAAGTTCATAGTTGTTGACTTGTGCAATGAAGATGGCTGCAAGGGCCTCGTACAGAGCAGTGCCGTCCATGTTAATTGTGGCTCCCACAGGCAGCACAAACCTTGTGATGCGCCTGTCCACACCATTGTTTTCTTCCAGGCACCTGAAGGTTATGGGTAGAGTCGCTGAGCTGTAAGGAATTTACAAATCCACATGAATTGCATGTATGCCGACTTTGGAAGAAGGATTAAGCCTCTGCCTGGTTTATGACCTTACCTGCCTGCTTTTTCACCCTGCCATGTGAGCCAGAGGCCAGAAACTGCTAGAAGAAAGGACAGTCTAAGCAAGGCTTCCTCAGATATGATGCATGCTGCAGTTACACATTCTGACATGGCTTTTCTCAGGGGGCTGGGACAGGGGCTGTTTAACCCTGAAGCTGATGATGCTGGTATAACACCAAAAGAAGGAGGATTCAGGGTACATAGGGCAGAGTCTCAAGAACAGAACTCCTTTTCTGCTATTAAAAAAAACTTGAGCCCTTTCTCTTCCCTCTCAGCCCATTAGACAAGAATGATACATGTTTGAGAATATATCTTGCAGAGAAAGCAAAGAACTGTTTCTGAAAGAGAACATAAGCAGGAAAAATGCTGTGTGTTTTGGTATGAGAATGTATGTAGAAGAGCCTGCTATGTGCTTGCCAGGACACCAATGTAAAAAGAAACAGCGCTTAGTGAAACAACAGTTACCTACCATCCCTTGCTTTGGCTGTGCAACATGGCAGTGTGAGTCATTGAACATACTGGTGTTGATGCTTTGCCCAGGTCTCTGGGAAGTTTAATGACAGCTGCATACAGTCTGTGTGCCTGGGATGTGAAATGTGTGCAAGTACATGTGAGAAGTATGTGCATGTGAAATAATGCTGTGATTCAGCAGGATATTTGTCCTGAGCTCAGCATTTCAGTGGTAAGCAAAGTCACCCTCATGTTTGGTCAGGAGGAATGTGGGCCATTCACTGATGGTCAGAGCTGGTCCTGTGAGTATACGGCTCCTGAGCAGGGCAGTGGGAACCTTCCCACTCCCAAATGAGTTTGGCTGGTTCACTGCAAAAAGCTGTTAGTGCTAGAAACTGTGAGACCACAGTGCTGCATTGAGAGCAATAGAGTGCTGAGATGTATTATCTACATAGTATCAGCCCAGACCCCCCTCCTGCACAGCCATCATACCTGGAGGAGGTGCCCAGGGCTGTGATGAGAGCCTGCAGGAGCCCTGCAATGAACACCCAGGGGTTTCGGTGCGTGACAATGAAGTAGAGCAGAGGCAGGATGCAAAGGGCGTGAATGAGGAGTCCGACAATGACGGTGAGCGTGTACATCCCCAGCTGGCCTCCCATCACTGCTAGGTCATCCATCTCCAGGATTTTGCCCGCAATCAAAAACATGATCCCAACTGGAGCATACCTGTGACAGAAACACAAAGCTGATGGTCAGGACTGGCTCCCATACTTTCACCTCAGCTTTAACACATGCTGTCTGGATAAATCCCCAATAAACCAGCATACCATAAGTACTCACTGAGCCTAATCACTGGATTACACTGCTGATTTCTAGAAACCTGGAGAGAGCTGGGACTTGTTCATCCCATGGTCAAAAATCAGCTCTTGGTGCATGCCTGGAGACCTCAGCACTCTGCTTTACACACAGCATGGGCCGTTTCCTCCTCTTTTTGGGTTTTCTACATTTCTACAACACTCTAGAATTGATGAGGAAGGTTATATAGAGAAACCTTCAGAGTCCCTTCCTTTCCTAACAGAGCTTGGGCTGACAGTATTTTTTTTCTCCTGAGAGGCACAGGAAAGTACAGGAGAAACAGGGAATCAGGGAGTAAAAGCAAGAGTATCCTATAGGCTCTGGGATATCAGCCTTGCTATCTTCAGATGCTCACATTTAGGGATTATGAACATCTAGGGATTCCAGATCTGGTCCAACAAGGCCTGGACCCACCAACACCTGTGAAAGCAGCCATGGCTCATATAAAACCCCATTTTGAGGTATCCCACTATCTTTTCCATTCCTCATGTCTTTGTCCCCCCATCCATGACAATGCAGCTGACAAGCAGCACTGAGGATCCACAGAAATGAAGATATAAGTAAGATATGGAGAGAATAATGGGCACTAATATAATAATCAGACCAAAGAAAATTTCAGCTCCATGGCCACATCTCTCAGGGCTGGGACTCTGCAGCTCAAGAGCTCACATGCACCTCATGCACAAGGCTCAGAGTTCCACATGCCAAACTCCAGCTTAGCCTGGGAGGTTTGGAAAAGTTTCAGGAAAGGATTTAATAAATATTTCATTTCCTCTGACATTCCTGTTAGAACACATCCTTGGCTGCAACCAGTGATCAGATCTCCCCAGGAAAAACAAGCTTCTGGGAGATGGTTTGCAGATTGTGGCTACCAGGAGGCATGCACAGACAGTGTCCCAGGTGTAACCAATGTTCTATACATAAACACCCTGCCTTCCTTCATCTAAAGGGACGTTTAAGGAGGGGTGTTGAAGGTCTCTGGAGTAGTGTGCATGTCTACTTGTTCCACGGTGCTCATGCTCTCGCTTCTGTGCCTCCAGGCAAGTCTTACCTGTTCTTAGGAAAGAAAAGCCCCAAATTCTGGCTCAGACATGGAGTAAAAGATCCATGGAGTAAAAGGGGGGTGTGGGGCTTCCCAACATCTCCGGTGAGTTCAGGGATATTCTTCCCCTTTGTGCCTTTTTCTGTAAGGCCTGTTCTTCTGTGCTTGGGACTTTGCTTTCAGATACAACACTGTGACTTATAAGACCAAGGAAAGGAAGCTGGAATGATCTAAAATGGGAGAGGGTGTCAGGCTGACAGATGTCAGACATTTGCATGTATTCTGCCAAAGCTGCATCTGTCCTATTTTGCAGTACCTGAAAAAAGTTTGAGCCCTAACTGAGTAAAAAGCTTAAAATAACCATATTTGGTAAAATGGTGCCTTCTAGAGTAGGCTTGTCTCAGCAATGGCTTGTTTGTCTGCACCATGTGTCATAGGCAACCTTACACAGAAAGCAATGAGCAGCTGAGCTCCAGAGAAGTCATGATCTGGGAAGGATGTAAAAGGCAGTAACTTTGAGCTGATCCTCTCAACCCAGCTCAGCTCTCAGAGCTACTGCATTACTGCATACAGCTGCCACCCTGAAAGCAGGAAAGGGGCAAAGGGTTACTGTGATTCATAGCTAAGTCAGACTCCTGGAACACAGCTGGATGGAAAGCTTTTGCTGAGAAAGCCCCACACCCTATTCCTGTTGGTAAGGCTAAGAGATCATCCACTCCAGCTTTCTGGTCTTCCAAGGATGTTTCCAGAAGCCTCAAGAAAAGCAAGTCCTGGTGTACCTGATACTTCTAAGGTAAAAACAAAAGAACAGGAAATGAAATCTGAACAAATATCCCATCCAGACTTTTCCCTCCAGCTTGATGGAGCCAAAGTAGAGCTGTGCCCATCTGCTTTTCCTGTCTTGTGCATGAAATCCTTAAAGCTACCCCACTTCTCATCATGTCAATGGAAACTGCACCTGCAGACCTCCTGCTCCAACCGGCCGTGCTCCTCACCAGATGATAATGGCCACCAGCCTCATGATGGCTTCGTTGAGGCAGTTAAAGAACTCCCGCAGGGGCCGTCCCTTCTGCTTCATGCTGCCGATCATCAAACCGAAGCACATGGAGAACACTACCAGCCCCAGCGCGTTCACCCCATTGGCTGAGCCTGGGATGGGAATGACTTCTTCAAAGGTCAGCACCTCAGAGATGGTTCCCAGGGCATGAGTGACATTCTCCATGATGCTGGTGAAATTCTCAGCCACAGGGATCTGAGTGGTTGCCACACCTGCTGTGGCATTGCTGCTGTGGAGGATGGTTCTGGTGAAGACCCTGGTGCTGTACTGAGTCTTGTACTGAAAAGACAGAGATTATCAAATGCACTCACAGGCTCCAGTTCAGATGATCAGGACACATGCTAGGCTCTGATATGCTTTGCCTGCTCTCAAGGTCCCCAGTTTAGTGCTTTCACCAGAAAGGTCAGAAAGTTCATAGAACAGAAGGTCAAAAGAGACCATTAGAGCATCTCATGTCGCTAGGACTGAGATATGCTGGCTTCTCTGATAACCCTTTGTGCTCCTTCTATGGGCACTAGCACTGCAGAAGAGACAGATTCTTGGAGAATCTATTCCATATCACTGCCAGTCCAAGCCTGCAACCCGAGATCATGCAACCCTTCCTGCCTCTTTGGGGTGGGAGGGAGGTTGAAGACCCCATGTACAGACAGTTTGAAAAGCTTGCATGGGGGATGCTATAATACAGACTAACATTTGCAGTGCCTCCTGCAGCAGTCAGACCTGGGGAATAAAGTGCTAGTCCATCCCTCAGAGAAGTAGATAGGACCATGGTCCAGGGTACAAGGTGCAAAGATGAGATTTCATACCTGTTTGAAGCAGGCTTCTACCAGGTTGGGTGGGAACATATTCCTGCAGTAGATAAAACAAGGTAAGAATTATTGTCCTGTTCAACTAGGAAGAAAACATGGGCTTCCTGGCCAACTTCTTCATCCTGAAGCAATGTCTGAGGTCACAACTTTCACAATGTCCACTTAAGCCCTTTTGGTCTGACTGACAGAAGAAAGGAATATGCTGATCTGGACCCAGCATCTCTTGCAACTAGTCAGACTTCCACTACATGTTTTCAGACTCCATAAGGTTATTCAGGTATGTGGAAGGAGATGACACACATACTGCCCTGGGATATAGGTACATTGTAAAATCATCATCAAACCAAACTGAACCTTGAAACAATACCATACTACAATAATTAATACACTGCCTTGCTCTCAGCCTCTCCTCTGCAGCTGTGGTGAGCTCTCTGTTATCCTGTACCTCAAAACCACGGCTTTATACTGCTTGAGATGGTACAGCTTTGCAATTCACTGAGTAAGGTCACAGCAAGGGAAGAAAAGGCAATGTCTTGGGAACCACTTCCTTGATTTTCTTTTGTCATTGAAGACAGATATTTGCAGTAGCCTTTTCCGGGTGAATTTCTGAAAGCTGGTAGCCCACTGATGGTTTTCATTACTTGTTTTGTTGAGCACACTGTGACCTCTTACATTAACACCTCTGGAGAAGGGCTGGACTCCAGGCCAGACACTCAGTCTCAGAGTGGCAAAGCCAGTTAGCTAGACTAAGCTAGAAGTACTAGGTTTGCCAAGACTCAGCCCACTCAGCCTTTAACCTCTTTCCTATGCCTAAAGCTGTGATACTTCAAAAGGATGTTCCATGGAGGAATGTAATCTCACTGATATGGTCTCAACATGAGACCATCTTGTTTACCTACCTCACCAAGTCCATGAAGGCATCTGTGGTCTGCACCTGCTCAATTCTGCCTTCTCTGTGAAGTTTGTCCTTAGATCCTTTTCCTGGATGTATGATGATCACCATGAAGATGCCAATGAAGACAGCTATGATTGTGGTCACCATGTAGTAGATGATAGCCCGCATCCCCATCTTCCCTGAGACTCTGCTGTCCAGTGAGGCCATTCCTGGGGTGTCACACAGAGAGACAATGTGAGGGTGCCTATCGTCTTAGAGAGAAAGGGAAAGCTTGAGGAAGATTCAAAGGGTGCAAGGCTCATGCATGATTTGGACAGGGAGCTAGGGTCTCTAGGAAGCACAGCCTACAAGGAACAGAATTTGCAGTTCCAGGGTGATGTTGATATGGAAGAATGTGGTCATGAAGAAGCATAGCACTGGTGGATCTTATACTGCATTTGGGAATGTAGCAATTTTCTTTTAAAGCTCTCAGAAGGGAAATAATCCCCTCCTAGTACACTGGGCCTTTCAGTCCCTAATGGTGGGATGTTTCAGCAGGTGGAACACCTTGCAGTCCCTACTGCTGTCTGAAAACTTGTCTGTCTGTCATGTCTTACTTGATGATGTGGGTAAAACAAGCCCTCCAGCTGGTGATCAATCCTTTTGAACTAACAAAAATTAACCTTCTCTAGGCTGGAGAAAACCTGAAATTTACTTGGGCAAGAAACTTGGAGACATTTGAAGTTATGTAGGATTAAATCCTTGTTAGTGCTGGGCATTGGAACCACTGCATTGTGTTTTCCCCAGTCTTCTGAGAAAGCACAAGGTCTTCTGCTTCTCTGCACTACTACTGAGCTGGCAGGGGTCTCAGTGTGGATCATGTTCCCTATGGTGTAGATTCAGGCTTGTCGCTACTAGCCAAGCTAATCCAAGCACCTCCAGCTGGGGCACCAAGAGGTACCCGAACACCAGCTTTGCTGACCATTGTCTTGGCTGAAAGCAGCAGAAAGTACTTCTCACCTGTAATCAAGCTAGAGACAATGAGAGGAAGAACCAGCATCTGGAGCATACGCATCAGCAGCTCACCAGGGAAGGAGAAATACTTGATCTGGCGATAGGTCAGTTGGTAGGGCCGGAGGGAGAAGGCCAGGATAATCCCTGTGGATCAGCAAGGGATGAGAATGGAAGTGGGACAGTGTGATCCAGTGGTCTGTCCCTCAGTCCTACAACGTGGTTTTTCTCTTCTCATTTACTCTCAGTTCCTCTTCTTTCCAAAGGAACAAATGCTCATTTTCTAGAAGGCTATGATCCAGTTTTTATGGTATGCTCTCTCTCCCTCTGACGTATTTATGTGCAGAGGAGTCTTGAGCAAAACCACAGGTCTCCTTGTTCCCTGTCTATTGTTCTTCTGGAGTCTGTTCCCAGGAAGCTCATGAATACAAAATGCTGTGATGAGAGATATGATCTCACAGACAAAAATAAGTGTGACTACACAGTTCAGATTCTTTGTCTACCCACCTCTTAAATCTGAATTCAGCCAGTTAGAGTCATGTAACCTGGATCAAAAGCTAGGGACAGCCTGCTATTTGCTAAGCACATTTGGTTTGCATTGTATCATGGCCATTTGCAGCATTTCTTGTCCTGTCAGGCTAAAGCTGTGGGACGAATCTGAAAAGCCCTTGTGCCTACAGCTGCACTCACAAGATGCCTCTGAAGAAACCTGGATGATTTGTACAAGGATTGGTTGAGTGGGACCATCAAACTCTTTATATCATAGACTGTTTCTATACTGCGCTAGAAAGGATCAACAAGGACTCCCTCCCACATACATACTCTCTGTTGGGTCCCTTGATCTTGCACACAAAAGTACTCATGATGTAGGCAGCACTTTGAGCTGCCAGCTCATCAGCTTCAACTCCTCAGTCAAATTGCTATGATAAAATAAAAACTTTTGTAAAATAAACAACATTTCCCCATATTTATAAATGGTGCCTGGTGTTGCCACCAGCTCCATACCTAGTAGGACCGCAGCAATGGTGAAGAGGACGAAGGCATTTCTCCTGAAGAAGCTTTTAGCGCTCTCAGCCGTGATGCTGTGCATCCGCTTCTTGGCCCGCGCCGCCCGCTTGTGCACAGCCTGCCGGAACCGCTGCACCCGGCTGTCGGCGTGAAGCCGCTTGGCTGCATCCTCGTTGAGGAACAGGCTGTTGACGTGGCTCTGCTCGCTCATGGTCAGCACAGCTGCTTAGTCCTCCAGGCACAGCTCTGCCTAGGCTGGGCAGGGAGAAATACAGGCAGGAGAGCATAAGCTGTGGCACATCTTGTCTTCGCCTTTAGGTCATTTCCCTGGGGTCTGCTTATGAAGGTTTATTTAAAGTTGATTAATGACCTTCTCTGACCATCTGCAAGGAGCAGCCCTTGGGGAAGGATATGTAAAGAGCTGCCAGGGTCTTGTCACTACTGCTTTGGTGCCTCTAGAGAAGCTCTGGCCCCTACAGCACCCAACCTGCACTGAGGAGTGTTTTATGTTGGCCCGGGCAGCCAGAACAGGCTCCACAGCCACCCACACTTGTTAAAGTTTGACCACTTTGGAATGGAATTAATTTTTATCACCTGGCAACAAACCCCCTTCCTATACACCACTCTTCCAAACAAAACCAAGCAGCAAACAACATTCCTGATGCACCTCCAAGGTGGACAGGTTCCCTACCACAACAACTTTCCGCACGACAGCAATTGGTGCTGGCTGTTTCTGTAGAAAGGAACAATATCCCCTTGCCTTACATGGAGCCTGAGGATAAGACTTTATTTACTGACTTACCTTTGAAACACAACAGGACTTTCAAGTAGTATCTCTTGTCAAACTGCACTGACGGGATTAACCTGATGTTCTATCTTCATAAATACTAAGACTGAAATCAAACCTACTCCAAAGAGATAAGTAAAGAACCAATTCTGCTCCATTACCAATTGGCTGAAAGGCCTGGACAGTCTACTGTACTTTATCTGTTTAGTTTTTACTGTTATTTCCATATTCCTCAGAAGAGAAGAACAAGGAGGCTACATAGGCACATGAGTCCCCTCTAGAGTGCTAGAAGGCACCAGCCACCCAACAGTTCACATAGAAGAAGATTATTGCCTGACTATGCAGGTGCCATTTTCCTTCTGTCACTGTGCCTTGACAGATGGAAAGTCTGAAAATTATTCTTATTCCCAGGAATTTGCAAAGGTAATACAAACCTAAATGAAATCAAAGAAGAACAAAGTCACCTTAGCACATCAGCAAGTGCTGGAAAACCTTCTTTGGTGTTGCAAGTCAAATAAGAGCTAGTCCATTTGTAATGCTAAATTTAAATCAAAGAAACCCTCACAAATGAGATTACGTTCTCTATAAATTACATACCTAGTATCTTCCACTTGGACCCAGATAAATGCCTATAATGAACTGAAGACATTGCCTTAAAGAGAAACATGTTTGTGGTACAAGATTGCAAGGTTGTGCACAGAAGGTGGAGATCAACCTCCATTCTGAGACAAGCTTTGTTTGCATAGATGCTAATGCCTTCATGAGGTTCAGAACAGCAGACACATCTGAGGTGGCCCAGCCAGGTCACTCTAAGGTCTCCCAAGGCTAAGCTGCACAAAAGCCACTGGCAAAGATTATGTGTATTTGCTGTAGGAACCTAGCAGTGCTGCTGTGGTCACCCCAGCTTTTAGGTCAGCAAACAGCATTCCATGGATTTTGGTCCACTCATTCCAGCTTGACCAAGCATTCCATTCCTTACTATTACCATTACCTTACTATTACCCCACTTTTATCTGTTGATGGAGACAATACACACCAGACTGTGTGAAAAGTTTGCCTGTCTTCCTTTCACTGCCAGTCCTGCTTTTCACAGCTACACCTGAGAAAAAGAAACTGCAAGATCCTTTTAGTTCATTGAGATTGTGCCATCTGAACCTGACAGTAGGTTTAGAAACTGCGAATTCAATCCCCTTGTGTCCCACAATAAACTTGTATCATTTATAGCCTTCCAGATATAGAGTTGAACAAATGACCCAGAACAGTTGACACTGGAACACATACCTAGGTGGGTTTGAATGTCTCCAGAGGGAGATTCCATGACCTGCCTGGGCAGCTGTTCCAGTCCTCTGCCGCCTTCAATGTGAGGAAGTGCTACCTCATGCTGAGGTGGAACTTTTTGCAGTTTTGTTTAAGGCCTTTACTCCTTGTCCTGTTGCTTGGGCATTAGGACTTCCTAACATCCAGTCTGATAATCTCCTGGCATGACTTTGGGTCATTCCCAGTTGTGCTGTCCCTGGATCTCAGAGAGAACAGTCCAGCACCTCCCTCTCCACATTCCCTCCTGAGGAAGCTGCAGAAAGCAATGCATCCCAGACTCCATTTCTCTGAAGGAGACAAGCCCACTCAGCTGCTCTTTGTAGGACATGCCTTCCAGCTCTTCACCAGAAAGTTCACCCTCCATTCCCCTCCTCTGGACATGTTTGAGGACCTTCATATCCTTCTTCAATATGCTCACAGTGCTCCATGTGAGGCTGCAGCAATGCTGACTACTATGGGATAATCCCCTCTCTGGACCTGCTGGTCATTCTATGTGTGTTGTCTCTCCAGCATGCAATTTGCCCTCTCAGCTGCCTGGGCACACTGCTCACTCCTCTTGAGCCTGTGGCCAATCTGCACCCCCAGGTCCCTCTCTGCTCTTCAGCCACTCCTCTCCCAGTTTAGACTTGTACTCAGTATTACTCCCTCCCAGCTGCAGAAAATAGCACTTGGACTACTTCCATTTCATGCCTGAGATAGCCTAATGCTCCAATTCATCAAAATTCTCCTTTGAGGCCTCTTGTTCCTCAAGAAAGTCAATGGCACCTCCCAGTTTGATTTTGTCAATAGGCTTGCTAATGGGATATTCAATTCCTGCATCTGAATCATGGATAAAATGCTGAATAGTACTGGCCTCAGTGTTAAGCTGCAAGGACACCACCAGTGACCACTCACCAGCAAGACACAGCCCTATTCACTACAACAATGCAAGCCCTGCTGTCCAGCCGGCTCTTCACACTGCACACCATCAACTTGCCTCTCCCACAGCTGGACAACTGTCCAGAAGGATGTTGTGAGGGACAGTATCAAAAGCTGCACTAAAAGCCAGGAAAACTGCGTGCACCACCTTCCCTTTATCAACTTGGAGTGTGACCTCTTCCTAAAAAGAAATCAAACTGGTTAGAGAGGACTTTTTCTCTGTAAACCCATGCTGAAGATTGCATTACTCTTCAAATGCTTTTCAGTTGTATTCAGTAGAACCTTCTCCATAATTTTTCTAGAAACTGAGGTTAGACTCCATCGGTTTTTGTGTAGGTCTTTGTGTCTTCCCTTACACCTTTCTGGTGGATTAGAATAACATTGACTTACTTCCCAGTCAGCAGGGTTGCTGTGTGGCTTCCTACAGTAGAGCTACCCGAGGCAATCACTTCCAAAAGAAGAACCACCAGAGAAACTTTCAAGCCCCAGACACTCTTCTTCTTATTCCCAAACCACTCACTCTTCATCAAATGACCCAGCACACATTGGTAATGTGAAGTACTGCCTTACTTTGACGTGGAAAGCTCGTTTAGTGAAGTCAAAAGTCACATTGATTACTCTAAAATCACCCACCACAGACTTTCTATACACAAACCAAACTTTTCATTTGCTGTGGTGACCTCAGAGGAGACCCATGTTGAGTAAGGAAAAGTGGTCTCCCCCTCCTGCAAACCGTGCCTTTCTTAGAGTTGGACCGTACCACAGCAGTGGCACAATTTCCTGTAGAGGGAAGGTGGGAGCAGAACCCACAAATATAAAAGGACTCACCCAATTTTTTCTCCAGATGTCTCCCCATCTGGAAAATGTATTTTTGTCCAAACAAAATGAAATTTCTATTTTGATACGAGAAAGTACAGGATTAATCATTAGATCCCATGTTGCACCATGTGTTCAGCTGCCTTCTTAGAGTAAAAGTTATTGCACAGAAGGAACTCAGCAGCAGATCTTGCTCCTTTAATGTCCCCACCCTCTTTCTGACTTGCTCTCTTTCTCTATCTGCATATTTTGCAACAGAGCAGCCCCCTCCACAGCACATTCTCTCTGCAACGCTGGTCTGGAATTTTGTAATTTGCATGAGCAGGAAGTTCTCAGACTGTTGCAGTAAAGCCACGAAAAATCTCTTGTCAATGGCTTGGATTTCCCTTCTTGTGAGGAAGAAGGTGGCTTTGCTCTCTCGGTGAAGGTTTTTCTATCTGTGACTGCTTCAACAGTCTCTACTCCGCCAGAAACACCGAGATATTTGACAGAGCATTTTTGGAGGTAACTTCAAGGTTTGAGCAGGGAGCACAAGATATTTTGCAAGAAAGATCAGTGTTGTAAAACTAATACCTAGTTCCTGGCAGTGAGGTTTCACATAATCAGAGGAATTTTGGCTATTTTAGAGGTATAAGTCAGATGTTGGTGAAAGTGAAAAATGGGAAGGAAGGCTTCTGCACTACATTTTGTCCTGCTCTTTGCAGTTTTTTCTGTGTTTATCTCCCGATCTACCCAAGGAGATTCTCTGCAAAGCTGGTCTGGAATTTTGCAATTTGCATGAGCAGGAAGTTCTCAGACTGTTGCAGTAAAGCCACGAAAAATCTCTTGTCAATGGCTTGGATTTCCCTTCTTGTGAGGAAGAAGGTGGCTTTGCTCTCTCGGTGAAGGTTTTTCTATCTGTGACTGCTTCACCAGTCTCCACTCTGCCAGAAACACCGAGATATTTGACAGAGCATTTTTGGAGGTAACTTCAAGGTTTGAGCAGGGAGCACAAGATATTTTGCAAGAAAGATCAGTGTTGTAAAACTAATACCTAGTTCCTGGCAGTGAGGTTTCACATAATCAGAGGAATTTTGGCTATTTTAGAGGTATAAGTCAGATGTTGGTGAAAGTGAAAAATGGGAAGGAAGGCTTCTGCACTACATTTTGTCCTGCTCTTTGCAGATTTTTCTGTGTTTATCTCCCCATCTACCCAAGGAGATTTTCAACAAGGGAGGAGGAGTGCAGTAGAGCTTAAGCATTTACAAAGAGCTAGAAAAAGGGAAGCTCTGAATCAACTAGATGCATGTGTTCCAACTTGTACTGAACATTGAAGAACATCTCTGTTAAAGCAGCCAACATCAGAAAAGCTGACATCAAGAAAGCATCCAGTGTGCAGCATCTTCCTGTGAACATGTTGTAAGATAGAAGATATTAAAATTCTGGTTGAAGGGAGACTGGAGATAGCCATGGCACACTGACAGCTCTGGAGAGCCAAATGTGGAAGCATCAGGACAGATTTGCATCCCCTTCTCACAAATTCTATAATTTTGGTCCCACAAAGTTCCACACTCAAAAGCTGAGAGTAAAATATTGTACAAAGCAGAGAAACTTCTTGAAATAATATCTTGAATGTAATCTTTGACCACAGGCTCTGTAAAGACACATAGCCTCCCACATTTTGGCCATGCCCCTCTCCCAGAGAAAAGGCCAGCTTGTTTAAATGAGGAACTAGGGAGAGCAGAAGTAAAAAGCAATGTTCAAATGCATCTAGTTGAAGGAAAACCCACATCAGTAAGGATATGGCTTCAGTGTCAGATCAGTCAGGCTTTTAAAATACTTTTGTAAAGGCTCATGCATGAAAGGTTTTTAAAGCAATGGATATGAAAGGGAAGGAAAGGGGAGATCCCCTTTTCATCATCACTTTTGGTGACAGGATGCCAACATGCCAACAGAGATTTCAGTTGTGAGGTCCAAAAAGAAAGTGTGCAGAGGGCTGAGCTGTTCATCTGCTCACAAGTGACAGGAAGAATGATCTGCTCTATGAATAAATAAAAAGCAGTAAACACAGAAAGAAAAACTCTGAATTCCAGTTTCTTTGTGAGTTGACTCACAAAGAAACTGGAAAGACCACAGAAAAGCACAGACTGACAGAAGAAAGTACTAAGAATTATTTGGGAGACATTAGGGGAGAAAGAAGAAAACATTCCATCTCTGAGAGGATGAGTGGTAGATGGGATGGAGTTAATTTTCCTCCTAATAGTTGGTACAGTGCTGTGTTTGAAATTTAGAGTGAGAGTAATCTCAGACTTTGTCTTGTGATAAAAGGAAAATGCCAAGACATTACTCTCACTTGTGGGAATGATACAGCTTTCACATCACAACATTAAATACTTGAAACTTGTATTTAGAAACCCATATACACATCTTAAATATTGCTACATCACAACAACATTTAAAAAATGAAATTATTCGGACAAATTTCAAGTTGCTTGCTGAAGAAATTTTGCATTTAACTCAGATTCTAGGAAAGCTGCTGTGAAAGTCTTCAATTACTTACTTTCTTTGTTGTGCAGGCTCAGCTTCAGAAAAAATCCAGCCAAGTTTGACTGTTATAAAGCTGTCATCACTGAAATGTTCCTACATTCAGTTATTCAAACATCAAGAGGCAGGCTGTAAGTATTTATCAATTTTTCTTCATGTGCTGCAAAGTTTTGCACTGTCTGTATTAAGACAGTTTGCATCCATGGGAGCTCACAAGCAAGCTCCTCCTGAGCCGTGCATGTTTCAGACTATCAGCAGAGGTGACGGGCAGACTTTCCTCAGAAATGCACTGGTCATGAATCCAGTCTGTCCACTGGGCAGGCAGGTAGACTCTCAGTCTACGTGTTCCACGGTGCTGGGGAGCCCTGCACAGCCCCACGGTGTGGTGCCTGTCACTGGGCAGTATCGGCACTGGGCAGAGCCCATGCTGTGGCACTAGGGCTGCATCTGGAGGCAAGATCTGGGCAGAGCTGGAGGAGACAGGCTGCACCTGCATATGCAGATCTAGGCAGCATGTAGATCTGCAGAGGGCACAGTTCCACATGGAAAACATCTCTTAAGAGGTCAGGGCAGTGGTACTTGCCAGAGGAGGTCAGCTCTGTGGAGCAGTGATACATTGAGTGTCTGCAGAATAGACAGTTCTGCTGCCTGCAGAGAAGCTGTTTGACTGTTTGGAACCAAGGGGGACTATTCTCTGTTTCACATGAGCTTCTCATGCCTTAACACCACTTCATGACAAGAGGAGAAACTACATGTAGGGAAATAAATCTACTTCATGCCTGTATGCAGCTCTGCTCTCATTCCAGAGACATGCAACAGCTCAGAGGTCACAAAGAAGCAAGTGTTCTGAGCATGGGAGTGGGCTGCAGAGATCTCTGACCTAGCTTTGTCCAGGTAATGATCAGAGCAAGGCTGTGGTAGACGAAGAAAAATATCTGACTACTTTAAATGGTCCAGACAAAACTCAACATCAGACCCCTAATAACAGTTTCTTAAGGCCTGCATCCGGTACATCACCCCAGGGACCTCAGAACTCCCAGAACATCCCAGGTGGGACCAGCATTAGAGTCCAAAAACTCTGCTGTGCTTGTGCCAGCAGGTTGAGAGAGGTGATCCCTCCCCTCTGACTCAGCACTGGTGAGGCCACAGCTGCCGTGCTGTGTCCAGATCTGGGTTTCCCAGTATGGATACAGGGAAGAGAGTCCACTGAAGGACTGCAGAGATGATGGTGGGACTGGGGCATCTCCTATGAGGAAAGACTGGGAGATCTGGGACTGCTCAGCCTGGAGGAGAGAGGGCTTGGGGTAGGTCTTATCAATGTACACCTGCAGGAGGATATGAAGAATTCAGTGCTAGACCATTCTCAGTGTTGCACAGCGACCATGAGAAGTGACAGACATTAATTGAACTACCAGGAAATTCTTCTTAAGGATAAAGAGAGTCTTTGTCACTGCAAGACAGACTGAACACTGGGGCGGGTTTCACAAAGGGGCTAGTGAGGTGTTCTCCATTCTTGGAGGTATTCAAAAGTTGTCTGTACACAGTCCTGAGCAACCAACTGTGGCTGACTCTGTTTTGGGCAGAGGGATTGCACTAGGTGATGTTTATGGGTCCCTGCCAACCTCAGCAATGCTGTGACCTTCATTCTGCTGATGTGCTCTGAGACAAAGCTTTACAGGACTTCAGACAGCACTGACACATCCTGTCCATGGCAGTGTCCTGGAGATGATTTACATTTATAATTAGCAAAGGGACATGGTTGGTTTTCCACTCTTCTTTCACCCTCTGACCCCTGCACAGCACTTCTGCACCGCACTGAAAGACAAAGAAAATGCTGCTTCATTGAAACAGCCAAATGCCATTTGTGGCTGCTGGACAGATTGTGAGGACTCAGGGGTGAACCAGCGGAGGGGGAGCGATCAGCCAAGTGGATCCACTGTGAGATACTCCTCTGGGAAATGGGAAGGTCCTGACCACTGGCAAGACATGGCATTACAGGGCATTCTTGCCATGGTGTGTGGGAGGAAAAAATAACAAAATTTCAGATGAAGACTGTGTCTACCTTCTTGCCCTGTGCTCCACTATCTCATAAGGCAGAACACAGCTGCCATCTCATGCCTCCTTCCCCTGCCCTTATACGACATCCTGACACAGCTTTCTGATTACTAATGTGTCCAAGAGATATCAGCTGATGATCAAATAACCTGGCCCAAGAGAGGCAAAAATCTGCATGTCCAGCAGAGCAGAGGAGAGCTCCATTCTTCAGAGGGTTCATGCACTTGGCTGGGACAGGCCCAGTTCTCAGTATTCAGAAAAAATGGATGGGAAACAATGACTAAAATGCGGCTGCATTACACATTGTCCCACTATTGCTAATGTCTGTGTAGAAGAACACAAAAAGGGGTTAATCTAATTAGCTAGTTTTACTCCTGGGACTAGCAGAAGTCAGCCAAAATAGAAATGCCCATTGCAAACCTTCTCCTAGGTTTACCAGCCTCCAGGGGCTGGTGGAAGAGAGGCAATATAATCCCAAGACAGCAGTGTTTGGTACAGTGTGTACCATCACATCCTGCCACGGGCATGGCACGTGGTACTTGGTCAAGCCATGCTGCTGAAAGGATGACACTGGAAAAGCATGTCAGGTATCCCCCTCAAGGACAGTTGCCCCAGGCTCCCTCTTCCCTCTGCTAATGCAACCCCATTTTAGTTTTCATTGCTGAAAGCCAGACAGACTATGAAATAACCAGCACTTGGAGTCCACTGTTTCTCTTGTCTCCAAGGAAACTTTGCTTTATGTTCAACATCAAAACCAGCAGAATTTTCAGTGAGGGAAGTTTCTGAAGGTGGCAGCAAGGAAGCACCCAAAGTGGGAGAAGGAGAAATCTCTGTAGAAGGAGAGGTGTTGGAAAGAGTTATGCACAGTCAGGCAGATATGGAAGGGCAAGGCAAGGGGTCACTGAAAAATCTGTGCCAGTCTTTCTGAGGTGGACTTCTGGTGCTGGGTCGCCAAGGGAGAGGAGTTAAATAGCTCATCCTCACATGGTGGGAAGGGAGGCTCAGTGCTTATGAGGAAGGGGCATGTCACTCTGCTCAGTGGTCTGAAAATTGCTGTTAGCAGCTCTCAAGTTCCATTGGCTTTTGGGCAGACCATGGGCACTCCAGGGTGGGAAGGGAGGCTCAGTGCTTATGAGGAAGGGGCATGTCACTCTGCTCAGTGGTCTGAAAGTTGCTGTTAGCAGCTCTCAAGTTCCCTTTTGGGCAGACCATGGGCACTCCAGGGTGGGAAGCTACAGTCCCCCTACTGCCAGCTGAGTAAAAACAGGTTCTTTGTGGGGATTGTCTTCACAAGGATGGCAAAGGAGGAGTAGATGTCTCCACTCCCATCTGACATCCCCCCATTAGTAGCTCAGTGCCTGTGATCACGAGCATTAAATCCAGCCATTGTGCTACTGCCTGGGCTTTTTTTTTCAGTCCTGAGGACCAGGATTGCTATCCTCACAGGGTTCATAGACTCCCCTTGGCTGGAGGCATCCTCACCTCTCATACTATTAGATCCTTTGCAGCCTGGCCCATTGCTTGCCCTTGGGAAAGGACATACAAGCTGAAAGCAGTGCAACCAAAGAGCCTATGTTGAAAATTTACATTCACAAGCTCAGCTGAGCCATCTTTGCATTGCTATAGCAGTCCCTGGAAGGGCTTTCTGCTCAGTAGGGTGTTTCTCTTTCTTGATACCTGTCAGCCAGCTACCTCCCAGACAACTCCTACCACAACCATGGACCTGGGAGGAGAGCAGATCTGTTCAGGGTCCAGCCACTGACCCATCTTTGTGAGAGAGCACCAGCTAAAGGGAGAGGAATCTGCAATAGGCAGGAATTTCAGCCCAGCTGAGCTCTACAATGACAGTGATCACCAGCGGAGCAGTGGGTTTGGGGCCTAAGTACAATACTGGAAGGACAAGTGCCACTCTCCACAATTCACTCTACTCATGCCAAGGTCTTGTGATAAGGTTGTCTGGCTCAAGCTTCCCACCAGGCATTTAACCTCAACCCAAGACACAGAGTCCTGTTTTTAGAGCACCCCCCCACTAGGCAGCTCCCTGTCCTAAAGCAAATGAGAGCTATCCCTGCCACTCTCATGCACATGCCCAAGGAAATCTCCTGCCCTGCTTCAGCCCCTGGTACTGGCACCACTCTTATTCATGCATTCAGATTCACTGATAAAACCACTCACCTGGAACCAGTGCAGGTTGCCAAGCACAGAGGGAAGCAAGTAGTTTTCGTCTTGGGGGATTATTCTGCGTTGTTTCGTTCTTTAATTCTTTCAAAGGCAGGAAGCAGGATTTTCTCCCTAGAAAAGTACAGCGTTAGCAGAGACCTCTGAGCAATACCTCCTGAGAGAGGAAAGGAAGACTGTATATGCTCAGGATACATGGCAGAAAGGGGTGGGGGAGTGGCATGTAGGAGGAGACAGAAAAAATCTTTGATGATTGCACCAGATCAGAGCACAGAAAGCACCTGTCATCAGGAGGTTGCATAGAGCCCTTAGTGGGTTTCACAGTACCAGTGGGTTTGCACTTTCTTCTGCCTCCTCACACAAGCCTAAAGGAGAGCTAGCAGTAACAGAGAGCAGGGCAACTGTTAAATGAGAATCAAATCTCATCTCTGTTCCACTCCTGCCCCTTACAAGGGTTCCTTCCACAAGGGAGGCTGCATGCACAGGTTAATCCAGCAGCAACAGCTGAGTATTGGACAGGCAGGTCCTTCATTGGTCCAGTCTGTGTGCACAGGACCTCTGAGGTCCAGACACTCCTGTGGCTTGTCCAGATCAGCCTTAGGGGATAGACGTGTCTGTGCCTCAGCCAAACTGCTGCAGCTTCTCTCCAATGTATTAGGCACATCTTATGGAGGAATCAGTTCACTGAGCATGCAAAGAAAATACAGGAGCTGTACAGTGTCAGGGAAACAGACTCTGCTTCCAAGGAAGCAGGCAAAACTTCCACTGCTCACTGGTTTCTTAAATATTGATTCCTGATGCAGTTTCTTAGGTAAAAGTCCCACATTTAAAAATTTTGATCAATGCACTATGTCAAAACTACAAGTCAGGTTACAGGTGTGAACACCACACAGCCCATTTTGGCCTCTGAATGTGGCAGAGGGAAAATTATGTCCAAAAATCAAGCCACAGCATTAAAGTTACAATAACATCTCTGTTTCTAGCCCTACCAGATACATGACTCACAATGGACGTAGTTGTTTAATGAAAGTAGCTTTCTCCTTAATTCAGGTGGCCTCAGTGTAGGGGTTCTGCTGTGTGCTCTGGCTTTGGCATACCAAGGCTGATATGTTGTGTCTGCAGACGGAGCTTGTCACAGAGTTTGAACTCATCTAGTCAGGCATAGGTCAAAGGCAAAGCATCATGTTTATTTATAGATGATGCTGGAAATTAAATCCCCCCAAATCCTGTGTCCTCATCAGCTCTGTAGGAAGAGAACTGGACCTCTTCAGCCCAGGTTACAGAGAGCAAACTCCCAACACCAAATGGCTATTTCAGATTTTGATCATATAATTGTTTAGGTTTGAAAAGAACTTTAAAATTATTGAGTGTGACCATAAATCAGGGTGGTGATTAGATGGGACTTCGCTCAATGAAACATTTGGAGTCATGACTGTGTCTGTCATTCTCCCTTGTTTAAACTTGCTCCAGACACAAGCCATCGCTGCATTAAGAGACAAGGACACACTCTCTGAACCCAATAAATTTCTTGGTCTTCACACGATTCCATGGCTCACATGGTACTAATGACCCTAATCTTATTGAAGGTTCAACATTATCTCAGGTCACACAAGTGGATACTGGGGACTGTAAATTCAAGTACTGTCCCTGCAAGGTTTCAGTCATCTTTCCAGAAAAACACATATTGGAATGGGCTACCCAAAAAATTATTTTTATTCCAAAATTAATGTTTCTGGTTTTGGGGAATAGGTGTGCTCTGCCTGTACCACACAACAAAACCCTGAAGAAATGTGACTGAGAGGCAGTCCAGCCACAGACTTACGGGAGACTGATTGTGATGGCCCAGCCTGGTACATGGTTCATCTTTGCTTCTTCTGATGGTTCACACTGGCCATTGCTGGGGCAGTCCCAGAGAAAGGACATCTCCTATTCCTCATGCCCCTGCCTCTCACACAGCTTGGCCAGAAGCTGCTCTTGCAGAAGGGCCCCTGACAGCACTGCTGGCACTGCTGGGGGCTGGTGACCTGCAGCAGAGCACTCCTATATGGGACTAGTGCATTTCTGGAGCTACCCAGAGAGCGGCAGAGCAGCCGTGCGCTTGGCCACCCCTCAAATGCTGTTCTATTGCTTGTTTCCACCTCAGGCATGGAGTGTTTAGCTAACAGCGAATGGTTGTCCTTTCCACCTCCTATGCCTGAAGTCCAGCTTGGCTCCTAGAATCTCTCCTAATTCCTACCCTGGTTTTTAATCCCCTGGTTAGCACCCATAGGCATTTTTAAGCCATAAACTTGCAGTGACAAGTGCCTTAAACATTCTCCTTTGGCAGCTTTTTCCATATTTTGACTTGTACCTGTGGCAATTTCCAGGCAACTTTGAGTTATTAAATAGGACACAGAGCAGCAGCCTGAAGCTATGGAGGAGGTGAAGAGCTCTGCTCCCTCAGGATGGAGCTGCCTGATGCCCAGGCAGTCTTTCCAGGGTAGAGCAATCCTTGGGTACAAACCCCATGGTCAGCTAACTCTGCCAAATTTCTCCTTGTTCTAGGAGTGCCAGGCACACTTGGTCATCCACATCAGAGGCCACAGATGCTCTAAGTTTTCAACAATGGGTAAAAAGGAAACTCATGATGTCACCTTGTGAGAGGCAATGAGAAAAGACATGACAACTGCACCTCTTGTCATAGAGCCATCTTCAGAGGGAGTTCTGATGCTATCCTTGCACAGCTGTTTGAAGATAAAGGAAGGGCTTGATGGGAAACAGCTTTCCAAAATCAGCCCCCTGGAAATTTCCTCCACTAAGCACCTTTCAAAATTATTTCTGCTAATTCCACAAGTAGACAAAAAAATGTTACATTGGGACAGGGCAGTTTTGCACCCTTTCCATCCTTATATATGCCCTCGGTCTGTATTGATGCCTTTTTCTCTGGTCCTAGAAATATAAGCCAGACACAGGATGATAAAAAGGGGTACCTTTACACAAGGATCCTTAGGTGCACAGTCAGGTGAAAAACGCTGAAGATGTTTGCCCCACGTAACCCATGTTCCATTTGTATAGATTCTGCAAATTAACATATCTGACAAGACCCCCCAATTACAAGTACACTCCATGAAGTAATGAACCCTAGCTCTAGCACCTTCTAAATCCTCCTCCCTCAGATAAGGACCAGGCCCTGTTTATAAAAATATGTCTTGAAGAGCTGGTTTCAACCTTGGTTTCTAAGGAGAGCCAAGACAGCATAAGGGTCCTGGAATTTGTTTTGTCTTTCTGCCTAGGAAAATGTTGAAACTAAGTTACAATAATAGACTACAAAGCTACAAATATATGTGTAAAGAATACAGAAAATATATAAAAGAAAAATAGGTATAAATCCAGACAGCATCAGTATCTCTGCCCAAATTGGAAAGACCCAGATCCTAAACAAGTGAAGTTCTGGGCAAATGACTCTTTAGACAAATTTTGACAAAGGGCTTGTGTTTCTAAAGGAGAAGTTTGCAGGTCCAGCAGAACAACTCCTTCTTTATCACCTCTACTTTTTAAAAAAGACTGATTTCTATTGGATCTTTAAAAAGTAAAACACTTATAAATGGGCTAAGAGTTGACTCATAATGTAATAAGGTAAATCTACCATGTGAGTCTCTGTTAGAATGCAGTTAGAGTGTCCACTTTGGACACAGAGCCTGCAGAAGATGTTGAGGGTGTGGGGCTGGGATACAGAATGCAAGTAGATGGTTGCATCCACTGTCCAATGGATTTCCTGGCTTCCAGCAAGCACTTTGCATATCAGTCTTTTGAAAGTACTTGATTTTTCTGAACTGCTAGGAAAAAAAAACCCTTCAGGACTATGATGGCAGGTAACTGTCACAGCCCTGTGAACTGAACATGCGGTGACTGGGAGGATGGATACGGACTGTCCATACCTAGACCTGTCCTAGGACATAGATACTTTCTGCTGGAGTGTAAAAAGCCACTGGGATATTCCCTGCTGCTAATTGTCATGGGGAAAGATGTGATTTCTTTTTGTGTTAAGCAATCCTTCAGCCCTTCCCTCCTTGGATTTTGCATTTCTATAGTCTTGTTCTCCTTGTTACAGTAACCTTAATTTGGGGGTTGGTATTAATTCTTTCTCCTGCATTGCTCGCTGGCCCTGGGAACGGAGTCCAATTATGCAGCTGTGACCTTCATTACAAGTTAGCAGACTTTCTGCAAATGAACTTCCTTCATGCTTCACAGAGCTACTCAAATAATGGAATTTCCTTCCTATGGGAAATGCCAATCTCTCAACATCTATTTTTGCCCTATTTTTTAACAAAAAGTGAAAATTTCAACTCTTACTACACATGAATCATATGAAAATTCATAAATGTAAAGAAATATTTTGGTTTGGATCAGATTGATATAAATCTACTCCTACCTGAGCTGTAGTTTTTCTTCATGTGAGTGCCTCTCATAATTTTTTTACCTCATTTTTTTATATACTTCAAGGTGTCATGGTGCTCTGCAGTGTCCCCATGTAGCCAAGCTGCTATGGTGCATTTTCCTGGAGGGAGGAACAAGGGCCAAGGAGAACAGGGCTGAGAGCTAAAAGAGAAAGAGCATGTGATGTTGTTCTCACTGACAGCACCTGCCAAGATATTTGGTTAGAATTTCTGATGGGACAACAAAACAAAGATTGTGAAGCCAAAAAATTGTATATCCAGTGACAAAAATTATTACCTCCAAATTTTGTCCAGGTAGTTTCAACTGATGAGTGAGACAAAGTTTTGTGAATTTCTGAAGTTTCTGTCATTTTAAAGTGCCCTCATTTTCTTCTTGGCTCTGCTGAGAATATGTGTGACTGAGGCATTTTAGCTATTTTGAACCAACTCATGCTCCCTGCTTCTTCCAGGTACACTGGGAAACTGGTAACTTGTGCTGCACACTCCTAGGAGTTCTGCATTGGGAGTTTGTGTCACTTGTTATGTACTTTTTTAAAAAAATTTTTTAAATTTTTTTTAGCAATCCCTGTAAATCACTATACAGGCACAGCCAGTGCAAACTGGAGATTCTTACAGTGGTTACTCTGATGCCTGACTTTTCAAAAACACCCTTTTCTTCAAACAGTTTGAGAAACTGCACTGCCATGCCACTGTAAAATAAACCCCCTGTTCCCATCCTGAGAGGTTCCCTGGTGGAAACTCACCTGATTCCCATAGCATGACAAGAGGGGTGAGGAGTCATTTTGATTTTCTTCCCTGCCTTAATCCACCTCTGCCCCATGTTTGTCTGCTGCACTATAAACTAGCAGTTGTTCTCCCTGAGCTACTTGAGAATTCATTCAGGTTTGATGTCACAAACAAGTTATTTCTTAAAACCTTTTTATTATCACTTGCTTTATTGTATTTGTACATTTATTCTACCGTATTTTGTGTTTTACCCATGACTTGGGAATGCAATTTCTTCCACTGCTTATGCTGCACAGAGACAATTCCAATGCCAATGTGGTACTGTGTTTTCCTTTCTTCCTTTCCATGATCAGGCCCCATGTCTCCTTCCTTCCCACCTCTGCTCTTGCAGCCTGTGGTTGGCTGTGCACTCTAGTACACAATAGGCCTCCCTGGTTCTCCGACTCCCAGGTTTGGCAGCTCTCTCCACTGCACTGTTGCAGTTTCTGTGCAGAATGGAGTTTCAGTGAAGATGCCAACAGTCATCAGCTGCCTGGCTGAATATCAGCACAAGATTTATGTTCTTTGTCACAGTGGCTGGAAAATCACTGTCTGTTTCAGCAACATACCAGAGGTGCCTTCTCTATGTGTTTTTGGCATTTTAACTATTACGTAACTCTTTATACCTATATGAGATTCTTTATTACTCTATTAAGTTTTCTTGCACTCACTTATAAGTTTGGACAGCTGAATTCTACATGTGCCCAATTGCTCAGGCTGTTCTAAAGAGAGACATGCAATGCAACCTCACAAACGAATTCATAGTGGGTAGAAACATTTCTCAGGGCCCATCTTTGTACACCCTTTGAAGCACTATGAAATACATTCTGCCAGAATGACAGGTGGCACTACTCCCATGGATTGCCTTACAGATATATTATTTCTTCTTGAAACTCAGGCAAAATCTTCCAATAAGAGAATTTCCTGCTATGGAGAAGAATAGACTTCAATACAGCACAAGTTCGATGTGCCTTGCCATAGAGGCAGAAGAAAGCAGTGTACATACAAAGACTGTCCCTTTCTCTAGACCATTATTTCTGAAAACTGCTATCTGCCCAGGAAGAGGCATTTCAGACCAGCATGTTATCTGAATACCCACAACAGAGTGACATGAATGCCATCTGACTTTATCCCTTCATCTCCTGCCTTGTCTGGTCTCACTCCATTCCTTCTGAGTCATGCTTTCAAATAGTAAGGATCAAACCCTAGGTGTTTTTTCCCCCATGGTCTCCACAATATCGTTCAGTTTGAAAAAGCCCTCTGAGATCATTAAGTTCAGCCATTCCCCCAGCATTGCCAAGCCCACTACTAGCCCATGCTCCCAAGTGCCACATCCACATGGCCTTTAAATCCTTGCAGGGATGGAGACTCTACCACTGTCGTGGGTAGCTATGCTAGGGCTGGACAGCCTTTTCAGTGAAGAAATTTTTCCAGTCTAAACCTCACCTGATGCAGCTTGAGGCCATTTGCTACTGTCCTGTTCCTTGTTCCCTGGGAAGAGAGCCCAACCACTTTCCTGTGAGGGTGATGCAGAGAGTGGTAACATCACCCTGAGCCTCCTTTTCTCCAGGCTGAGCCCCCCCAGCTCCCTCAGCTGCTCCTTATCAGCCTTGTGCTCCAGACCCTTCCCCAGCTCTGTTCCCTTCTCTGGACATGCTCCAGCCCTTAAGTGACTTTCTTGTCATGAGAGGCCAAAAACTGACCCCAGGACTCGAGGTGGGGCCTCACCAGTGCCTAACACAGAGGGACAGTCACTGCCCTGGTCCTGCAGGCCACAGTGTGGCTGGTACAGGCCAGGTGCCATTGGCCTTCTTGGCCGCCCGGGCACACCTGGGCTCATGTTCAGCCGCTATTGACAGCACCCCCAGGCCCTTCACCACTGGCAGCTTTCCAGCCACTCTACCCCAAACCTGGATTGTCCCATGGGGTTCTTGTGACCCAAGGGCAAGGCCTGGCCCTTTGCCTTGTTGGCCTTGGCCCATTGATCCAGCCTGTCAAATTGCCTCTGCAGAGCATTCCTGCCCTCCAGCAAATCAACATCCCACCCACCCAGCTTGGTGTCATCTGTGAAGTGGCTGAGGGTGTCCTTGATCCCCTCATTCAGATCATCAATGAAAATCTTAAACAGGATTGAGCCTAAAACTAAGCCCTGGGGAACACCACTGGTCCCAGCTGGATGTGACTCCATTCACCACCACTCTCTTGGTTCAGACGTCCAGACAGCTTTTATCCGTAAAGAGCACACCTGTCCAAACCATGAGCAGACAGTTTCTCCAGAATACAGTGGGAAACAGCGTCAAAAGTTTTATTAAGGTTGAGGTGTACAACATGCACAGCTTTTCCCCCATCCACTAAACAGGTCACCTTGTCATAGAAAGAGGTCAAGCAGGACCTGCCTTTCATAAACCCACACTGGCTGAGCCTGATCCCCTGGTTGTCCTACACAGGCCAGGTGACAGCTTAAGATGATCTGCTTCATCACCTTCTCTGGCACTCACTGGCCTGTAGTTCACTGGATCCTCCTTCCAATCCTTCTTATACGTGCGCATCACATTTGCTGACTTCCTGTGACCTAGGACCTCTCTGGCTGACCAGGAATTGCTGGTAAAACATGTGGCTTGGTGAGCTCTTTCGCCACCTCCTGCTGTACCCTTGGACTTGTGCTGGTCTAAGCAGCATAGCAGATTACAGGCCATTCACTCTTAGATTATAGGGTCTTGATTCTGCTCCCCATCTCTGTCTTCTAGTTCAGGCTACCCTGAGGACAACTGTTCTATGTATTAAAGACTGAGGCAGAGAAGGCATTAAGTACTTCAGCCTCTTCCTCATCCTTTGTGGCAATGCTTCTCACCACATCCAATAAGGGATGGAGATTCTCCTTGGCCTTCCTGTTGCTGATGGATCTATAGAAACACTTTTTGTTATCTTTTACAGCATATGACAGATTAATTTCTGGCTGGGCTTTGGCCCTTCTAACTTTCTCCCTGCCTAACCTCCCAACATCCTCATAGTCCTCCTGAGTTCCCTGCCCCTTTTTGCAGAGGTGATAAATGCTCTTTTCCTCCCTGAGTTCCAGCCAAATTTCTCTGTTCATCTAGGCCAGTCTCTTCCTCACCAGCTTGTCTTTCAGCACATGGGGACAGCCTGTTCTTGTGCCTTGACGATTTCCTTCTTGAAGAATGTTCAGCCTTCCTGGACCCCTTCGCCTCTCAGGGCTGCTTCCCAAGGGATTCTCAATCAGTCTCCTAAACAGACCCAAGTCTGCCCTCCAGAAGCCCAGGGTGGCAGTTCTGCTGTCCTCTTTCCTTACTTCTCCAGTATCAAAAGCTGTCACTTCATCATCGCTGTGTCCAGATGGCCTCAGCGGTCACGACCCCTACCAGTCCATCTCTGCTCACAAACAGCAAGTCCAGCAGGACAGCTTCCCTGGCTGTCTCACTTTCCAGCTGTGTCAGGCAGTTCTCTTCCAATCACTCCAGGAACCTCATAGACTCTTTTCTCTCCACTGTGTTGTATTTCCAGCAGACATCTGGTAAGTTGAAGTCCCACACAAGAACAAGGACCAGTGATTGTGGGGATTTTCCCATCTGCTTATAGAATGTTTTGTCTGCCTCTTCTTCCTGGTTGGTCAGTCTATGACAGTCATTGACATTCCCCCTTAACCATAAACCTAAGCATTCAACCTTATCATTGAGATGCTTTTATCAGCCCAAAATGAACAGCAGAATGTACACCAAAATGCACACATGATATAGGGCTATGACACTTTTATAAGTTTAGCATATTAGCATAGTTGACAAGAATCCCTAATTAAAAGTGCAGTTAATGAAGTAATTTCTCCCTTGGTTTAGCCTCCTACTGAAGCCTCCCCTCTTGGTTCTAGGCCTACATTGTTTATGGCTACATACATAGGAAAGCAGAAGAATGGCCTTGGTTCACTGAAGAAGTATGATTAGAATAGGATTCCAGGAATGTGTCTGTTTTAACAGAGTACTGGAAAAGTACTGAAGTAAACTAAGAAACTATATAACTATACAATACAACAATAGTGTACAAAGCTATGGGTATATGAAATATATATAAAAATATATACATATATTTTTTATATATATATATATATAAATATATATATATAAAATGTATTGTGGCATCAATTGCCATCAGTAAGCTTGAGGCAGTCAAATCACTGCCTCACACACAGGTTTACCACAACAGTTCCCCCTTTCTTGCCTGTCACTTCTGAGAAGTCTACAGCCACCCATTGTAGCACGCCAGTCATGTGAGTTATCCCACCATGCCTCTGTGATGGCAACTATGCCATAGTTTTTCAGCTGCACCATAGCTTCCAGCTCCTCCTGTTTGCTGTCTATGCAGTGGGTACCAGTGTAGGTGCACATCAGTTGGCCTATTGATCCCACCATTTTTTGGAGGGAGAAGCCCTAATTCCTACGTGACCATTCTCAGATGATTTCATGGTTTCTAACCCATCAATAACCCTTGCTTCTTTGCTGCCACCTCAATCTCCATCCCTTCCCCAAGCAGGGAGATTACAGTCTGAAGGACCTCACTAGCACACCATCTCTCTAACATCAGCACGGTGCCCCCAGACTTATCTCTACTGAGCTTGGGTTATTCACCTTTGTACTTTTTCTCTATTTTTTTTCTTTTCATTGCTCTGTTCCCTCCTCAGCAGCACTTTCCTGGTGCTCTTCCCTAACTCCCTGCCACCACAGGTAGGTGATGATGAGGCAACAAAGAATGGTTAGAGAGAAGGGAATCCCAGCCAAGAGTAAGAGTTGGGTTCTTAAGAAGCAAAGGTTATTGTGTTGGAAGCAATCACTCTGGAACAGTTTCTGGCTTCAGTGATGTTAGATGATCCCTGGTAACCCAAGAATCTTCAGTACAGAGTGATGTTATGCCATAGGACAACTGTGGCAGTAGGAAGGCCAAAACTGGAAAAGCAGCTGTGTTGAGAGGAGCTATGTTTAGGTTACACTATATTGTTTGAAGGCATTTTTTATGTAGACAAGCAATTAAAAAAGCAAACAAACAATCACTGGCAGTAGCAGCAACACTGCTGCTTCTGAACAGTAGTGGACACAATTATTATTTGTTCTGAGCATGGTTTGTTTCTGTGGCTAAGACTCTGCAGTAGAGCACCTTCATATACACCTGTTCCATGCCAATAGACTGAAATGTCTGAACTAGCAGTTAATTATTTCAGGGGAATAACTTGCATGATTTTGCAACAACAGCATGTGACGTTCCTTTGGGCATCCTCTATTAATAAGGTGTACAAACCAGAGGATGTCACAAAGCCTTTCTGTTGCTTCAAGTAGCTTGGTCTGGTACTGCTATGGGGTGTCTGCCTTCTCTGAGCTGGGAAAACAGGATGGAAAGGCTTCACTTTTGCTGCTCTGATGATATATTTGTCCAGATTTAACTTGGCCCATTTTCTTTGCCATTCTCCATATCATATTACCATTGGCATTGTGCTCTTCTCCAACAGTACCCAATGCTGTGTATTTGTATATGTATTACAAGGACAAAAGGGACCAAGTGTAATCATGTAATCTGACCTCGTTTTTCAGGACAGGAATAGCCCTGTGTTAATTAATTTTCTTTTAAGTAGAATATACTATTTTAAAGAAATTTTAGAACCTGCATTACTGTCTTCTGGTGGTCATGAATTCACCACAGTTTCAGGCAAATTATATAAGCCTGGGTCTACCTGACCCTGGAAATGATGCATAATCACTACGAAGAGGCAGTCAGCTGCTGCTGTAGAGGAGCTGAACTGAAGCTCCTAATGCTAATGGTAATGCTGACATTGACACACCAAGAGGCTGCAGCTTAATCACCACGGACAGGCAAACAAACACTCATGCAGCACCTGCAGGCAGTCTTAGACACAATGCAAATGAGGTATATGGTATAAAAGTCTTAATCAAGGTGGATGATCCTGCAGCTGTCACTGGGACAGCAGCACCTCCAAGTTTTTTCCAGATGCTCCCTCAAATCACCACCTCCCTCAGCATGGATTCACATCGTTCCTCTTCCTCTCCTTCCAAGTGAGATCTTAAACTACAGACTGAAGCGTTATGTTGACTTCTGGGGTTTGATTTTGCAATTTGGTTTCTATTCAATAACAGGGAGTCCACCCTGTTATTGAATGGCTTTCTGGAAGGAGAAGAATTAAAATCCACAAGACTTCAGAAAATGCAGACAGCTCTAGAGGAAATCTACCCCACTTGCTTTCCTTCATTGAATTGCAGAATCCCCTAACACCATCTGCTTTCAACCATTCCTCATGGACTTTGTATTTCATTCTCTCAAGAGAATGAAATGACAATGAGTTTTGTCTAGAAAAACCACATTCTAACTTCCTCTTCTTCAGAGACTTTATTTCACTCCATTAATGACACTGTTCTGTCATGTTTCTTAGCCTCCTAATTTTGACAAAACATGTGTTCACCTTGGGGTAGAGCCTTGCCTTAAGACCCCAAGTGGAGAATTCAAAGGTTCCCAGATCCAGCAGGAATCTCCAAATCTTTCCCATTGTGGAAGGCTGTATCTCCTGCAAGCTGTATCAGAAAGATACAGGACCTCCTCTTTCAGACTGCAGGTGTCTCTACGTGCATCTCCTTGCCAAACTGCCTTTGTCATCAAATAGTATCTTATACCAAAGGCATATGTAGCTATCTGCCTGTCTTTGCATCTTGTCCTGTCAACAAGATTTCTGATAAATCACTTTTATATAATAATATATTAACATATCAATGCAGTCTGAAGTCAATAAACCAGCTTTCCAATTAACAGTTGAACAGGTTCAGCTTCATAAGCTTTGCCCTTTCTGCTACGTCTTTGAAGTATTACAGGGGGAAGCATGGCCATCTCTTCAAGCAGTTCTCCAGGACTGGTGTCTCAGGGATTGGTTTGCCCCCTTTGGTGCTACAGGAGGATTTGTTGAGCACACTTCACCCACTGAGATTGCACAGATCTGGTGCCTGGATCTGCCTGGCCCATGCATGCAGTATGCATAGACAGTACTGGGCTGTGATTCGGAAGGTCTCCATAGATGGGAAGGGTGCTCCAAGCTGGCTGTCCTGTGCCAGCACACAGCACAGTCATGTATAGGTAGCCACAGTATATGGGAACACTCCTGCCTCCAAGCAAGCATCCTTTCCAAATTCCCACACAGGGAGATTTCTTCCCATCCCTTCTCATGGGTTATAAAGCATATGGGTCATGAGGTGGCCCCAGATGCCTGTAGGTGTTAGGCTGAGCTCAGGCAGGCATGTGGGTCTCAAGTCCTTGCTCAGAAAAGCTTGGAGTGGTGCTGTGCTGGCTGCAAGCTGTCAACAGAGGCAACACAAGCTATCTCACAGCTCATTACAGAAACTGAGCCAAAGGGAAGGCACGTTCCCAGCTTATCAGGCCACCTCCTCTGTGAGCTCCCTGATCTACTTTTCCAGTGATTGTTCCTGACCTAGGAGAAGCCCCTGAGAAATCTCACCGTTCATAGCCTGCAGCTAAATGGGCATCTGCAAGCATCGATGGTGGGGAGACGGCAGGATGGCACGCAAAGTCTGATTAACCAGATGGAAAATTCCACTCTTCTTCATTACAGCACACCATGCTGAAGAACTTGGGAAGCAAACCAGCAGTGCCTTTATCTGCTTACTAGGCTGCTGCTCTGCTTTGGTCCCATGAATTGTGTACATTTGCCAGGATACCTACACTATCTGCTCAGCCCTCTTTTAGCACTGTGATAAGAAGTGCCTCTGGGACAGTATCTTGCACACTTTGCTCTGCTTTGAAATATTTTTTTAGCACTGCTGACAGACAATGCAGTGCAACATGAAGGGTGAGGCTCCAGCATGGGGACCGACAGAACAGACCTCTCCTTCAGCTCTGGCCATGCTGAGCACAAGAAACCTGTTCCCTGATGCTTGCACTCCTTGCACCTCTGCTAAGTGATCAGCTCTGGACATCTCATCCCCGGTTAACTCAAACCCTGTTACCTCTCGTAAAATTGGTCAAACTTACAGACTCTTCTTACTTAAAGACATGAATGATAAAGTGACTAATGAACGCCAGCCTTTCAAGAATGAAGGAATCCTGGCTGATGGTCTGAAAACCTTTGTGTGCTCTCCCTTTGATTTATTTGCCCCTCTTTCCGGTGCTTTTCCACACACAAACACACTCTTACCTCTCTAATCTGCAGCTGTGCTCACGGCAGGTTGGTTTAGTTCCCTGTGAAGAGGCGAGAAGAGCGTGCGAGTGCCTGGGCAGAAAAGCCTTGTGCTACAATGTCACTCAGGTCACCAGTGTACAGCCAGTGCTAACCAGTGGGAATGAACCCCACGGGAATTACACAGCTGGAAATCCTGGCATCTGTGCTACACACTGTGAATGTACTATTGCTGGTTCCCTTGCAACGCTATGCGATGAAATGATACAAAAGCAGCAAATAAAGTATTCATTATTAACATATAACATTATTTAGATTGTTCCCTCTAACACTCCCGTACCATGGAGCACCTCACTTGCTAATGGCCACAGGGCACCCACTGCCTCTGATCACAGCAGGGCAGAGGAAATGCAGAGCAAGTGCCTCCACAAACGATCCCGATCCCGGCGGGGGTCGGGGGAGGCCAGTCGTCCACCTTGTAGCTGAAACATGCTTAGGCACTGCCAAGAAAGGGAACGAGCCTCAGGAAAGACGTGTTCTCTGAGGGATCTTATTTAGGTACGCAGTAACAAGGTTATTCAGTAAGGTGTCAATTCCATTATGTGCTTCCCTTGGATGAGGTTTTATATGCGTATATGTTTCATCCACGTGTTTAAAACATTGTCTCAAAAACCACTTGATGGGGAGGTCTGTTAACACTTTCCAAATCAAATAATTTAAAATGTGATGTCAGAAAAGAGAATGAAATTTAAAGAAGTTGTCCTTGCTCAGTCTAACCAAGCAGGCATTGAGCACAAAAAAATTGCATACTGAGTTCTGGTTAAAATATATATTTTGCATAGCTGTCAGAGAATATGTAAAATAGTGATAGAAAGCAGTGACGCAGCCAATATATTGATTTAGGCAGTTCAGCTCCTTTACAGCCTAAGAGCAAAGCTACTTCTTGAAGGTCAGAAGTGTATGAACATCTGTTCACAAAACCTGGATTCATGTAAAATCTGTAAGGACAAATTATATTAGTGATACCTCTTTCCCTCTTCCTGTGATGGTGGGAAATGCACTAAATCTCTGAAAACCAGAAACAAAAAAGAGAATTTTTGATCCTTTCAAGTCCCCTAACATCTTTAATGATTCCCCGGATCAGGAACCCTGTCCACATTTGGGATCTCCTGTATGATTAACAAAGTCTTAATGCAAAATTTAGCAGAGTATTACCTTTACAGGGTGCTCACCATATCTTCAAATTGTAGACCTGGAGTAAAGCTTGTGGAGGGCTCGGGGGGAGGGGGTTGTTCAGACTCTTTCAGGAACCAAGCTCTGCCTGCTCAGGTCGAATGACAGGCTCTGCCCACTTCCAACTGCAGGGTAACGCCGGGCACCGAGCTTTTGAAGATGGAAAGAAAGCCTTTGGAGAGGAGGGGTTAGCCACAAGCAGCACATCCACAGCTCGTTCCTTATTCCTTCTTTGTGCCCGTGACTTCCTCTGGCCCCGGCGAGCGCGGCCCCGTTGCAGCCCGGCGCGGGGCCGCAGCGCAGGCCGGGCGGACGGGGGTCGGGCCGGCTGCGGACCGCGGGCCCTGCGGAGAGCGGCACGGCTGCAGCCGGCACGCGTAGGGCTCGGGGAAATGCCGGGCCGTAGCGTCTGGCTTCTGCCGGGCTGCAGCGGCAGGGCGCAAACACGAGTCAGGAGGCCTTGATACGGAAAATGTGTGCTAATGTCTTTTTAAACAATTCCATGGGTTGAAGTATTTGAAATGGGTCTTAATTATCCCCTAACTTCAAGAAGCAGGTTTGTTATGGAGTCCAGACAGCCCAGCTCCTGAAACAGACAAGTGAGGGACTCAGCACAAGCCTGAACTTATGAACTTTGGGGTAAAATGACACTTTGAAGGGGGAATATGTGATAGGCAGTTCGGGAAGGCTCTACCTTCCTAGTGCTTCAGACAATGGGGAAAGGAAGAGGGCAACATGCGGCCGGGAGTTTGGGATAAAAAAGAGAGGCTAAGGCCTCCAAAATTTTGAGAGAGACCCCACGAGGATATGTCCCAGTGGACTCTCTCCTTTTTTTATTTGAATAAAGTTGCAGGACTCCTCTGTCTCCTTTGTGGACACTGGCTTCTCATAGTGAGATTTTACACACAATTGCTTCTCTGCCAGTTTGGAGGAATCAGTTTCCACAGACCTGACTGTGGGTGAAAGCCAATGAAGCAATCTGCCACGCTACTCTGCACTTTTCATAGCCTGCCTTCACTATTACGGCCATATCATTTGCAGCCTTCCTACCTCCATCAGGATCACACTATTAGCAAGGAAGGAATGGCTCAATCATTCAGCAGTTTTGTGTTTCTAATTATTTTAGGCCAGTGAGGTACAAGGCAGTCAATAATGACACTTTGCAGAGAAGAACGATACCTGAGGAAGGTCCACCACTGCCCTGCATCTTAGATGCCTAATTTTCCACTTGAAACATTTCCTTTCTGGCTCTAGAAATAAACAAGTATCAAGAGCATGGGCCAGCTGTCATAAACACACTTGTGGCTCTGATCTGCTGGAAGCTGATGGATCTCATCAGTAGAATGGCAACAATAATCAGAATAATCTTTGTAGAAAATGCTCACTTATTCTGCTTTGAAACATGAAAAGTTTGACTGCTGGATACTGATACTAGATTTGTACAATATTGCTGTGAAAGTCTGTGTAAGGTTGTTTGGCAAAGCTGAGGAAGGAGGCTGATAGTACATTTTGAGTGTGTTTACATAAAACTTTAAAAGTCCTGAAAGCTTTTTTTTTTTTTTTTTTTTTTTTTTTTTTTTTTTAATTAAAAATGAGCAGCAAAAGTGTTCCCTTTGGGTCTTGTTTACATCAAAATTCATGTTTTCGTATTTCAGGAACCTTTTTGTTGTACAGAGACAGTTGCCTCCTCTGCATAAATCTCACATCTGAAAATTTCTGTTGTCCCCCCTAGCACTTTCTCATTTCTAGTTTACACATGAGCACATAGCTTGGAAAAAGGGTAACTCACCTTCCTTTAATCTGAGATGACACCCAGCAAACATAATGCAGAAGGAAACAGACCATCGTTCACATCCAGCATGGGAAGTGACACCCCGTCCATGTGAGGCAATGGGAGCAAGGAGTGTGACTGCTATGGGCACGGATATGCAAAGCATGTAACAATGTGAGTATTTGTGGTATTTACTGAACTGCAGAGATCAAGGTATTTTTGCTGGAGAATCAGTCATTATGGTTACAAAAACTCCCCCACTCTTAGTCCCAGACAGGAGTGCAAAAAGCTGTGCTGTCTAACCCTGCAGCTCCTCCCCTAGGGAAGCCTATTCCATATTTTAGAGCCTTTTGGAAGCTTCAGTGGAGCTAAGGGGCTTTTTGGTGCTGAGGGGATTCCATGCAATGACCCCTCTGCTTACATTGGCAGACCCCTCTTGTCTGCCAATGTAAGGGCAAGTTGCAGAGGACTGGCCAGTTCAGCTCCCTGTAAGGTGCTGTTTTCTGGCAGAGGTGGCAAATGCAGCATTGCTGGTTTCTTGTTTCCAGTATAGGAGCACAGGATATAAACTGGCCGGGAATATTTGGTGCCATCTACTCTGAGTGGTGCAAGGTGCCTGCATTATTCCAGGTGGTATGTTGCTGCTATGCCTCTGCTTGGCCCCAGAATAAAGTTTTAGAGGCAGGGAGCAGGAGCTAGTCCCAATTTGTCAGTGAAGCTGATGTTGTTGCTTGTCTGTGTCACTGCAGGATTTTCATTACTGACCATATTCCTTTCCTGTACACCTCTGACATGCTGATATTCCCCCATTGCATCTCCAGCATGACATCTCTTGCACAGTGCCTACTGTGTAATCTTCCTGAAGATAAGATGTGCTGGTGTAAGTGGTGGCAAGAGCAGTGTCAAGGTAGATTTCTGAAAAGTTATCTGGGCTCTCTGCACTTGCCTTCTCCAGCAGCCATAAAGAAAATTGATTTGAGAAATTAGAGCGGGCATGCTGCCATCGTGGTACCTTGGGATCTTCCCCCACACCCTGACCTCAGCATTTCCAGCACCCTGACCCTTCGTGCTTCCCGGTGTGAGAGCATATGCATAGCCTGTCCACTTTGGCTGAGCAGAAAGCTGCTGTGTCCATGCCTAATGCCCCCAGAGGCTAAGCCTGCCATGGTGTTAACCAAGGAAGCGTGTTTGAATACTGGAAAAGTACAAACACATGGGAAGCCTGTGCTGAATTGCAGCTGATCAGGGAGGGTCCTGAGAGGGGTCAGGGTCACTCCAGTTCACGGCTAACATCGGTCTAGTGCCCTTGTTGGCAAAGGTGTAGTGAGTGCCCTGCCCAGCATGGCCAGAGGAAGAAATACTGTTCTTGAGACGGAGCCATAGCTGAACATGCAGATCCCCATTCTTAGTCAGATGGCTTCATCTGTGTACCTCATACTCTGCTTGCTTCAGATGTTTCTCTAACATCTCAAGTCTGAAAAGATGCCATTTAGAATAAAAGATGGAATTCAATACTCAGTGATTTCCCAAGAAAATATTCTAACTGCCTAATCACAAACTTGTAGCAAAAGTCACACTGGATAACCCAAACTAGAAACAGCCTTTGGGACAGACAGTGGTCATGAGGCACATGACAACCAACCCCCGAAACTTTTATTTCCTCCTTAATATGCATCACAATTTTAAATGTCCAGAGTCTGTAATTCCAATTTTCCAAATTGTAGTTGATGGTATTTTTCAAGTACTAGATTGAAGCTAAGACAGGCCTCAACTGCTTTTGTTATGTTCCAGGCTGCTGAAGGATCTTACCTAATGAAGGTAAAGATTGAAGAGACCCAAGGTATCTATTGTTTGCAGGTGTTATCAGCAAGCCTGTCTGTTTAATAATTTCCCTGTATGTTGTTCTCCTGCTGTACAACCTGCAGAGACCTGAAGCCATGCACAGCCTTACCTCAGACTCCATTGGCCATTGGACTTCCTGCCTCTCCCAAGTTGCTGAACCTCTGGGTGAAGGTTGGGGGACAGCGTCCCTCCCACCATCAGCAAAGAGCAGGTCTGAGACCACCTGATGGAACTAAATAGGCACAAATCTATGGAGCCTGATTAGATGCATCCCAAGGCCCTGAGGGTTGATGTAGTTGCCAAGCCATTCTCCACCCTATTTGAAAATGGTGGTCAGGTGAAGTCCCAGTGAAAAAGGAAAACATCAATCCTATTTTTAAAAAGGTGTCACGCTTTTAAGCCCAGCTGGAAATTCAGCCTTATACAGCCTTACACACTCCTTCACCCCTTCCCATAAGAGAGAAACAAAAGTCAGAGACAGTAATTTACTGGAAACAGTAATGTGATGAGAAAATGAACAGTAACAGCAACAATTTTAATAAAAGAAGTATACAAAAAGAGGGTGATTTACATTTTAAAAAGTGCTGATTGACCAACCAACCAATCCAGCAGGTGCTGCATGGTTCTGAGACAATGAAGAAAACGGCCCCTGGGCCTACCACCTTTTGGCTCCTTCTTTCTCAGAAATTAGCATCCCCTACTTCACCCCACCTCCCCTGATGTGAAGTGGATGGTACAGAATAACAACCCGGGCACCCCCACACAGCTCCAGGCTCTGCCCCCTCATAGCCACTGCAAGAACATTAACTTTGTTCTGACCCATGGAACTCTGTACCAGTGATTGTCACCTCTATCCCTGAGAAGGTGTTACAAGTTTGGGAGGATGCTCATGCACAAAAACTCAAGAAGCACTCAGAATTGCAAAGCAAATTAATTTTATTAGTCGCACTAGCAATTAATACATGCCGGCCCCTGGATTCTAGAGAAGCTGCTGAAACAGAGAAGGAGATGGAGCATGGCTCCTGAATGGGAGGGGTAGGGAGGCAGCACACCTGCAGAGTATTCCCTGGATTAAACCATTTTGCATCATGTCTTCCTCTCCCCTCCACCCCAGGACCATACTTATACCTCTTCCTCAGGTGCGGCCAGTTTCAACATCATCTCACACAGGGCTAGTGTGTGAGATGAGGTTACAACAGCCCATAACACCTCCATGCCAACAATGGCTTTATTGTATACTACTCCCCTTTTGCAGGTTGAATCCCTTACCAGGTGACTGATACATAGTTTCATTTCTGAAGGTTAAAGTCTTACTAACTAACTTACTGACCTGGTAGTCATGTCTTCTACGTTATCTTGTCAATGTACACAACAGCAGACCAAATATGGCAGGCTTAGACACATCTTCAGTCCCTCATACAGAAGGGACTGGAGCAGATCTTCATGGAAGCAATATTAAGGCACATACAAGACAAAGAGCTGACCCAAGACAGCCAGCACAGCTTCACCAAGGGCAAGTCATGTCTGACCACTTTGGTGGTCTTCTATGATGGAGCTACTGCAACAACTGACAAGGGAAGATGACCAATTTTATCCACCTAGACTTCTGTAAAGCTTGTGACATGGTCCCACATGGCATCCTTATCTCCAAAGTGGGGAGACATGGATTTGAAGAGTGGACTGTTTGGTGGTGTTGTGCTGTAAGAATGGTATTCTTCAGTTTAGTATTCCTGCTGACACTATGCACTGCTTCCCCTCCACCCCCCTCCAACTGGAGGCTCAAAAGACAAAGATCATGGGTTGACATAAGAACAATTTACTGGAAACAGCAGTGAGATAAGAGCATTAACAACAACAACAATATTAATAACAAAAGGTACAAGAAAAATAAATTATTCACATGGCAAGCCCCCCAAAAAAACCCATACCAGACCATTCTGTCACCATATTTTCTTGGCTGGAAGGAACCCCTTTTCCCTGGACAAGACAGAGAGAGTGTCCCTTTTGTGTCAAATAACATCTGGACCTTAGCCACACCCTCTCTTGGCTACTGCAAAAAATTAACCCAGTGCTATCTGAAACCAGGATAGGTGGCTAAGAAATTGGCTGGAGTCCACAGCCAGAGGTATGTGGTCTGTTGAGAAGTAAAGTTTACTTATAGGATATTAGAAATTAATTGTGTAGGTTGAAGTTTAATTGTAACTTGATTACAGTTTAGCATGAGTGGGCCCTGCTCAAAGCTTGACTTTGAGGTGAGCTGTAAATGAACTCCATGAACATAAACAGCTGAGCAGGGGAGGAAACAGAGATCTGGAGATCTTCAGATAAGAGCTGAGGCCCTGGAGGGCCCCAAGGTTACCCCAAGCTGGAAGAGAGAGCAGTTAATGGTCTGCCCACGTGGACGTGAAGAAAGAATCCAATGAGGTGTTAGAAGACCCCAGATTATAAATTGCCATTGGACCAAGAGGCATGTACAGAGCATGTGAAGAGCATGTGAAGGTCAGGTGCACAGACTGTGAGCAGATAAAAGCCCAGGAGTTGCGCTGTTCAGGGTCCCTCTTTGGACGCACCAGCTCAAGCTGAAATAAACTGGCTGCCTCATAGACTTCTGAGAAAAGAAGACCCTGGGGTGACCTCAACTGCAGCCTTTCAGTGCTTAAAGGGAGCTTGTAAGACACAGGCAGATAGTGATAGGACAAGGGAGAATGGTTTTAAACTAAAAGAGGAGATATTTAGATAATGCTGAGTCATTGGGAGGAAGTTCTTTCACGTGAGAGTGATGAGGCCCTGGCACAGTTTGCCCAGAGAATCTGTGCCTACCTCATCTCTGGAAGTATTCAAGTCCAGGTGGGACAGGGCTTGGAGAAATCTGGTCTAATGGAAACTCTGCCTATGGCATGGGATGGAATGAGATGGGCTTTAAGGTCCCTACTCACTCTAACCTGTCTGTGATTCTATGACTATACACTTCCAGATTTAGGGTGTTTCTTCTGTGGTCTTGTGTAGAGCCTTCTTTAAATGTTGATAGGCTGAAATCCTGAGGTCAGGTGCTACAACAAAAGGTACTCAATCAGGTACCCAGTCAGAGATGCTAAACAGAGAGGTGAGAACACAGTGAATTGTATAAGCATAGCTACAGCCATGGAAGTAAAATTTTTCAGTAAGAAATTGGGAAAAATCAAGTGCTTGCTTCCCCATCTAGTGGTTATATTCAGAAGGAAGAATGTTCCAGTAAATATAAGCCACCAGTCTCTGGAAGCTGGGGCTATGTGCATGCACGGAGATCAGACACCACAAATGTGCTCTCACGTGTTTTTGCACATTGATCCTATTTAGATGGACGAAGAGTTGCAGTTATAACTGTCCATCTCCTCTTCCCCTTCTACTTGCACTGCTCTTTTCAAAGAAAGTGAAAGAAATCAAATATATCACAAAAACACAGAAAGGTATAGGTAGGCCAAGACATTTTGTACTTTAAGTTCCTGCTTGAAACAAAGCTGTCTGCAAAGTTAGATCAGGTTATTCAATCAAACTTGATACAGTTAAATTTGAAACTCTCCAAGGATGGAGATTGATCACCTCAGTGAGAATACCACCTCAGTCCATATACCAGTACTGTTCCACCAGCTTGGGAAATCACTTGAAGAAACCAAGTCCTAGCAAAAAAATGCTCCCAAGTCCTGCCAGGGAATGGGAGTGCAGGTCCCCTTTTTGTTGCACACTGTGGTATCTGCAGAGGAAGATGCTGTTTGCATTTCAGGTCTTAGGTTGTGCCAAGAACAGGCTCAAACTGCCAGGGTTTCCCAGCAATGCAGTGGGAGAGTGGTGAGAGAGATTTCTCAGCTTTTTAGTTCAGGCCCTGAATAGCCCTAATTACTGACAGCCTTGCTCATGCTTTCAGGCTCTAGAGTCCTGGGCCAGTGTGCCTGGAGAGTCACAGCTCAGGAGCAGCACTGACATTGCAAGTTAATTAGAGAAGTGAACCTTAGACTGTGAATGCTTCTAAGGCATTTCTTTGTATTTGTGAGTGGACTTAGTTGCCCTTGCACAGGTGCACTTTGCTAGAAGCAAGCCACAACTTGTAAAAACCCAGCTTGCTTCCTCTGAGAAAAAACATCAGGAAGGTCGCTTTAATGACCCTCTTTGTAGTGTTTTTAGCCCTTTGCCCCTAGGTCTTGTGTTTTGACAAATCCCTTCAGTCCCTCAAGTCGAACAATCCTTTGCTCTCAGGGCCTCGTAAGCTTCCTTCTTGTTATCCCAGATCACCATCTAGTGGGTGCTGGAGATCCCACCACAGCCAGGGAGGAGGACTATGCCATGGCCTAAGGACACCAGGCTGCTTTTTTCAGCAGCCCTTAAGTGATGCCTGGATGAGCAGAGCTGTGTGCCAGCGGGACACCACTGAAATTTTGAAGTTTTACTCAGCTGGGCTTTTGGTTACATGCAAAGGGTTTAATAGAAAAAAAACCTTCCCTTTTGTCACTGGTGCCTTGGCCCATGCTGTTATAAGATCTGCAGTTGAAATTGCATACAATTTCAACTGAGTAAGCCCCCAAATATCCCCTTATTTTTATAAAGCCAGATTGAGTTCTAGAGTGTGTCGAGCATGTGAGTAGCTTCACTCATGAATCAATTCACTCACAGGACATATTGATCATTCCACTTTAGCAAGTATTTTACCCTGTGAATTTTCACACTGAAATTATTGTAAATCCTTGCCGATGAGGATACTAGAATGAACTGAATTTAATAACAACCTGAAAATCCTCTGAAACTGCACTAGATGCCAAAGACAAGGTCTAGGCTGTGTAGCTGGTTGGTTCCTCAAAACTGTCATGAGATGATGTCTTTCGTTACAGTTGGAGGAAGATTGATGGCTCTCTTTCCTCAGGGAAAAAATTATGATTCAGTCCTCACAAAGGAGGAAACAAATGCTTCCTAAGAAATCCCCTGCTGAGTTAAAACCTCTGAAAACATTAATGGTAGTAACCAACATCACTGTCATGTTGTTAAAGACCCTCAGATGTGGGGTGCGTGGCTGACCCCACACAGATTAATTTTGGTTAGGATGACATGCAGCTATTAGTTTCCAGGGATGAACTACTGGCTTCACATTGCATGTTGCTTGAAAGCAGCTTAACAGATGTATTTTCTTTATTGTTGTAATTTCCAGCAAACAAGTGTTTGAAAATATGTGGCTTGGCCAGTGTTTTCAAGCACTCACCCAGTGAGTCACCCCAGTAGCATTAATATAGCAGTTTCTGGCTCAGGGTCATGATGTCACAGGAGGTGTGAGCTGCCACAAGAGAGAGCAGGACCTTAACAAAATATTCGGAAGTGGATCTGTAAGACCCACAGAAATGGTCTGGCAGCTGGGAAAGCATGTGACATTGGTTAGTTGAGTGTGACATAAATCCATGCTGCTGTTGAAAAAGGAAGCCTTATTCCTCTTAAGGTTGCTTGTCCTTGCCAGCTCCCCCATGCTGTAAGGAATGAGTTATCTGAGAAATAACTTCATCAGTTCAGAAACAAGTTAAAAAATAGGTTTCAACTGAATCAACTCCAGCAGAACCTAACTTACACCAAGTCCTGGATATATTTCCCAATTAATAACTGTACTGCTGAAAATCATAGAGATGTGGGTAGAACGGACCTCTGGAGGCCTCAGGTACAACTTTGTGCTTGATCCAGGTCTGCTACCAGAAGCAGATAACACAGTATATTAACTGACCTACATGGTGTGAGCATCTAGAAACTGCCTTCTTGTCCAGGACACTGATAGAGCAGTAAAGCTAGAAATGAGACAGCGATGACCTGTGGTGCTGTCTTCACTCTAGAGCATCTGTTTCTTTTTTTTGCTGATGAATGCTTATGACAATTGATCAAAATGCCACTGTCATGCTATGGAACAACTGTGAATGCTCCAGAGTCTGAGTCCATCCAAATGATGCTCTCAGAAGCAGAAAGTCTTCAAACACAGTGGGTTGGTTTTGGCTGGGGTTTTCTTTGTGAGGTGGTGGCTTTTTGCCTTTTTTTTTTTTTTTTTTTTTTTTTTTTTTTTTTTTTTTTTTGAGAGCTCAGCTGTGGAAAAATATTTAATTTGTCAAAGTCATAGTGACTTTTAGGCCATGTCCCCTTAGAAATACTGACCTAACAATAGTACTAATCAGAAAGTATGGCATTTATAGTATCTTAATGGCATGCACCCAAAATAGATTCTAGTTATATCAGCAAGTTGACAAGCTCATAGGGTAGAGATAACTCTTGTAATTAATTTCTAAAAGTCACAAGAACTGTGAAGTTGGTGTAGGTGGAGTTTACTTTTTATTGAAATAATAAATTGCAGAATCACATTAATCCTGGTATTACTACAGATTTACTTGAAGGTAAATTAAATCACAATCAGAAACCTCCCAATACTGTTAGGATAAAACTGTTAATTTTCCTCTCTTATGTTAATGATTCTGAGAAGTATGGGCTCTAATTAGAACATTAATAGAGAATACACTGTGACCTGCTGGTTCTTCAGTGTTTGCAGCTTTCTGAGGTACATTATTTCTAAAACACTCCCCTTAAACAGGTCACATCACTCACTATGCTGGTACCACATATTCATTAGAGAAGCACAGGACAGCAATTCCTATAATTAAAGTTGCCCAACATTTTCATTATAAAAGCATGTTCACAGTTTCTTATCGGTTTAATAGGTGTTAATGTTCTAAAATGAAATTTTCTGTAATGGATATCTGTATCAGAATAAGTACTTAAGTAATTGTTGTTTTTTAGACACATAATAAGTAATTACTCTGACTCTCACTTTTCAAGACTAGTGTTTGGCTCAGTTTGTAGGACATGTCTGCTTTGGGAAAGGGACTTAATTCCATGAAGACTGGAGCTAAGTCAGCCATGCTGTATATTCCTGAAAATTACAGTTCTTGTGTGAATAGAAACATGCTAATTCTTTTGGCTAAATTCTCTGCAAATTATCTGCAACAAATGTTCTCCAGGGAAAAGGCACAGACAAGGTCTAGAACCACACACAGACTCAGGCTGCCATGTGGACATCATGCAGCTTCCAGCACTAATGTCCAGCCCTGTAAGCTCCCAGTAGACATGCATAAAATAAAAAAAATCTTGCAAAGCTATTCAAAGTCTCAGGTCATGACAGGATATGCTAAAGTCAGCTTTAAGTCATCTGGGATCAAATGAAAAATGCTGCAGCCCCAGATATCTGTGGAATCCATGGCTGGACCTCTACCCTCAGGGAAAACAGGGATGACTTGTTGAGGACCACGTAGCTTATTGACTAGTGGTAAGTTCATTTAAAACAGGGAAGCATGACAGGACCCAACTCAGGTGAAAAGCAAGACTCTTAATGGTATTTTTCTTCTGCCTTGGTAGCTGGAGAGTGAGAGGTTAAACAGAGCCTCCTGCTGCTTAAAGTGCCCCCTGGAATGCAGACTGGTCTTCACTGGTCTCCAGGATCTTTTAAAGCTGATGGAAAGTGTCTGTTCAGTAACATCAGCCAGCTTTCAGCCCCCTCCCACACAGCCCTCTGGATCCCATGGACTCAGGTGGGCTGAGACTTCTCAAGAGATTTTTGACTAGATCTTGTCTCTGAATCCTGTCTCAAAGCTCAGAGACCTGAGCTTGGTGAAACTGACTTGGTGGAAAGTATGACCAGGAAAGCTTTTGAAGTCCCTTGGCAGTGTCAACACTAGTTGACCTTTGGATTTCCTCATACCATCTCTGCATGCTGAAGAAATATTCCTATATTCCACTTCAGTAATCTGTCCTTGCTTCAATCCCATGTATAATTTTTTTTGTGTTCATTCACAAGTTCTATGTTTACCAAGTTTGTCTCCCAACACATTTCCTTACTCCTCTGATTCCTGGGACAGACTGTTCTTGTGCTTGGAGGAAGTCCTTAACAAACCTCTCTTGGTCATGAATACCAGATACAGCTGGGTGTCCACTTGAACTAGATGGCTTGTCTAGCAAGTGAGGTAAGAGTTTGTCCCTAACATGCTTTAGAAAACACGTGGATTTCCTGTGCCCACTGTCTTGCAAATTAAACTGATACTGCATCTTGCACTAGCAATCACAAAACTCCAAAGAGTATTGCCTGATCTATGGAAATATTCCATAATACGCTGAAGATCGACATTTACTTACAGATAGGTATTTTGTATTTAAAAATAGGTATCCTGTGTGGTGTGGTCAACATGCTGGAAGGAAGGGATACCATGCAGAAAGACCTGGACAGGCTGGAGAGGTGGAACTTATGAACTTCTACAAGGCCAAGTGCAAATCCTGCACATGTGTCAGGGCAATCCCAAGAATAAACACAGGCTGAGGAGAGAAAGGATTGAGAAAAGGCCTGGGGAGAAGGACTTGTGCGTGCAGGTGGATAAGAAGCCCAACATGCCCCGGCCACTGGCACACCCACCCTGTGCTGGGTTCATTGCCTAGCATGGGCAAGAGGGGATTCTGCCCTCTGCCCCACTCAGGTGATATCCCACCCGAAGAGCTGCGTCCAGCCCTGGGGAACCACAGGAGGATGTGGAGCTGCTGAAGCAAGTCCAGAGGAGGCCACAAGATGCTCCAAGGGCTGGAGCCCCTCTGCTCTGGGGACAGGCTGGGAGAGCTGGGGGTGCTCACCTGGAGAGGAGAAGGCTCTGGAGAGACCTTAGATCCTGTTCCAGTACCTAAAGGGCCTTCAAGAAAGCTGGAGAGACTTTGGACAGGAGTCTAGAATGACAGGACAAGGGGGAATGGCTTCCCACTGCAAGAGGGCAGGGTTAGGTGGGATATTGCCAAGAAATTCTTGGCTGGTAGACCAGCGAAGCTCTGGCACAGCTTACCCAGAGATGTGGTTGACCCATCCCTGGGTGTTCAAGGTCAGGTTGGATGTGGCATGGAGCTAACTCGTCTAGAGAACAGTGTCCCTGTCTGTGGAAGTGAGGGGAATGAGATAGGCTTTAAGGTTCCTTAGAACCCAAACCAATTTTTTTTTTTTTTTTTTTTTTTATTAGTGCCATTCATTTATTCCTAACAAGTTTTGTCAGTTTTCCTGTTATATTCCTGATGGACAATTCTCCTAGCAGGCAAACCAGATGGTTTCAATGCATGGTACTTACAAAAGGAATCAGGAGCCTGGCCCTCGGATTCTGCCTTATGCTAGCGTGATAGCTTGTGAGGGATGTAGCCAAATGAAAGGCACTGCGCATGCCGTTGTTAAATGAACCTTGAAGCAATCACTAGGGGTAAGATGAGAATCATTAATTGCTCAGTTTCTACCCCCTGTGCCAGCGCTGTTGAGCGCAGGACGCGGCACCAAGAGCAGCTCACGGCCTGCCCGCCCGGGCTCCGCAGCCACGGGAAGAGGAGCAGAGGGCAAGGCCGCGCACGGGACGGAGACGCGCGGGCAGCTGGCCCCGCTCCGACCGCCGCGGTACACACGGTGCGCGGGCCACAGGGAGCGATGGGCCAACGGGGGCCCCGTAACGAGTCGGCCCACGGGGACGCTGCCCAGACCGCCCGCCCGGTGCGGCGGAACCGACTGGGAACCAACATGGCACCGCGCACCGCCCCCGACCCGGAGGCACGGCCCCGCCCTCCGCGCACGCGCGGCGCCGTCCCGGAGCGGCCGTAAATCGGGGCGTGCGCGCCGCGCGGGGCCCGCGGTGAGCGGCGTCGTCCGGCCGCGCGATGCATTGTGGGCGCGGCTGAGGAAGTAAAATGGCGGACCTGGCGAACGAAGGTAGGCGGGAGTTGCAGGCGTCGCTACTGTGGCCCATAGCGGCCCTGCGCTGCCGTGAGCCTAGTCTAGCCCGGCTCGGCCTGGCCCTGCGATCCGCGTTCAGGGGCCGCTCCGGGAGCGCCACCTCCCCGCGGCCGTCCCGGTCCCAGTGGGGCGAGCGGCCGGACAAAGGGAGCGCCTTGGCCGGGCCACCGCGCTGTCCGCGAGGCGCGGGCGGACGAAGCCAGGCTGGGGCCTTCGGCCTTAGGTGCCTCCCTCGGGTTGGTGGCTCCGGGCTCGCGCTGCGGCGACTGCCGGGGCCGGTGGCCCGGGGCTGGTGCTCCCTGAACGCGGGCAGCGGGCCCGGCGCTGGGCACGGCCCCTGGAGCGCGGTAACGAGCGCTGTGTCTTGGCTCCGGCTCTGAGCCGCTTTGTGCCCCGCCTTGTCCAGTTGCTTTTTGAAGTTATTGTCCACAGCTTTCGTACCACTGTAAATCTTTCCTTTGCTTACACTCGTGTTAATCCTTTCTTTAGTTCAAGGATTGATTTAAGGGCTTTGTAAAACAAGGCAGGGTATCGTAGTAGGTGCATTATATTTTTTTGAGCTGAAAGCATCAGAGGTGGGCTAGTAAAGTGGCTTCATTTTTTTTCCGAAGAGCATTAGAAGAACCTGGACTGCAATACTGCAGTGTTTGGGTATTCTGCCCCAAGGTGTGTACAGTGGTGTTTAAGTGGCAGTGGGTATCTATATTTTGCCTTTGGAAATGACATATGTCTCTCAGTGTTTTGGCAAAAGCCAGTTTGCCCAGCTGTCTCTGTTGTCTCTCATCATTCCTGTCAGCTAATGGAAAAGGAAAAGAAATGCCCAGAGGGAGGTGAATGAAAGTGTGTGTGAGGCCCCTTCTTTCAGGACTGTTTCTTACTTTGGAACTTTGTGTCAATGGCAGTTACTGTTCTGATATTAACGTTAAACAACAGGAAGCAAATAAATATTGTAGGTGCAGCCTTTGAAGATGAAGCCTATAAACAGCTAAAAATACAGTTACACTTAAGTTTAAAAATCCTGTGATGTGGCATGTCTTGGGCTTTGGCTTCTAGACTAAAGGTGAGTTGTCAGTGCCTGAGGAGGCATGATAAGTGGTCTCAAGAATAGTAGTAGCCAAATCTGTAATGACTATTTGTGAGAAACTTAACATCTGTACTTAATTTATATAATGCCTTTATAATGACCTTATAATAAATTTTAATGGGTTCTTTTGTTCTCTTAGAACCAGAAGCTTGGCAATAGCTATCTTAAGTCATGCAAGCCCCTCACTTTACCTCCTCTTTCTGCTGGGGAACATTAAGCTCAACAGTTTACCAATATTTATTACATCTTTTGATGATGACTTGTCGTGTGTTACTAGCTCTACTTCTCTTTTTCTGCAGGGTCTTGTAGGCTGTCTGGAATGGCAAGGGGGAGTGTGATCCCATCCTTATGATCCATTCCTGGCTCCAGAGACTTACCTCACCTGTAAACCTCTTTAGTTTATACCCACCTATCTTTCCAGAGTTGTCACCTTCATCTGTTGCTGTTCTGTTTCTTCTTGCAATAAGAATGTGATACAAGCTTTCCTCAGATGAAGTAAGATAAGCTTGCTTTGGAACTGTTGTCTCCTCATTCTAATATCATTGACTGTTCCTTTCAGTGCCATTTTTGAGGTGTATGTTCTTTGTATAACAGTGGAAATACATGCACTTCCTGGAATTCGCTTATTTCTGCTGAAACTCAGAGAATTCTGTAGTCTTTCTACTTGGCTTATTTGCAGTCTCTATCATGGCAAGGATCTTGTCAGGTTTTATTCTCTGTTTTATTCTCATTCTTAAACACATCAGTTAGTTTTATTTTTCCATTATTTAGGTGAATGCTTTACTTCCTTGTGCTCAGGTATTTTCATCTAAATATGTGAAGTAACTATTTTGGTGCCGATAATTCTTTGACCTTCTGCTTCATATTGATCTTCTATTGTTTATAGCATTTGATAGCTCAATGTTCATGTTCACAAAAAAGTGTGATTACAGCGAAGTTCTTAACGTTCCTGAATCTTGATTGATCTGTACAACAGTGCTGTCTCAATCATACTTTGTTCTTAGGTGTGAAGCTGATTATTCTTTGGCACATAGTCGACACAAGTACCTAGAATGAGGTTTCAGTCATTCTTGCAGACTGTTTTAGTTTGGTTTGTTTAAACAGTCCAGTGGATAGACAGCTTTTATTGTCTGTTCATGGAGATGAAACTCAAGATTTTTACCTGTTTGATTACTGCAACAAACCTTTTCCTGGCCTTGAAAAGTGCTGAGATTTGTGTGGCTTGTGTCCTCTCATCTTACCAATATAAAGCTCTTTTAAACTGTAACTTTTACCATGACGCCCATCTTTAAATTCATTGATTGGTGCTTCTGTTTCCAACAGTATATTAGTTATCTTTACCTTCTAGGTTCTGATGTCTCTCTTGAACTACTGAATGTCTACTGCCTCCTGATAACCATTCTACCAATGTCCTTTGCAATTTTGAACTATTTTAATGGATGATCTTTCTGATGCATTTCTTCAAAGCTACAAGCATTCCCTCTAATAATTACTTCATTTTTTTCCATTCTTATTGTTCCTCAAATATTTTTCATCCACTTGTCTTTGTTTCTAGTGAGTCAGTGAAACTGCTCCCCTACCTCTTCATATTGGAGTGATGACCAGCTGTATCTTGACAAGGGAAGGTTGTTGGTTTAAGGGGGTCCTCTGCTGCATAGAAGGGGGCTAAAAGATGACATAGTCCTAGTGCCACTTTCTGAAGAAGTTTGTACTGTGAAGTTTCCTAGGAACAGATCCTGGTCTTGGCATTGCCTGTCATAGTGGGAGATAAGTTGATAAGTGTGGCGCTAATGAAGAGGAGGGGAGAGTAGCTTCTCCCTAGGTGTGTGAAGTTTGATCGACTTTGCTGCAAAGATTTAGTGACACTGTAATAAAGGGGACTTCATTGTGAGGGTGATTATTGAAAACCAGGGGTTTAGACTGGTAAGGACAATTGTTATTGGTACTAATGTATAAAGTAGTTACTAAATGTTCTTAGAAACTTTCTTTGGTACTTCACTGCCAGATGTGTGAAGTGTCACTTTTAAGATAATCCAGCTAGAATACCGAGGAGGGCTAGCACCTTCCTGTTGGTCCTATATATTTATGGGAACTGGAATGCTTTTTTCATTAACTTGTGGCTAAAACACAACTAGTAATTTGCTTGTCTGTAACTTACTGCTGAAGCTGCATTTTTAAGACAACAGGCTCCCCTTGTGTGGGGAATGAATTACGTAATCTTTTCAATGGCTGAAAGGTGATACAAATTTTTCTCAGGGCTAAAATTTGATGGTTGTGTTCACATTTTCCTTTCAGGAGGTGTCTGCAATCTACTTGGCTTTATGAAATTGCTGAGCATACAGTTCACAATCATAACATGTTTACTGTATGTAACTGCCTTAAATTAATTAGAGGCTAGAGAGTGGTGGTGCAGGAAGGGACCTGGGGGGTTCTGGTTGATGGCAAGTTGGATCTGAGTCAGCAGTGCCCTGGAGTCAGGAGGGCCAACCATGTCCTTGGGGGCATCAGGCCAACTGGGTGAGGGAGGGGATTGTGTCTCTCTGCTCTGCACTGAAGCAGCCTCACCTTGAGTTCTGGGGGCAGTTTTGGGCACCTCAGTATAAAAGACATTAAGCTAATAGAGAAGTGTCCAAAGAAGGGCCACAAGGATGGGGAAGGGTCTAGAGGGGAAGCTGTGTGAGGAGCTGCTGAGGGTACTTGGTTTGTTCAGCCTGGAGGAGACTTGAGGGGAGACCTCAATGCAGTCTTCAGCCTCCTTATGAGAGGCAGGTACCAGTCTGCACCACACTCTCATGACCAGTGAGAGAGCATGAGGAAACAGCATGGAGCTGAGTCAGGGTAGGTTTAGGATGGATACCAGGAAAAGGTTTTCCACCCAGAGGGAGGTTGAGCACACAGAGTTTCTCAGGGCAGTGGTCACAGCACCACGCCTGAGTTCAAGAAGTGTTTGGACAATGCTCTGTCACATGATGGCCTTTTTGGGGTTCCCTGTTGTCCCAGTTAAGGGCAAATTTGGGAGAAAACCTCCTAAGAGGTTCCTCTAGAAAGCAGATTCAAGCAGCCCCTCCCCAACTGCTTCATGAAAATATTTCCTTGGAGAAAAGTAGACCTGTTTATTTAACAGGCAAAGCATTCACCAGCACAAAAATTGAACAATATTAAACAATAAAACCTCTTGCTGCTCTGAAGAGATGACAAACTCAGAAAGTCCCCATCGTGGGCTGTAGCTTGGCTCACTCAGTCTCCTATCAGTCCCTCCGGTGCTGGAAATGCTGTGGCCCAGGCCCGGCCTGGTGGGCCACAGGTGTGAGCTGCTGGTGCTCTTCTGGTGTTCAGGTGAGAGCAGGTTTAAACAGTTCCAGGAAAAAGAAAAACCAGAGTTCAGGGAGCTTGTCTGCCTCAGTGAGCTAAAAACTAACTAAAAGCAAAGGAAAGCTCTGTCCGTGCTGCAGACAGCACAGTCCAGGAGAAGGATGTGGGGGAGCAAGTGCAATTTCTGATAACAAGCACTGTGTTTCTTCTCCCCCACCCCTTCGCTCTTGGAACCAATCTTCATGGTGCAGAATTTATTTCTGGGCTAAACAGACTAATAGGAATACAGGCATCATAAAGTCACCTCAGGACGTTTCACCCCTTATCCCCATATCGTCTGCTTACTACCAAAGCTAGTATATATTCTAACTCAACACACACATACATTTATATACACATATACACAGTATACAGCTATATACAATGACAGTGATATTCAGCAGACAGTGCATAGTTCTCATCCAACAGTCAGATCTCCCTGAGGTACGTGTTGTATTGTTCCATCTTTATGCATTATCTACCATGTGTAACCTGGTCCCTGAGCGAAGACAATCCCACAAAGGGGTTTGTCTGTACTCAAGGCAGAATTGATCCAAACTGTCTTTCCTAACAAACCTCTGACATGCACCACTGTCTGCTGTATGCAGGGGGAGGGGTTAAGATTAGGCAGGACCTGCTTGGTTAATGAAGCCTCGGGTGTTAACTAACCAGGTGGCCTTTGCTAGATGCTGCTCCCAGCTTTTGAAAGATCCCACACCCAATGCTTTCAAGGTGGTTTTTAAAAGTCCATTGTACCTCTCCACTTTGCCTGCAGCTGGTGCAGGGTAGGGGATATAGTACACCCACTCAATGCCATGTTCCCTAGCCCAGGTGCTTATAAGGCTATTCTTGAAATGAGTCCCGTTGTCTGACTCAATCCTCTCAGGGGTACCATGTCTCCACAGGACCTGCTTTTCAAGGCCCAGGATGGTGTTATGGGCTGTAGCATGAGGCACAGGGTAGGTTTGCACCACAACCATCTTGTGGTGGCTTCTACCATTGTGAGCACGTAGTGCTTGCCTTGGCATGCCGGGGGCAGTGTGATGTAGTCAATCTGCCAGGCCTCCTCATACTTGTACTTGGACCACCGCCCACCATACCATAGGGGCTTCACCCTCTTGGCCTGTTTGATGGCAGCACACGTCTCACAGTCATGGATAACCTGAGATATACTGTCCATGGTTAAATCCACCCCTCTGTCTCGTGCCCACTTATAGGTGGCATCTCTGCCCTGATGGCCTGAGGCATCATGACCCCATTGAGCTAGAACTACTCCCCCTTCTGCTGCCAATCTAAGTCTGTCTTTAATACCTCTGTCTTTGCAGTCTGGTGTACCTGCTGATTGTTTTGCTGCTCCTCATTAGCTTGACTCTTGGGGATATGGGCATATAGATATATGACTGATTTTCACAGTTTCTCTGCCCTGGTAGCAATGTCTTTCCACTCTTCAGCAGCCCAAATTGGTTTTTGCCTGCACTGCCAATTAATCTTTCCAGCCAACCCCACAGAGCATTGGTTACCATGCAGTGCAGAGGTAGAGCTTTGGCCACTTCTCACTTTCAGCAATGTCTAGGGCCAGTAGAATGGCTTTGAGTTCAGCAAGCTGACTTGATCCACCTTCTTCAGTAGCTTCTGCAGCCTCTTGTGTTGGGCTCCATCTGGCTGCTTTCCACTTTTGTTTCATCCCTACAATGCGAAAAGAACCATCAGTAAAAAGAATGTAACGTGTTTCTTCTGCTGGCAGTTGGTTGTATGGTAGAGCTTCTTCAGCACGTGTCTCTTGTTCTTTGTCAGTGACACCAAAGTTTTCACCTTCTGGCCAATTTGTAATTCTCTCCAAAATCCCAGGGCGATTCAGTCTTCCAGGATGGGTGTGCTGTGTGATGAGAGCAATTCACTTGCTCCATGTGGCATGGTGGGTAGAGGGAACCTTTACAATGAACGTCCAACCCAGCACTGGTAGTCAGGATGCCAGGACGAGTTGTGCTGCAGTGCCAGTCACCTCTGAGGCAGCTTGGACTCCTTCATAGGCTGCTAAAATTTCTTTCTGTGTTGGCTTCAGACCCTCTGTAGCTTCGACTCCAATATCCTAGTGGTTGACCTCGAGTCTCACCAGGCACCTTCTGCCAAAGGCTCCAGGACAGACCATGGCTCCCGGCTGCAGAGTAGAGCATGTTCTTCATATCTGGTCCTGTCCTGACTGAGCCAAGGGCTATTGCATGAGCGATCTTCTGTTTGATCTGAGCAAAGGCTTGTTGCTGCTCAGGGCCCCACTGGAAACTGTTCTAGTGGTTGACCAAGTGGAGAGGGTCACAATCTGGCTGTACTCGGGAATGTGCATTCTCCAAAAACCTATGGCACCTGGGAAAGCTTGTGTTTCCTTCTTGCTGCTTGTTGGAGACATCACAGTGGTCTTGTTGATGACCTCAGTGGGATTTTGATACCATCCATCTTGCTACTTTACCCCCAGGAACTGGATCTCTCGAGCAGGTCCCTTGACTTTGCTCTTCTTGATGGCAAAACCAGCTTTTAGGAGAATCTGGATGATTTTCTCTCCTTTCTAGAGCATTTCTGCTGCCGTGTGCCCGCACACAATGATGTCATTGATGTACTGCAGCTCTTCTGGAGCCTTACCCTTTTTCCAGTGTTCAGTCACCCCAGGACACCTGTGCAGGGCCAGGAGTTGGACTCAGTGTTCCTAATGTGTCCCTTGCAACTCAGCATATTTTGTGATTTTATGAAATACACAGAAGGTAAGCAAACTGAAGTAGTTCCTTTTAGACTAATCAGTATCATTTCTTTACCAGACTTGTAGGATGCTGACATTGCTTCTGTGCTGTTTTGGTGGCACGGGTGAGGGGTTGGGGGTTGCCCTGATTGTTTATTCTACTTGTCTCATGGTAGCTTTTGGACAGAGGAAGGTCTGCTGTTACTTTGAGAGAAAATATGTCATTCACCACTGACTGTCTGCAGACTCTAGAAAGAAGATTTTTTTTTTTTCCCTATGGTGACCTCAGATGGATTAGTGGGTGCAAAGTTAGGCTGAGTGACATGTCCAAATAATTTACACCCAAACACCATAAAGAGCTATTTAATTGACAAGACAGGGCTGTCTAAATGCTTTAATACTTCTTGTGAACACTTTTTTGAATTCTTTATATATATTTTATCTACATTACCAAGTAGTTGCCCTGCCTCATGGCTTTTCTCTCTGATATGAAAATAAGCTACTTTTTTCTTTTCTGACTCCTAACATTTGCAGAAGTACCTCTTTTCACCATGTCAGTTCTATTCATCATGACATCTCTTGTGAAGATTGGCCATAAATTACCCAGTCGTGTTTCTTGTTGTTTCTGACATGAGGTGTGGCTGGATTTTGCTTGTGGAGGTCTTTCTGCAGAAAAGCTCTTAGTGGCAGCTTGTTCTTTGCTTTGAGTCTGTTGTTAGCTATTGGAAGACAATCTTGTGTTATCAACGCCTTTTGAATTTTATAATGCTGCAAATCGTCTATATCTCTTCATATATACATTTAACATGATTATTCTGCTTTTTGTAATGTAAATGGTGGAAAAAATCCCCAAGATAATTTTCTGTGGCCTGCCATGTTCCAATAAGGATAATTAAACCTAACTTTAAACTTTTATTTTCTTGACTCTTAGATAAGTGTTTCACAAGTGACAAATTACCACTCTGAGTGTTTTAAGTCAGTTAACAGCCTAATGGCTGTTCTTTTTAACACTCATTCATGATTCACAGGTACACTTTTTCTCTCAGGTGATGTATTACAAAGAGTTACAGTTGGAGTAGCTATTTCCAACTTGTATGCTTCTGGTGTCAGAGAGTGCTTCTTGAAATTGAAGCCAGGACTTGCTTGCCAAGAATTTGCACTGTAGGGATTTTTTTCCCCCTGCCTCATGCAGTTTGCCATGTCATCAGGCACTATTCAATTTCTAAATGTAATTTGGAGTAAATTTAAAAAGGAAAAGTGTTTGAAACATTGTAATTCTTAGCTTTAATAATAAATTCTCATCTTAATAATGTGGCTACAGCAGATCTGGTGAGGTCTTGAAAGTTGTTTTCATGCCATGGTTCCTTCTAGAATTTAAAGATTAACCTGAATTGCCAAGATATTTGGTGATCTGGGTTGCATATCCAGGAGGAGGAGACTGGGTGTGTTCAGCCTAGAGGAAAGAAGTCTTCAGCGAGACACATCAGGAGCTTATCAGGGTCTGTGAGGAAGTTGTTAGAGACAGACCCAGGCCCATCAGAGTGGTGTATGTTGAAGGACAAAGACGAAAGGTGAGAGGTGGAATAAGATGTTCTGACTGGAAATAGGGGAAAGGTGGTGTTTTTGTGGTGGTAGTAGGTTTTTTTCACCATAAGTACAGTCAAGCAGTAGAGAAGAGATTACCCTGGGAGGCTGCTCAGCCTCTGTCCTTGGATGTTAAGACAGACTGAATAACCTGATTAACCTGGCATGACATCATAATTGACCTACTTGAAGCAGGAGATTGGACTAGAGACCTCCAACCTGATTTATGTTGTATCCTTATGGTAGAGGCAAAATGGGCTTAGCAGTGAAGAAGGTGACTGCTTTTTTGGCCCTTGTCACTGCTGTGCCATGAGATATGCTGTGTGAGCCTCAGAACTCTACAGATACACACACTCCTGCAGGTGTTTATTTCTATTTTCATAAGAATCCATAGTTTGGGTTGGAAGAGACCTTTGAAGACATCTACCCCTCCCCCTGCCCCCCCATCCCCATTGTTCAGGGACACCTTCCACTACACCAGGTTGCTCCGAACCTCATCCAGTCTGGCCTTGAATGTTGACAGGGATGCAATCCGCAGGTCCATGAAGTAACCTGTGCCAGGGCCTCACCACCATTGCGGGGAAGAATTTCTTCCTAATATCTCATCTAAATTTATCTTCTGTCAATTTGAAGCCATTCCTCCTTGTCCAAAGTCCCTCTCCTGTGGAGCCCCTTTAGGTACTGGAACAGGATCTAAGGTCTCTCCAGAGCCTTCTCTTCTCCAGGTGAGCACCCCCAGCTCTCCCAGCCTGTCCCCAGAGCAGAGGGGCTCCAGCCCTTGGAGCATCTTGTGGCCTCCTCTGGACTTGCTTCAGCAGCTCCACATCCTCCTGTGGTTCCCCAGGGCTGGACGCAGCTCTTCGGGTGGGATATCACCTGAGTGGGGCAGAGGGCAGAATCCCCTCTTGCCCATGCTAGGCAATGAACCCAGCACAGGGTGGGTGTGCCAGTGGCCGGGGCATGTTGGGCTTCTTATCCACCTGCACGTACAAGTCCTTCTCCCCAGGCCTTTTCTCAATCCTTTCTCTCCTCAGCCTATGTTCATTCTTGGGATTGCCCTGACACATGTGCAGGATTTGCACTTGGCCTTGTAGAAGTTCATACGGTTTGCATAGTCCCACCTCTCCGGCCTGTCCAGGTGGCATCCCTTCCCTTCAGCATGTCAGCTGCACCACACAGCTTGGTGTCATTGGCAGACTTCCTGTGGGTGCCCTCACTCCCACTGTTCACTCTACCAAAATAGATATTAAGCAGTGTTGGTCCCAGACTTGGTCTCCACTTGGACACTGAGCTGTTGACTGCAACTCTGAGTGCAGCCACCAGCAAATTCCTTATCCAGGGAGAGGTCCATCTGTCCAATTTAGAGACAAGGGATCTCCTTCGGGACAGTGTCAGACTTATGTTTTGCATAAGTCTAGGTAGACTGTCAGTTGTTCTTCCCTTGTCCACTAACACTGTAAGACAGTCATAGAACCAAATTTGTCAGACATGGTTTGCTCTAAGTGAAGCCATGTTGGCTCTCACCAATCACTGCCTTATTTTCCACGTGCCTTAGTGGAGTTCCCAGGGTGGAGGGTCACGGAGGGTCTGCTCCATGATCTTGCCAGGGCCAGAAGTGAGGCTTGCCAGCCTTTAGTGCCCTAAGTCTGCCTTTTCTTCCTTTTTGTAAATGAGGGTTATGTTTCCCCTTTTCCAGTCACTGGGAACTTCCTCAGATGGCCACAACTTCGCAATGAAAGGAGAGTGGCTTAGCCACTTCCTCTGACTCTTAGGACTCAGGAATGCATTTCATCAGTCCCATGGACTTGTGCACCTTCACCTTCCTTAGATGGTCTAAGGCTGTTTTCCTGTAGCAGATGGTCCTTCTGCCAGTCCCTGCTGCTTTCCCCTTTTATAATTTGGTTTGGAGCCCTTCTTGGTGAAGATGGAGTCAAAAGCATCATTGAGTACCTCAGCTCTCCCTGTCCATGGAAATCAGGTCTCCTGTTTCCTGCTGGATAGGGCCCACATTTTCCCCAGCCTTTATCTTATCACCAGTGTACCTACAGAAGCTTTTCTTGTTGTCCTTGACCCCTTGGATTTTTTTCAATGAGTAATTTCATGCTGCAATAAAGGTCTGACACCTTGTGGCTGCTAGAGGTGCATCATGTGAGTGAATGTTTTGTTTAGCTGTGGGAAATATGGTTGACAAGGGAGAGTTTGCTACAGCTACTAGTGGTCATGCATCTAGGTTAAAAATCTCATAGTAAATAGTATATATGACTTGAAGATGATATCTCTGCATGAGCTATGGAGGTAGTATTTTCCGTTTCTGAATTTTGATTTCCACAGCTTGTGAAGGAAGCTCAGCAGATCTAATAGTACATGTTTTTCTTACAGCACATAGGGCATTTATTGATAATTAATGACTTGATGGTAAAATATGTTAAAGAAATTTAGCCTGTGAAATCCAGCTCTTAAGGTTTTTGTAGTTGTTCATGCAGGTTGAAATATCTGCTAAGTGAATAAACTGCAGGAATGAATTCTGTGGATTCAATTTGATTTGACAGCCTAAAACCATTCAGGTTCCCGATCTTGAGATTGGAGAGGTACTATCTCTGATGCTAATTACTGAAGTTTTGCTTTCCTTCTTACATGCTTGGACTTCATCTGAATACCTTTATCAAGAGTGACTTGGTTAGAAAATTGACATTTCTCCAGATCTTTGTTTTGCCATGTTTCTGTTTGCTTCTCTGAAGAAAAGAAACAAGTATAATCCTCAGTTTTTAAGAACTGTGTGCTCTGACTGCTCGTGTCTTGGTGAAGGAGATCTCATGTTCTCTTACATGCATTCTACCTGAAGTTTGAACGTAGAGGGTTTTTCCTTCATATATATTTCCTTCCTTTATTTTCTTTTTAAGTTGCTGACAGTTTAGTGGATTTGGCAGTTCTATTTTATCATAGGTCATGCTTCAGACACCCTGGTATAACAAAAGCTTGAGAACATGACCGTCTGGCCCAGATGTTGGCTAGTACAAATAACAGTGGAATTCTTGTTTTGAACCAGAACTTGACTGGAAAAACCAAAGAACTACCTAACATCTGCATTTCTGATCTGCAAAAATAAAACCTGGTACGGGGGTTCTTCAGTTGATGGAAACATGGTATGTGTAAGTGCTTTTGTACGAAAAACGTTAAATGCTAGAAAGCTCTATGTAAATGCATTTGGAAACATAACTAGAAATAGGAACCAAAATCTGGAGCTGGGCATTTGAATGGGAAATTGCCAGCAGTCCCATGCTTTTCTCTGCATTCTGCATTGTTGTTGAATCTGTTTTTCTTTGCTTTCCTCTCTCTCATTACTCAATCCTTTGTTATGCACTAGAGAGACAAGTAGATTTTGTTCACTTCTCCCTGGTATTTGTGGAATTTGGTGCAGAAGTCTCTTGTAAGGTGTGCATGACAATCAAGTCCCACATCCTGGTAGATTTCCCTATTGATTCCTTTGGCAGAGGACATGCTGCTGTAGCAGTAGCATTAATGAGCACTGAAGTATTGTCTTGGTCTGAAAAGACGGGTGTCTGCTAAGGAAGGGAGAAGCCGCCCCTGAAATGGAAACTGTAAACCTCCTCCCTCCGTGTTGTTATAATTTTGAAATTAAGGGGCTCTCAGGCAAAGATATGGGAGCAGGAATAACAGTTCTTTATTAGGAAACAACACTGAGAAAGTGAGGATACGACCTGAAACCCTGTGGGTCAGGGTGTTGGTAGCAGTCCCATTAAATGGTGGCTGCAGTCCTCCTGTGACAGGTGTGCTTCTGTTGAAGCAGTGATCCTGTAGAAGGGTGTAGTTTTCCTTTGAAGATCCAGTGATGGTGTAGATGGGCCTGGTCTTCCTCTGGGAACCCAGTGGAAAAGGCTGACCGTGGTCTTCCAAGTCTCTCCAGGTAGGAATGCTTGTCTCCTCTCTGGGCGGCACACCTCACAATGGGATGATGGAGTTTTTATCAGTCATGCAGTGAGACTCAGTGGCCCATTAAGAGAGGATATCTCCCTGGAGGGAGGATTAGTTGTGGAAAAGATAAAGAAAACTGCCCAATTAACAGAAGATAACTGTTCCACTTCTAACAGATAGGTTGGAAATGGGGGTGTGTATTCTATCCCTAAGACAAGTATAACACATGGTATTAAGAAATAATTGTCACTTTAAAGTCGAGGTTTAAAAGCTTGGCCATTGCCTGAGTGAAGACTCCCACAGGCAGGTTATACTGAGGCCCAGGGAATGAAAATGGATCACTGGCTTGTTTCAAAAGACTCTGGGTTTTGAGACAGGTATTACATATAAGGGTCTGTATTGTTTTCACTTCTGAAATGTTTTGTCTGCACATTGCTCTTATTAATAAGCATTTTTAAGATTCAGTAGTATTTGATGGATAGATGAACTTAAAAAATAGAGGGGAAAAAGAGATCAGGCAAAATGATGCCATAAGTAGCTTAATTTCTTGATTAATTTCACCTTTTGTAGAACAAATTATGCCAGTCTTGCTAAATCAGTCTTGCAGTGTTTTTTGGTTTTGCTGGGTTATCCCTTTGAGTTAGATCCATAGAAAAAATAGAAAAAGGCTCTTCTACCCTCACAATTAAATTCACAGTTCTGGTAATAATTTTCATAATTTTGTGTAAGTCAACTAAAGTTTCACTTTTTCAGCCAAACTGATCTAATATAGCAGTTCCCAAATTGACAGTTTCATCCCTTTTTCATTATATGGTGATCCAAGTACTTTACTTGTCCTACAAGATTTTGGGATATTGTTCTTTTTTTTGGTGCAAGGGAGTTCTTGATAGCTTTATATTTCCTTTTTCTTTTATGCTAGCCTTTCAAACTCTGAAAGGTTTTTTTAATTTTCTTAGATGTCTAGACTTGTTTGTAAGACTGGATAATTGCAAAGGTGGAACTTTTTTGTTTAATTTCTTTGCAAATTTCTAGTTCTCCATAAACCCCTTTTCCAGTCTGAAAGACAGACTGAAATATTGTACTCATCTTTATATACAAACATACAGGAGGGCTGCTGACTGCATAGTGTGTGTGCAGCTTCTCTTCAAATATAACTCACAGACAAGATGCACCAGTTTGTTGGACTCTCAGGAATTCTCACCTCTGCTTTATCACACACACTCCCCCGTGTATGTATATTTTATTATTCAGGACTCTGAAGTAGTTGTGAAATCTCAAAGGACAATGGAAATACACACTCATTCTATACATTAGTTCTACTCTTGTAGACTAGGTGCTGATGTGCTTATTTAGAAAATGGCATCCTGCTAATATTTGATTCAGAGCTTTAAGATGAAAGCATATGTGCTTTTAAATTATGCAGAAAAGACTGGTTCCTCTGTAGTATGTAATATATCTGGTTTGAATTTTAGACCTGCAAATATTGATTTAGGATCTTTCTAAAGTTTTCAGTGATAATCAAATACAGGTGTAATCAAATGTCAGTATTAGGGGACCTTTAAGAAAGGGGTATGTGGGGGTGTACAACAAACTCCCTTTTCATTAATGCTTGTTAATGGGGAAAGAAAAGAATCTGTTCAGCTACTGAGCTGCTGCAGCAAAGGGTCTTTTCCTTCTGATGTACTGAAGTATGGTGCAAGTACTAGCTTCTAAGTGATATGGAGGGGAAACACAAATAGCTGTTAGACATCAGTTGTGTTGTTTGCCTTAAAACACTCCTTTTTGCTTTTGAAGATCAAGTCCTTATAAACATCTATTACCAGGAACTGATAGAAACAATATGTGTAACTGAGATTTAACTGGCTTAGGGATTCATTGTTGCTAAAAGCATCATAGAACATAATTTTCATATAGTCACATATTTTCATAATAGTCAATATGAATGTGGTTGGAAAAAACTCCAATGCTTTCTCTTTTTACAGAAAAACCTGCCATTGCCCCACCTGTCTTTGTATTTCAGAAGGATAAAGCACAGAAGGTAAGGAGATACTGATACTTTTTTTTGGTTTTGTTCTTAGCCCTGACTCCTCCTTTCCATGGTGATCAGTCTTTTGTATTGTTGTGAAGCTGAGGGTGGCCAATAGAGTATTAACATCATTAATGGGTATAGGGCAAGCAGGTACTGAAGGGCTAAAAGTGGGAAGATGTATGGTGGTTTCACAATACTGGTAGCTTTTCAGACAGAAGATGGATCAATGTGGGAGAAAAAGTATGGTGAAGGTGTATCTTGAACATGTGTCAGAGGAGTGCTGACACACTCAGCATGACAAAGCTACAAAATGTTTTTCTGATAATAGGGTTAAGATAATGCAAAGAAAACTGGTCCAGATTATTGCTTTTCACCTCAGTGTACTTAAATGTCTCTCATATCTTTGGTTTGTATGCTGTGAAGTGTCTGGTTACCTTGGGAAGTGGTAATTCTGTTCCCTCATCTCAATATAGTGTTTAATTTTGTCTGGTTAATAGTAAAGGCTAGTAAGATTTATGTGGGGGAAAAAATCAAGGTTACTCTTGTTTCCCTTGAAGATGGTGGGAACCAAGAGAAGTATGTGATACAGTTTCTGTTGGATCACTGGATTGGTTTGTTGTCTGTGAAGTCAGAAATGTTTAAATTGAAATACCTAGTCATTTTTCAGTTGATAGCTTTTCTTTAGTTTAGAACAAGTACCAGACTCAAGCTTTCTCACAGGTTCAGTAGCATATTCCTCAGCAGAAGCTTGAAATAGTTTCTCAGCTTGGAAAGGATTTGTCTGCTGTCCTCCTAATATTAGCTAATCAAATTAAATCTGCTAGAGAGTAAGTACTTTCAAGACATTCTTTTAATTACATTTTTTACACTGAGTGTTTACATATACTGTGGAATGAAGGGAGTGGTAGTGTTGGCACTACCAATTTTGATCATGTTTCCTTTTAGGAAACAGCTCCCAGTCACCCACTGTTGCTTAGACTGAAGTCCCTTACGAGTTGCATCATGGCGAGTGTTCTCTGCAGGTGTCCTTTACCCTAGTGGTAATTATATATGGTGATTATAGCAGTGTGCAATCCAGGCAGAGTGACATGGTCCTGTGTCCTTTTTGCTTGGCCTGCTCCTTACATGCCAAGACAGCAGTTCTTGTACTGTCAAGTTCCTTGATGATGCACCTTTGCTGCTGCACCCCTTCAGCAGCCTCCGCATTGCATGCCGTCAGCATTGTGCAAACTCCTGCATTGGGCTGTGACACAGTTCTGTTGCACTCTGATAGGTCTCAATAAAATATTTGTAAAAATATATTAACTAAAGGGATAACGTGTTTTGGGGCTCACAGAGATGATCTAGGGAGGGACATCTGTGATTTTAATCTACCCAGCTGCCTCTGAGGATGCTGAGGTGGTGCTGATAGCTGTTTTCAGGACCGCCTCGGCACAGGCCGAAGGTCTGGCTTTGTTGGGTAGAGAGTCTGTGGGTTCCTGAGCATCTTGAAGGCACAGGAGTTAGAGATAAGTTATACATTTATTTAAATGCCAGGTGGTGGTGGTGCTGTCACTGGGGCTAGCCACTGTGGCTTTGGGCATGGAATAAGTCTGGTTTGGGTGGGGAATAGGGCCTGTTCCTTGAAACAGATCAGTCTAGTGGTAGCATCTGTCAGTTAGTTGCCAATTTTCAGAGTAGTAACAAAAATAAATGCCTGTGCTAAACTGTGTGTTGTGTGGAGATGTAGGATTTTTAAAGGGGAAGGGGGAGTGGTTAATAATTTTACTAGCTTTTATTGTGGTGTATTTGACACTGCAGAGAAGGACTTACAGAAGCATCAGTGCTGTGCTTCTTGCAATTTGATTGAATTGAGAGCTTGTTGCTTGTGCCAGTAATTGTTTTTTGTAGTATAGGTACAGTAGTAGTATAGTCAGAACATGATGCTGTGACCCCAAGGTAACAGCATGCATACTATGCTGTATATATCAGAACCTAGCATTCAGGCAGTTTTAATCAACTTAATTAAGGAAAAATGCATCAGGTTACATACTGGTTGAGATCTTTCACTGTATTTTCAGAAAGACTTAATAGCTAAGTGTTCCCAAGAAGGGTAAGCTCCATTACTGTTTCTGTAAAAGGTGCTTGGTTAAGTGCATTGCCTACCACAAAAGACTATTCTCCTTGAAGTTGTCACGGAAATCCTGTAAACAGAGGAGTTTTTCCTTGAGCACCGTTTTGAAGAAAATGCAAAAGTAACTTCAGAATAGTTGTCAAACAACACACTACTTGAATATGTAATTTCTTAATGTAAATTATAATTTTAATTTAGCAAAATGTCTGTCTAGTCAAGTCACTTTTTTCTGTAAGCAGAAGTGTTAGTGGAGGCCTTTTTGTGCTGACACAGCAGTCTGACAATAAGCTGAGGGGAAGAAAAAGCACTGCATTGTGTATTCAGCCTGTGGTGGTTGTTTATATGTTTGTCTACTTTTGCACATGAACCTGGATGTCCTGAGCAGAATTATTTCATTGCAGTGTCTACAGATCCTCTCAATATTACATCTGGGTTGATATAATTCAGTGGTTCTGGAACTAACAGTAGTGTCTACTCTTAAGTTAAACAATGTTCTTTTTCTAGAAATCCTGGTATAAGTTTGTGCTTGGAAGGTGTCTGACATTTGGGTCATACCAACGCCATGGAACACTTGAGACTTGGAGCAGAGTGGCTGGAAAGCTGCCTGGTGGAGAAGGACCTGGTGGTGGTCCTGGTCAGTAGCGGCTGAACATGAGCCCAGGTGTGCCCGGGCGGCCAAGAAGGCCAGTGGCACCTGGCCTGTACCAGCCACACTGTGGCCTGCATGACCAGGGCAGTGACTGAGCACTGCCGAGGCATTTCAAATCCTGGGGTCAGTTTTAGGCCCCTCATGACAAGAAAGTCACTGAAGGGCTGGAGCATGTCCAGAGAAGGGAACAGAGCTGGGGAAGGGTCTGGAGCACAAGGCTGATAAGGAATAGCTGTGGAGCTCAGCCTGGAGAAAGGGAGGCTTACAGGAGACCTTCTTGCTCTCTACAACTCCCTGACAGGAGGGTGGAGCCAGGTGGGGGTCGAGCTCCGCTAGCAGGGAACAAGGGACAGGATGACAGCAAATTACCTCAAGTTGCACTGGGGTGTTTTAGGCTGGATATTGGGAATTTCTTCACTGTTTAGCCCTGTCACAGCTGCCCATCCCTGCAGGGAATTAAAAGCTGTGTGGATGTGGCACTTGGGGTTGTGGGCTACTGGTAGGCTTGGTAGTGCTGAGGGAATGGCTCGACTCTGATCTTGGAGCAGTTTTACAACCTGAACAATTCTATGGTTTTACGATCTTTTTCTCCACTAGAAATTGGGAAATATTCAGGATGTTCTAGGACAAAATTCATACTAGTCTGGAAACAAATTTTTTAACTACATCTTCCAGCTTAGGATGTATACACTTGAATAAAACATCAGACCTTGCAATTTGACACGTTTATTTAGAGGGGACAAAAAATGCATAGTGTTCATAATGCTGCCCCTTAATGTTACTTTACATAAGGAGGTTTGAATTTTCTTTTGCAGTTAAAGATGCTGCAGCACGTCCAGAGAAGGGCAGCGAGGCCAGTGAGGGGCTTGGAGCACAAGCCCTATGAGGAATGACTGAGGGAGCTGGGGTTGTTTAGCCTGGAGAAAAGGAGACTCAGAGGTGACCTTATCACTCTCTACAACTTCCTGAAAGGTGGTTGTAGTCAGGTGGGGGTTGGTCTCTCTCTCCAGGCAGCAACTGGCAGAACCAGAGGACACAGTCTCAAGCTGCACCAAAGGAAATTTGTTAGATATTAGGAAAAAGTTCTTTACAGAAAGAGTGATAAAATTGTGGAATGGTCTGCCTGTGGAGGTGGTGGAGTTGCCATCCCTGGATATGTTTAAAAAAAGACTGGATATGACACTTTGTGCCATGATTTAGTTGAGGTGTTAGGGCATGGGCTGGACTTGATGATCTTGAATGTCTCTTTGCAACCTAGTGATTCTGTGAATTCTGTGAAAAGATAGGATTAGTCTGTCCTGGTTTTTGATTTAGATGTCAATTAATGGTGGATGTCAAGTTTGTAGTTACTAAATATGAGTGAGTCTTTATTTTCATAATTTTTGTGTCTCCTTAACTATTTGAGAACTATTTTTACAAAGTGTGGAATATAATCTTGCAAATATCTGAATAGTAGCACTGCTATTCGTGTTTCTGACAAGCAGAGTTCCTAGGGCTGACACCAGTTGGAAAATTGCATCAGCTTAAGGCTCAAACTGCTGAGATCTGAAAGCAATACAAAGTCTGAACCTCACTATGTTAGGCATGGAATATTTCTGTTACTCAAATAACTTCCTTATGAGGTAAGCTGTGCTTTTCATAGCACTTTCTGAATTCAGTATTTAAATTGGTGGATACAACTTATATCTGTGTTCAGTATTAGACACTGTGGTGTTTCTGCTCTGAAACTGATTTTAGTTTCTGCCATAAAACCATTTCATGACAAGTTTCTGGCCATAGGTTACTTGAAGTAATTTTCTGAAGTTAGCTTTTAACATGCATTTCTGAGGTGAAAGTATTCTGTCATTTTTGGATTGGCACATTTTTAAGCAAGTATATTAGCTCAGACAAATTTAATCAGTAGTAAAGAAACACTGTCCAAAAATGTTTTTAAAGTAGTGTCATTTGTTCTGCTAGTATGAACTGTTGGTAAGCTGGACATTACTGATTATCATCACATAGGATCATTATGACCTCCCTAGTCACAAGTATAGGAAAAGATAGATTCTCCACTCGGATTTAAAAAATATTTGCACTTGAAAACACCATTGTTTATGATGTTGCCTGCATCTTGTCCTCCTCCCTCCATCAGCCTGTGTTGGGGTGTTGGTAGAATATAGAAAACAGCGCTTCATTTCTAGTTTGCTGTATAACTAGTTCTGATCAGTGTACTGCTTTCCATATGTAAATTTATAATGGTGGCCTTTTAAGATTAGCTCTGAAAGAAGGTAAGTTATGTGATAGTTGGGTCATGTTCCATACCGAAGTGGTACAAATAGTTTAACGGGTAACTGGGGGTCCTAAATGCAAAGCTTCTGGAGTGAATAAGGGGTTGTGTTGTTAAATTGTTCTAGCTGTCATCATGCTCCCAACTATGGAGTTTTAAAACTAGGTATAGCGTTGTAAAAACGATGTAGGTGATTGGAAGATGGCATTCCCAGGTAGCCTGGAGAGCAAAACATGAGTTAATTTTTTTTTTTTAATAGTTGAAGTCCTGCTTTGATGCAGTGTTATTTGGAAATACTTGGGTTTTGGTGGATTGGGGAGGCGGATGACTATAAAAGATTCTTCATGCTGTGGCCATGACTTGCAGGTTTAGGACAGTGGCAGAGAGAGAACTGTGAATGAAGTAATTTGTGTATGGAGAGGAAGAGCATTCCCTTTCCCAGTCTGTTTCAGCATTGCTAGCATGGATACCCAGTGGAACTGAATTGTAAGTCCATAGTATACTTAAGGAGTTAAAATTTTTGCCTGAGAGGTCATAATTGTGAATATATTGCTGTACTTAAAAGAACAGTCATGAAGTTATTTGGAGAGACAGTTGTGCAGAAAAAGCTTGGAGGAATCTAGAGAGGCTCATAAAGGCTGTTAGGCATGCAGGCAAGAGTTGTCCTTGGCTCTAAGCAGGTAAAAAATGTGAAAATATATACTGAGAGTAGTATATACTTTTAGGCCATTGGATAGAGGTGCTAGAGTGAGGAAAATGAGGAAGGGTGTTGCAAATAACTCAACTTAGAATTGGGAGGAAAAGCTGGTCCAAGAGTGCTTATTCCAGTCTTTATTGAAAAGTATTTTTTCTTTGCCTGTATTTGGTGACTGTAGCATCATGTGAGTCTTAGCTTTTAATTATTCCTTCATGTCTCTCCTTATTTTCTGCAATACAGAGGAAGCCAAATCTCCTAATAGATGTATTTAGTCTGGGTGTGTTATTTTTAAACAAATATGTTGTTTGATCTGGCTGAGCAAGGTGAATTTGTGTAGGTGGCTTCCTAATATTATTCAGCTCTCCCTTGATCTTTCTCGTAGTATTTAGGAGGCAGGAAGAGGATTCTGTCAAGTTCTCCCTAGAATTGTATTTTATAAGGAATGTTTTCTCTGGAGAGAGGAGGCTCAAGGAGGGACACATTTCTCAAACAAAATATTCCAGCAAAATGGAAGAGAGTGAACTGTTCACCAGCTCTGAAGAACTTCCAGAGAGAGCTTAAATCAGAATTCATGAAGCTAAGAGACTAGGAAACACTTTCAATAGAATGCATGACTGAGGATTAAAATTAATTTTAAGAGTTTGCAGTTTCCTTTGGATATGCTTTTTTGAGAGGAAAAAAAGCAGCTGTACAAACATCTGCCTTGAGCAGTTCTGGTTTGATAAATGAATCCTTGAGTCCTTTGTTGGTCTTGTCTTCCATGGCTTAAACCGTATACCATTCACAAAATTCTGAAACTTACAGTAGTTTTTGATTAATATACTTTTTCTAATATAATTTGATTTTTTAAAAATGTATTTATGTATTGGCCATGAAATTCTTGTCTTGGATTCAGATTTTTCTTCACAGAAGTGGTGATTTGCAATAGCTATTTTTGTTTGTTTCTTTTGTGGGTCTTGAAGCAGATATTCCAATCTTGCTTAGGATAGAAGTCAGATTTATACTTATTTCCACTTTTTAAAATGCTTGACTGCAAATATTTCAAGTATTAAGGAGTTATTAAAATCTGTTGGATATTTACTTAGCCTTCCTTAGGATATTCTAAACGGTGGTGATATCAATTACTTGCAAAATATTTTGTCATTTCCAATTTTAAGTGCTTAGCACAAGTGTGCATTGCATGTTCTTGCCTCTTCTTCATTACGAGCAATTTTCTAAACTGTACTGAGAAGTCTAAATTTCTGGTAAGGCTCTTTTTTTAACATATATTGTAAGTGCTATGGCCAGTTCCAGGTAGCCTTTTCCTGCTGTTCTCCCCAGACAAAAAGGTAAGGAGAGGTGACTAGACTGCTAGATTTTATTAAATGTTTGGTGACAAAATGTTTCTTTAACTTTTCTCATTCTGTGGGGTTTTAAGTTAGTGTTTGGGTCTGTTATTAACAACTAAATATTAAAATGTTACATAGCTTTGACAGTACAAAAACTCAGCACCCTGAACTTTTACCTGGCATCCATAGTAATATCCCCATAAATACATTTTTACTATTTTGAGCCTTATAGTAATTTCTTGCATAATAAAATTAATAAAATGTATTGCTGGCTTTTGTTGCCATGACAGGGCAAGTGTTACTTGAAGAACTTGGCTCTTGAGTGCTGCTGTTTATTTTTCAGGCTTTTGCTTACTTTCTTGCACAGACCTGGGCCATGATGAGCATTTTTAGTCACTTCGTTCTACCACATATTTTCTGGCGGCAAGCTGAGGTTGTGTCCTTTTGAGTGCCATCTTTTCCTTACTGCTTAATTCTTTAGATACTTCACCATAAGATGCGGGGAAGCTCAGCCCGCAGATTACAAGTGCACATCCTTGGCCTGCATGTAATCAGTGGACTATAATTCAGTCCTTAGTCACAATACAGTTGTTTGTGCTCAAAGCCTTTTTATAACTTTTTCGTTCTTCAGATGTGTATGGAATATGATAACGCTTTTTTTTTTTATCAGGCAGGGATGTGCAGCATTAAATGATGTGACTTTTCATTAAAAGTCTGTGGCAGAAGTTCAGTAAATACTAATCCCATTAGGGTGCACTAGTTATCCGGTCACCTGCCTCCTTGAAATAGATTGAAAGTTGCTAATTTATGAAAAAAACATTGGTGTTGCTTTTCAGATAATTCACCATCATGTAAATATGAAAGGATCATGTGTCTTGTATGAATGTTAAAATAATTAGTTTCTGTGAGAATTTTATAAACAGCCTCACCTCCCTCAAAAGTTGGCTGAACAGGCAGTGAAGGACACTTATTTAGAGTAATTGTGTGATTTTTATATCTGAATCTGAAGGTAAAAAGTATCAACTGTCCTTGAGAGAGGGGAGGGGTTAAACCCCAACAAGCCTGTAGCTGGCAAAATCCTCTTTGCTGGGGACACAGGTGGTTTTGGTAACTTTCAGAAGAATGCATTTGCTCCAACTAAGGCTTTTCTCAAGAATGGGAACTAATTCTGTCAGCACATTCTGTTACAGAGTTTCTATGTATTTTAATTGGTGTCTCAGGAACAAGCAGCTCCTTCTGCCCTGCTGTGAAAACAGTGAAAATTAAACAAATGGATCCTCTCACTAGGACGACCAATCTCATGTTGCAGCCTTGCATTGAAGGGACGTTGTCTTTTCTGCTCACAGTCCCCTGCAGAGCAAAAAGCTTTGTCGGATTCAGGCGAGGACCCCCAGGGAGAGGTTGAGCCCCCCTGCCATGGTCTGGGTCACACAGAACCAGCTGGTGAGTGCGACTCTGAGCACCCTGCTCCTGCTGTGGCCTCAGTCAGTGCTACCCTGAGTCCTGCTTCTGAAGCCCAGCTTGCTCCTATTCAACAAGAACTGGCAGGGGTAAGTGTCAATCTACCAAGTACTTCTGCTGCTGAGGGGATTAGAGAAAAAAGTCCCTTCCGTTAGGTGGAATCTGTTACTGTTCACTAGGTAGTGCAAATCGCAGTCTGTCTGGTTCTTTGATCTCAAGTATTAGTCTTCTCTAAACCCTCGTTCCAATTAGAAGAAATGAAATTTGTGAGTCTCCCTAGTAGTGCAACTGTAGAAGACACCTCAAGTATTTTAAAATTTAAAGTGTAAACTGTGTGTTTGCTAAGGGCAAGAGCACTTCTAAATAAATGAGAAAGTGGGTCGATATTTGGTGGATTTGCTTCAAGCAGTTAGAGGAGGACTCTTTGTTCCCTCTATGGGCCATAATGCTGCAGCTTGACAAAGTGAGCAGGTAATACTGCTTCCACTGGATATGTCATGCCAACCCATAAGGCATTTAACAGATTAAAAGCACAAAGCATCATAGCAGAGTTTTGGATTTGGGTGTTTGGAGTGGGTAGGAAATCAGTATCTTGTGGAAAAACTGTCAGTGCTCATAATTTGATTTTTCTTCTGGTGATGTGGCAAAATCTTTTCTGAAAGATTTGGTGACTAAATGACTCTTACCATACAGTCTTTCAGAGCAACTTTAAGTGTTCCTAATCTTTCTGGTTGGTGAACCATGTTTTCTTGGTGCAGATGGGTGTCACTGTTCATTCTGGCATCACACCCTAAGCATGTGCTCAAGCTTTGTTAAAGCTGCTTCATCCAATACCTGGACTTTTTTTTGCACTGGTTGGTTTGGGGTTTTTTTTGTCCAAGAATTGGCCATTTCAAGTAAACCCAGTACTGAATGGGTTGTCATGATAAGGTGCTAATAGCTGTAGGTTAAGCGCCTCTCAGTGTTCAGATTGTTGCTTGATTAACTGTTGCAGAACTCATTCAGTTTCTTTTCTGAAGGTTAAAATTTTTAAGGGGTAATATTTTAAAATATAGCTGGTAAACATGTGCTGAAAATCACACTCTGAAAAGCCAGTGTCCATAAAGGAGACAGAGGAGTCCTGCAACTTTATTTGAATAAAAAAGGAGAGGGTCCACTGGGCCATAAGTCCCCACCAGGTTTTCTTTCTTGAGGTTCTGGAGGGTGCAGCCTTCTCTTTTATCCCAACCCATGTTGCCCTCTTCCTTTCCCCATTGTCTGAAGCACTAGGAAGGTAGAGCCTTCCCGAACTGCCTATCACATATTCCCCCTTCAAAGTGTCATTTTACCCCAAAGTTCATAAGTTCAGGCTTGTGCTGAGTCCCTCACTTGTCTGTTTCAGGAGCTGGGCTGTCTGGACTCCATAACAAACCTGCTTCTTGAAGTTAGGGCAGAGTAAGACCAATTTCAAAGACGTTAACACCCATACCCTCACCCATGGAATTCTTTGTAAAGATATTATCACACGTCTTTCCTGTCAAACATAATCACAGACTTTCATCTCAGTTTTCTGTCATTTGAAATTGCAGCGTTACTAGAACTAGTCCAAGAGAATGGTGTTAACCAGACTTTCAGGAACGCAGCATCTTCATCTTGTTCTTAGAGAGCAGAAAATCTTACCCCAGTTAAGTGTGTTCTGAAAGACATTTAAAACCCACAAATGCTGTTGAGGATCATATGCAGAAATTAGTGGCTGTACAGAACATCTGCTTCAGCATTCTTGATTCTATTCAGTTAAATGTACTGAATTGTACGGTGCCCAGTATGGGCATGTAATTGGCATGCACTGGCGAGTACTCTTCAGTTTATCCCAGTGTCTTGCAGTAAAACCATCCCTTCCCTTGAAATCTAGAGAAGGCTGAGGCATCTTAAGAGTGCTTGTACTGGTTCATTGGCGCGTCAGTCTTCATGCAGTCTTCCCAGGGCCTGGGAAGACGGATGAGTTAAGACAGAAGAAGAGACACTGCTTATTTCTTGCTTGCTTGTTTGTACACACACTCGCAGATATTTCTGGTATGGCATGAATTTAGTGTGGCCATAGGTACAGCCCCTTGCAGAGCTGATGGTTGTGTCTTTACTCTTTGCTAACCCACACCAACCTCCCGCAGCACGTGGCCATCCCAGCAAGACTGCTGATTAAGAGGTTCTGGAACAGCTTTTAAGAAAATCATGGCAGTTCAATAATGCCTGTGTATGTACAGAGTGTCTGGACTGAAGACTTGCATTACTGTGCTCTGAAGTCCTTTTTATATGACTTTTTGTAGCTTAAAATGCATTTTCAAAGATAAGCACTAGAAGTGTACTCTTAGAGCTTTCCCTGAATTGTGTTGACCTTTTCTGCTTTACCCAAATTCTCCCTGTTTCTGCTCACTAGTGTAAATAAGCAAAACCTGACAATTTAGTTTAAGTTTTGAAGTTCTTCTCTTAGCTTGATGTAACAATTGTGTGACGAATTAATGTTTGTATTTAGTTAACTACTGTGACTTATGCTTTTAAGAAGCAGTTGGTAGCCTTTAAGAAGCTAATTTCCTTAACTAGAAATGTGTCTTAATTGTAGGAGCCTCTATAAATAGAGGCATATATGTAACCTTTCTCTAGCTGGATTTCTGGAAGCCAGGGACAGAGGGAATAAGTGAAAAGTGTCTTCTGCTCTTAAATGAGAAAATTCTAGGTTGGATTTTGCTGTTACCAGTTTGTGCCTCATCAGCATCTAAGTCCAAAGAACTGAATGGAAATAAATTTAATTACCTTGGTTGTTTCTTACAGGATGAGCTGGTCCTTGCTTTTGTTTCCATTTTGTGGGGTACTTATGTAAAGCAGGTGTTGCTGTAAAGTACAGACTGAGTAGGTTGAGAAGTGTAAAATGGAGAGGCTGGACTGCTGTTCATTGTCACTAAATGTAATTTGCTGCTTTTCCAGTCTGTCAGGTTTGTCATGCATATATACCCCTGCTTTTTGTATAGTGTACCCAGCTTCCTCTGAAGCAGCACTGGTATGCAGTTGTGGCTGCAGAATTATCTGTGGCTTCAGAGAAAAGTGAAGCTTCATAGAAAAGTGAAGCTTATGCTAATACAGTAGGTCTGCGTACCCCCACGGAGTCCACCTGGCATCTATTTGTCCACAGGTACACAGCTTTAATGTCCCAAAACTTGGGCTAGGAAGCATGGAAATAACTTGGAGCAGATTCTCTGTTCTGCTTTGCCCTCAGTAGAGCACAGAGTTGGTTTTGGATAGTGATGCCTGTTACCTGCTAAACACGGTGATGGTATGTTAGTTGTGCTTGTCAGTTACAAAATTACCATGATAAGATGATTTGAGGCTTGTGCCTCAAATCATATAGGTTTGACTTTTGGATGTGTTACTTGAGCATTGAGAATTAAGCATATGTTAAGTTTTTGACATTCAGGTGGAAATAATTTGTTTATTTTTAAGGATTTTTTGCATATAGAGGTCTGCAGTTCCACTCATGCAAATTTTTTACCAAGTGTTTTTGCTTTCAGGATTTTTGATAAAAGTGGAAACAAATTGCTTTTATATGTGACAACACTTTGTGTGCAAAATGGAATAATTTTGAGTTCAGATGCTGGTTGCTGAAATACGTGATATCATGGTTTTCCATTTTAGCCTCATCTTTTGGGAAAGTATTGTGTGTTGGTAAGGTCAGTGACTAATAAGACCACCCTCTGGTAGTACCATGGACTACTTGACTAATGATGTGGAAAGAGCCATGGATCATCAAGTGCAGTATTAACATGGCTAGGCTGATAGGTGTGTGTGAATGCAGGGAGTTGCATTCCAGAACTGTCAGTAGCTTCTTATTCCTGATGCTAAAGGTTTCAAAAGTACTCAACTAGGGTGCTAGTGAGGCAGCTATTTTTTTCTATGAACGTAAAACAAAACAGAAAAGGCCTTAAAGGTTATTAAATAGGCAAAGTGCAATGTAAATGTTTTTTACTAGCATTTAGTGGAGTACTGATAGCACAGTATTATCTGGGTTCTAAATGTATGCAATGCTAAATAGAAAGTTTTTTACTTTCTGGTATTCTTACACCCAAGGTATGCATCAGATGTCAGTCCTGTGCAGACTTGTGCAGGCTTTCTGTGTGTCTGCCTGCTCTCAGTGCCCAAATGGGCTGAATCATGGTGGAGGAGGAGTTTTGGGGCATCAGTGGGCTCTACCCATGAGCTGCCATTCTTCCATTTATCAGCCAATCTCTGAAGTAAGACTGCGTGAAGGGGGTGTGTCCATCTGCATGCGTGTCCTGGGGCAGGAGTAGGATGAAAGGGTGCCATTGCGCTAGGTAGATGGTCCAGTGTGTCAGAGCTGTCTGAAAGGATGGTGTAGCCAAGGTGGGGGTTGGTCTGTTCCTCCAGGTAACAAGTTACAGGACAAGAGGATTGTAGTTGAGCATTGAGATTGGATATTAGGAAAAGCATGTTCCACAAAAGGTTTCTGCAGGCATGGAACAGGCTGCCCATGGCAGCGGTGGAGCCATCTTCCCTGCAGGGATTTGTGAGATGTGTGGATGTGGCGCTTGCGGACATGTTTTAGCATTGGGCAGTTCTGATGGATCTCTTAGACTTGATGATCTTAAAGGTTCTTGCTTACCTAAGCAATTCAATTATTCTAAGATGTTTTGCAGTAAGATGAAGATGCTGATGCAGCTGTGATCACCTTCCACAGTGAAAGGAATCTGCCATGGGGTTATTTTTTGGGGGAGCAAAGGAGATTCTATTAGTTGAGGAACTGGCAGAGAGATAGGAGGAAGGAGCCACAGAAATCCTCAGAAAATACATAAAACCTTTGTTCAAAGACGTTTTTAATATCTATGATAGTTGGTGGCCTGTGGTGCTTCTTTTTTTGTTTTGGTACTGTGGAAGATCTTAGGGGACTATCCATGGCTAATTCCAATAAAAATACTGTCGTACTGGTTTATAGAGCATGCTTTGAAAGACATTCCTCTAATTCTATAATTGTGTTGAAGGAACTAATGTCACTTAGTAATTAGGTAAAGTGCTTTGGAATGAACTCCCAAATAATGGGTATATTTATGTTGAGCTTGAAACCTCATATTTTAAAAATGAAACCAATTTTGAAAACTGTAATTTTCAAATTTTTAGTATATAGAAAACGTAACTGTAGTAATTGTTACACAGTCCCTAAAGATATTAGTGCTTGGGAATCTTCAGGAATCTTACTTGTACATGAAATATTGTAAATTAATTGCATTTGATAGTATCTGTGTGAGGCTGTGCCCACATATAAGTCATGGAAGATTACTGCATTGAGTGTGTATCATTGACATTAAAGAAAAATTCTCCTAAGTGATGTTTAAAACACTTGGATCAAGCTGAAGAGACTGAAATGTTCAGTATGTGATCTTTCTTTGATCAGTGTAATCTGATTTCAGAGATCTGCAGATGGATCAAGTCCAGAAGATGGAGACGGTAAGAGATTTTATTGTAAAATTAAAAGCCGTGAGTGTGTGTCTTGCTGGGATGTTTTGCGTTTTCTCTAATATTTTTTTTTCTACAGAATCTGATCGAGAGGATGGAAGCTACTGTCCACCTGTAAAACGAGAGAGAACTTCATCTTTGACTCAGTTCCCTCCTTCTCAATCAGGTAAATGTTGCTGCAGTATTATATATGAGGGATGGTTTTCCTACCTAGACATTCTTTTTCCAGTTATGTAAGCAGTCTTATTACTGTCTGTTGTACTTTAGGTTAAGACCACAGCGGCCATGTACTCATGTTAGCAAATTTGGTGAAGCCCAAAGGAGCTGATAGGTAGTTTTTAAAAATATTTTCTATGTGTAAGTTTATGTGTATTTGTAGTTTCACCTTTTACTCTTGTGCTGTTAAATTGCAGAATTAACCAGAAATCTTCTTGATTTGTTGTGATCAGGTTGCTTCTTTCCAAATTTATATAAGTGCTACCTGTTTCTTAGTTACTCTGCTGCCAGGGAAGTTGTTTCAAGTCTCAGCTCGTGCTTTAGTCCTCTTTTCTCTCCTCCTGTTACTTTTAAAATGGGGAGGATTCAGTGCATTTCTTAAACACCTGACATATGCAAGAAAGAATGACTGCAGCCTATGTGTGTACACAGTCAGGGCAGTAAATTCACTGGGGTAAATTCATGCAGTTCACTTGCATGGGAATGGTCATGTTTGGTATTTGTTCGCTCGCAGGAACAGTCTTGATTTGTGCTGTCTCTCCTCACAGATCATATGAAGGTTTTAGCTTTGGTCAGCGGTTAGTTTAGTTAAGATATGTCAGTGTTTGAGGCAGATTTTGAGACTGCTACTTTATTTCTACTGTCTTAAGTTAAAACAAGGAAGATGAAAAACCTTGAAAGAAAGAAGTAAAAAAAATGTTCCTATCCTATGCAGCACATTCTGGAGATGTGACTAAAACGTGAAAGCCTGGTTTTGATTTTAATTTGAAAAAACAAATTACTGTGAAATTCAAAATGTAGTTGCTGATACTTTATGGGCTTAGCATTTTAAATTCATTCACCAGTGCTAATCAGGGGATGAAGCTCTTGTCTTTCAGATCCCGGTTTTCTGGTGTGCAGCTCATTGGGTCTCCAGATATCGTCCTATGAATTGAGTGATCAGTGTTACTGCAGTCTGTTTGCCAACCACTCTTAGTAAAGGAATGCACAAAAATAATGAATATTGGGTTTTGTAGATTTTCTGTTAGAATAACAGTATGTGTATACCCAGGTTCCCCATAATCTCTTAACACTTGCATTCCACAATGTCTTTGCCGTATAAGATTAGAATCCGTATGCTAACATCTGCTAAGAAGTGGAGGAAAGCAATTTACTCAGCTCTTCCTTGGTTAAATACTGGATATTCCAGGAGTACAGTATCCTTTCTAAAGCCTCTGCTTAGCTAATGAATTTTGAGAGGATGTGGTGATTTATTCCTTGACGCCTTTCTTCTCTTCTGATGTGTGTTGTTCTCAAGACAACTTTGATTTGAATTGCAAGTTTCATGAAGGCCTCTTTGAGTATTGTTGATGTTATTCAATGGCTTTGGTTTCCAGAAAATCTTTTACTTTCCCCCCCCCCCCTTTTTTTTTTTTTTTTTTGTTGGGGTTATGTTTCTCTCAAGAATAGGGAAATTATACTTACATGAAAACTGTGTCATGTTTAAGCTTAAGCAGACAATAATAAAAAGAGAGAAGGTGAAATTAAAGGAAATAAGAAAAAAATTTTCAGACTTAATTATAAAAGGCAAATGCCACATTTTTTAGTACAATGGTATTCACAGATGAGCTTTGTTTCTCTTTTCAACATACTTGAACTTTTTCTACAGCCTCATAAAAATTAAAAGAGCCAGTAAATACTGTTAAGCTTTTCTTCATGCAAAATTATCTGTTGGAGAAATCTGTCTCCTTCTGACTGCCCTATTTTATAAACAGGATTGTGATTTTTGTATAACACCAAAAGTACTAGAACTGCTGCATAGGGTGTCAACCAAACTCCCTATTGTTTGCTTCTTTAGGACCCAGCAAAGGGTGGAAAAGAAGCACTTTTACCTGTTTTTTCAAACATTTTTTCCCTTTGGTTGACTTATGCTGCTGAGGTGACATCTGACAGTACTCTGATGTGCTCTCCTCTGTTTCTGTAGTTTTGTCTTTGTAGGGTAGTTCAAACCTAAGTTGCCTCTTGGTGAAAACAATGCAGTCCATCAGAGCCCAGATGTTCACTCCTATTCTCTAGCAGGCATTACACACCTTTCTGCTCTCTCTCTGCAGGGGCCTTTTGAAATGGTATTATACATTTTGCAGTGCTGTTATATATACTAACACCACTTCTGATTCCTAATTCAGATACAATTCAGATTGGGAATCCTGTATTTATACAGGATTCAGAAAAAAAGAAATTTGTTCTTTCTCTGTTTAAGGAGACGCTGAGAGGATTTTATGGGCAACGGCTTGTTTGCTTTGCTACTTCGGCTGTAATGCTGTTTTAATTTAAAAGTAATAAAACCAAAATAAGACAAGTTACTAGAAAAAATACTTCAGTTTGAGGTATGGGAACAGGTTTATAATAAAGAACAACATGCACAGCTTCACAGCTTGCCTTTTTTTTTCTTTTTCCTTGACTGCAGTAACAAAGAACAATGTCTTTATGCCATCAAGCTTTTGTGAACCCTCTACGGGCAATTCTGACTCAGAACCAGGTGAGCTTCCTCATTTTTCTGCATTTTTCTTGAAAAAATGTTTCTGTTAATTTATCGTGATCTAAAGTACTCTGATACTTCAGAGGTAAGATCTGTGAGAACGGAAGTGATGATGGTTCTGATCTTAGAGCTGTTCTCTTGCTCACTTCATTGTTCAACATCACCATTGCTGGAGGTAATTAAAATAATATCGAAGTTGTTTAATGCTTTGGGAGTGATGGTAGAATACTGCAGTATGACCCTTTCCTGCTAGCCTCACAATAAAGCCTTTGGGAAAGTCTCATATATCAACTTCAGAACAACATTCTTATATATTGGAAAGCAAAACAACCTTAAGGTATGGTCATGATTGTGTTCAGCTGTGACCTGTGAACCCTGTGTTGACAGAACTGCTGATTTTGTTAGTCTCCATCGTTCTGGTTTGGTTGTGTTGGTATCACTGTAGTGCACATCAATATCATATGCTTCTAACCAAGCACAGTGAGACTGTAAGATGCTGAGTTGTCTTATTCTGAGTACGGATATTAAGCCCCTTAAAGGAAAAGAAGTATAATTATTCTTCGTTAGTTGTAAGGAATTCAGTTTTTAAGAACTGTAGATTTATAATTTTTTTTTTGAGATTTTGGTCTTTAATTTAAAAACCATAACTGTAGTGAGTGTGAGCAAAGGAGTTGATCTTCATACTATAAAAGCATGAGTAAAAACTTAGTATTATAATAAACTAACATTAAGCAATTAAGTTTAACTTAGTTGATGATCACTAGCAGTTAGATACTTGTTAGCAGCTGTCACGTTCAGTCATAACTTTGATTGTTCTTTCTTTAGTTTGATTCTCACTTAAAACCTTTATTATCTATATTAAGTCCTTCACAGAAGGAGCCCCATTTCTCTGGTGAAAACAGTCTTTTTCCTGTTTCTTCTGAAAAAAATGTTGAACTTCTTGCTTGTGATACCATGTGTTTGTCTGAGATTTATATTTGCTGTGATGATTACTGGAAATTCAGGTTTCTTTCAGAAGAGAATTTGTTCTGTGGAAAGCTCCTAATAGCTTTGTATATTTATAGAACTTGTGGGTTGTTACAGTGGGGAAAACCTGAGTAATTTCATGACTGAATGGCTATTTCTAATATGTTACAGCTTTGTCCTTGTAATTTTGTATTTCACTTCCAGAGGAAAAGAGCAGTGGATTCCGGCTGAAGCCACCAATACTTATCCATGGTCAGGCACCTAGTGCAGGTGAGTTCACTGTTTACTGCGACAGTACAAAGAAACCAGCTCAAGCATTTTATTTAGTTAGTAGTTTCATCAATCAGCTATAGAAGGTGGTAAATAGAAGGTAACAATACCTATGTGTCTGCAGAAAAAAATCTTGTCTTCTCTGGGGTGGTTGTGCCCATATTCACTGTGTAATGCGTATGGATGCATTCTTGTTTTGCATTGGATCAGCTGTGCATGTCTGAAGTGCATCTCCCGGCTGTTGCTGCTTAGCAAGCTTCTGTTTGTGCTTGGAGTTATCCTACAGAGAGTGAATTTGATTCCTTTGGTAGCAAACCATAGGAAAAAGGGTGTTCAGTGAGTGCCTTGAGCAAGTTCCAGCCATTGCTGAGTGTTTAGTCTGTGACCAGGCCAGGGCAGCTGGAAGTGTCAAGAGAGTGCCCACTTCTGCTCTCCCTGGCTTTTGGTGGCAATTGTAAGTGGCAGGTCCTTGATCATGCCTGTTCTGCACTACAGGTTGGCTATGACCAAGTTTCCTGTTTACTGATGTGGACCCAGCCACTATCAGAAAGATATTAGTATTACAGCTCCTTAGGAATTTGAGGGGGAAAAAAGCAAACCCAAAACTATATAGGTAATGAAGCTATTATTGCCTAACTATATGGAAACTTAATTTCACTTGAAGGAAGAGTGGTAAATTTAAGAAAGGAACAAGATGTTTTGAGCTTATGAGTGTTTGAACTTTGGATAGCTTTATAATCTGATGTCATGCCCTTTTAAAATGGGTGACCTGAAATGGAACTAATTGCTATGAGTGAGTTCTGTTGTAGTATTTTATTGGATCAAGGGTTCATCTTGACCTTTTTCAGTGAAGAAAACTGAATTTTCTGGGCTTGCCATAACCTAGAGTTGATGTTACAGTGTTTGGGTTTTTTTTATTAGCTTGTTTAAGGTCAATTAGCTTTTTGAATCATAGCAGAATTAGAGTTGTAGTGCTGTGCATCTTACTGTAACAACCAAAGAGGCCAGGTTAATTGAAAAATCCAAAAGGTTGTTAAATGACACAACATAACTATTAAAGTATCAATATGTTTGATTGCATGGATAAAATATTTTACTACTATTTGGAAATTACTTTTCCAGAAAAGTAAAAAAAGGAGAAAAGAAGACTTGTAATATGTATTGAATAAAATGTCAGTGCATAAATAGGATTACTGGTGTACTGTTCATTTCTGTTACATATTGGCTTTTATTTCTCTTATTTCTGGATCACTTTCTTTCTGTGCTTTCCTGTATAAGGTAGACAGTATACTTTAAAGTGTCTTTTAAGGCTAGAAAATAGTCTTCCCTATTTGGGACTAGCTCTCTTTTGAGGCTGAGTAGGAAGGGATGGAAAATAAGTGAGTGGAAGCTTTTCCATTCTAGTGTCTGTTGTTTAATTGTGTGTTCTGTTGGAAGCAGTTAGAGAAGATTAGATGAAGCTGCATTTTCAAACTTTAAAACTTCTTGAAAAAACTTTGCACTTGTAGGACTCCCTAGCCAGAAACCAAAGGAACAGCAGCGAAGCGTGCTCCGTCCAGCAGTACTACAGGCACCGCAGCCAAAAGCTTTCTCACAGATGGGTAAATAATGCTTTTGCTTTCTAAATACAGTGGAGAGAGAACAAAAACATTGAATTTGTTTAGTGTGGTGGTTTGCTTTTACTCAACACCCACCTTGGTTTTTCTAGTTTTCTCCTTTCAGAAAAGAAACATCTTAAGTAGTAAGTGCATCTGTACTATATGAAAGATGACCTAGTGAAACCTTCAGATCGTGTGTAGGGTGACTGTCTGATATTGCCAGGCCTCTAACTTTGGTGTGATCCATACTTGAGTTTTGAAATAAAAAAGACTTTTAAGAGTGTGGTGTAGCAATCAGTCTCAAATGACAGCATTGACCATGGAGTAATAAGCTATTACTGGTAATTGATCAACAATAAAGTATCTAAATCAGTGAGAGGTGCCTCTGGGCTTGGGGACCATTTTGCAGTTGGGGCTTTGAATAAAAATTTAATTTTGAACATAGAATTTTAATTTTTAAGTTTAGTCATTCATATAATGTTTATTGTATTATGAAATTATGGAATTTGATGTAGCTGATGGAAATAGACAGGATAAAAATGTGGAAGTTAATGCAAAAAACTGTTTAAAGTCCCTGTCTCCTAAACTCCATGTTTCCCCAGCACAATGCCATTTGTTATATGGAGGTTTAGTTGAACAGCAACAGGAGTAACTTCAGTTAATGCAGAATCTGGCATAGAACCAAATATTTCTAGCTTGATTTCTTGACATGCCTCCTGACACAGATTGGACTCTACAGAGGACTTAGTATTGGGGTAAAATTTTCAGTGAGAGTTCAGTATGTGAGCAGGTAGATCAATCTGAAGACAAACCCTGCTGGGTATGAACAGTATTGGATTGGAGAAGGATGGTTGCTTGAAGTTGTACATTTAATTTGCTGACTTGGTTTTCTGCATTTGGAATTTTGATTCTGCTAAGAATTGCTGAATTGTGGTCCTTATGTCTCTTGCAAAATATTATGGGAAATTTTTAGTTTACATTGCAACATTTAATGGACTTAAACAAGAAAACTGCATGCAATTTGCATAAGAAAACTTTTATGACACTCTAAATATCTAGCAAGTTCACCTATTGTTTTTGTTTCTATGTTGCAGTTCTCAGCAGTGGCACCAATGGTGTAAATATCCCTCCAGATTCTGCAGCCACATCAGAATCACCAAGTGATGCAACATTGAAAAGTTCAGACTCTGAAGACAAGGTAAGTTGGAGAAGACGACTCAAGGTGACAGACGTAAATATGTTAGGAAACAAAGCTGGAAAGACAGACAGGGATGGGTTCCGCTATGCTTAAAGAAGCTGTATGAAAGCAGAGGCTTTGTTTTGGGAAGGCACTGAATTGGTCAAGGCTTTCTAGATTAAGATCAGAGGGAAAGCCAACAAGAGGGAGATGAAAGTGACCCTTCACCAGACTTGGACTGATAAAGTAGAGGAAATAACTAACACCCTTGAAGAACTAGAAGCTTCACAATTACAGGCCTTGGTTCTGAAGGAGAACTTTAGTACTTGAACACCTGATAAAATGCAAACATGTCCTGGTAGAAATCCTCCAGAATACTCCTGGAGATTTTAGAAATAAGTTGATGAGCATATTTGCATATACTGGGTAAGTTGACATGGGAGGTATTTAGCTGTACCTGGTATTCACAGCAAATAACTGGCTAGAAATGCAAAGGTTGAGAATAGCTGTCTTTGCAACATCAGTGAGGTTGAGTCTGAGATCCTGAGGGAGCTAATAAGTAGCAGAATAAAGATCCAGACTTCAGGAGAGAAGACTTCAGGTTATTCATTGAGCCGGTTGATAGGATTCTCAAGGACAGCAGAGCTCATGAGACCTCATTATCTCCCTGGACAAACACCTCAGAGAATGAATAATTTATCCCAAAGCGCATGAAACTGTGCAAATTTGGGAGGAGGCCAGTGTGTATGGGCTTGGAACTCCTTTAATCCAGAAAGAGAACGTGCATATATCTCGTGAAAGCAGTCAAGACCACCTGAGAAGTATACAGAAGGATTGCCTGGATGTGTGGCAGAACTGGGAAACCGTAAATTTGGCTGGAGTTGGAAATTACAGGGAATGAAAAGCTGCCAGCAAAGCTTCCACTGGTACTGGCAGCAAAGTTAAAATGAAGGAAAATCGTAGGCCTTCTGCAAAATGTTAAAGGGAACCTAGTGGTGAAAAAAAAGAAAAAATCTGAGGTACTCAATGCCTTTGTCTTGTTTTCTACTGAAGAGGTCTGCTGTCAGGTCCACCAAATCCTTTTTTTAGGGGAAGCTTGAGAGAGCAAATTATTACAACAAATTTGATTAAGAACGCTTCTAGACAGTTTGAGGTACACAGGCCCTTAGGACCAGACAGAATATATCCATGGGTGTAGAGGGAGAGTCATGGTTTAACTCCAGCTGGCAGCTAAGTACCATGGAGCCACTTGTTCACTCCCTCCACTCAGTTTGGATAGGGAGAAGAATCAGGAAAAACGTAAAACTAGTGAATTGAGATAAGAGCAGTTATTTAAGTGTTGAAAAAGAGTAAAGTGTAATAATAATAATTGTAATGAAAAGGGGAGAGAGACAGATAAAACATGAAAAAAAGAAGTGATGCCCCTATAGGTGCTCAGCACCTGCTGATCTGTGCCCAGCCTGTCTCCCAGCAGCCATCAGCCCCTCACCAGCAGCTCCCCCAGTTTACACACTGGGCAGGATGTTTTATCTTGTGGAATATCTCTGGCCAGTTTGGCTCAGCTGTCCTGGCTGTGTTCCCCCTGCCAGCTTCTTGTGCAACTCCTCGCTCGCAGGGCATGAGATTCTGTGAAGTCCTTGACTTGGGGTGAGCACAACTGAACCACAACCAAAATATCAGTCAGTGTGTGATCAAGATTATTCTCATCCTGGATCCAAAATACAGTGTTGTGACAGTGTTATACTGGGAAGAAAATGAACTCAGGACAGGGAGCTGGGGGGTGTTCGTGTGAGACCACTACCTGTCCTGAGAGAATTGTGGTGCTGTGGTGGGTCCCAGTTCCTGGAAAAGAAGAGAGCATGGCACACGTTTCCACAAATGGCAGGAAAGAGGTTCCAGGAAAGTAGAAATGGCTCAGCTCCTTTCTCTCCCTTTGTGGTGAAGGAGTCCTAGGATATGAGTCACCTTAAAGGGATTGAGAGCAGCCAGCATAGATAAAAAAGAGACCAACCTGATGGGTTTTTTATCCTCTGAGATTATTTTCTTTCCAGAGAGCCCTGCTTGTTGATTTTGACTTTAGGCAAGATCTTTGTATGGTCTGAAGTATCATTGTCATAGCCAAAATGGAGAGAGGTGTACTGGTTGGGTGGAATTTAAAGTGGGTGATAAATTGGCTGAAGCAGTGAGCTTTGAGGGTAGCAGCCAGTGATTGGAAGTCTGACAAGTGTCAATCACTAGAGGCATTCCTTAGGACTGTTCAACATATACACAAACAACTTGGCAAGCTGGAATATTGTTAAGTTTGTGGATGCTAGTATACTGTGGGAAGGGGAAATGGTCAGTATTTTGGAAGGCAGGGGATGTTCATTCGGATCTCAGCAGGTTGGAAAAACAAGCTGAGAAAAACTAGGTGATGGTTAGCAAGTGCAAAGTTCTGTATCTGGGGTGAAAGAACCCATGTGTCACAAGGACTGAAGAGGGACTGGCTAGAAAGGAGCTGTGCAGGCAAGTCTTGAAGGTCTTGATACTGCGTGAAAAATGTAGAGACAAGTTCTCACCTACAGAATTTATTAGCAGATCTATAGCTGATAGTATCACTTCTAAGGGTGGCAGTTACTTTGTTTTGGAGGAAGGGAGATCAAAAAGGGAAAGAAAAGGGAAAACTTCATATTGGCCAGCCATAAAGACTAGTAATTGGTTCCCTAAACAGGCATCTTCCCCCTGAGTGTCCTCTACAGTGGAGCAGGTGGTACCCCCTCATAACTAAGTTCCCATAGCAACTATATAGTTTTCTTCATAATGCTTAGACTTCCTATGGTTTTGGGTTTTTTTCTGCTTAGGGTGCTGTTGATGCTGATGGAAGTGTGCTTTGCTGAGAGGCAGCTGCTGTATGTGGGTCACTTCTGAGGCTTTGTGCGTGCATAGTGTTGCGTCTTCCCATCAGTGTTAAAAGCTATGGAGTAGGAAGTTAGGACAGAAGCAGGAGGGAGTGATTCCCATGCAGGTTGCAATTGCTTTCCAACAGTACTTTAGGGTTTTTTAAGTGCAAGGCTCCGAGTATAGTGGAACAAGAACTGTAGTATGGGAATAATCAGGAAATATGCTTCCATGGCGTGTGCAGAGAGAAGTCACAAAGCCACTTGTGGAAAGCAGGTGGCAGAGGTGCAGAATAGAAAGTCCTTAGGAGAACAAAAAGCTCAAGAACCTTCAGGTGCTGTGGAGCAGTGATGAACAATAGATTGTACATGAATAAGTAGTGTATCTTTTTATTGATTAAGAGGACTTATGGCCTACTTTACCAAAACTGCAGGCATTAAGTTTAGGAAAGTGATCTTTTCTCTTTTTATGCCACTGTTGGATGGCATCAGGAATACCATATATAGTTTGGGGCTTGACAGTGCATGAAAGACACTTAAAAATCACCAAGGTGACTAGTGGCTGGAGCACAGGAAGAGTGATGAGAGAATGAAAAAGCTGAGCATGTTCTGCTTGGACTAGGACAGGGGAATTGGAGAGAGCTCTCAGCTCTCAAGGGATAGGCAGTGGCAAGATGAGACTAAAATTAGGACGTGTCTCTCAGACAGGTGAGAAGCTGCAGGTGTGGTGTGAAGGGGATTTCAGATGGGTTTTAGGACATAACTGTCATACTTAGTGTAGTTGAACATTGAACTGAATCGTTAAAACCAAAAATCGCGGACAAAGATTCTCTAAGTAATTAAAGTTAGAAAGTAGTACGTTTATTATGCCGGCAGGTGGCACGGGGGGTGTCCCCGAAATGCATGACCGCACCACACAGTGATTTTTGCCTTCTGTTTATTTCCCAAAATAGTACATATGCATAACCCCAGCACCTCCCATCCCTGCTTCGTATTAAAATGAGGTTATTAGTCCTTCACGCGTGAGCAATTCTTCTCTTGAATTGGGTTGGTGGTCTCAAATTGGGTCAGTGGTCCCAGGGATGAAGTCAGGAAAGTCTTCGTCAGGTCTCTGTGACCCTCTGGCACGATCCAAGGCCTCCTGCTTAATGATGGATTGACATAGAGTCCAAGTGCTGGTATTGTTTTACTGGTTCCAATATGTTCCTATAATGGTTCACTTGCTCCACTTCATTCTACAAATGAGCTTGTTTGTAACAGCTTTAGCTTAAGCTTTATATATATATATATAAGCTAAAGCTTAATAGCTTTAGCTTAAGCATCTAATAATCATAAACCTATCATTGGTGTATCTAGTTTCAATATGAATTGGCTCTAACCCTCAGCTAAAATCTTAACCCTTTAAAATCATGATTCAGAATCAGACTAACAAAATGTAAAACTGTCATGTGTATTTTTTTGAAACTTGATATGAGATCTTGGGCAGTCTAATATAAGTTTGAAGTTGGTGCTGCTTTGAACAGAGTTTGGACCAAGTAATTGTCAGAAATTTCTTTGAATCTTAAGTATTCTATGACTAGCTAAGAAAAACACTTAACAACAGAGATGCTATTTAAATGCAAAACATGCCTTGTAGATCTGAGTGTTATTGGCTTGTCATTGTAAATGAATGTGTGACTCACCTCGTCATAAGGTGTTTTTATTTACAGAAACTCAACTTCTTTCGTTACATTTTTCCATTTCTTTAGGCAGCAGAATGTCAGAAAAAGGAGTCCAACAATACTTCAGATGATGACAGCTCTGAGAAGGCTGAACTAAATGCACAGCAAGCGTTTGTATTTGGGCAAAATTTACGAGATAGAGTTAAGGTAAACATATGTTTGTTCTCTTGACTAGGAGTTTATAAATATATGTAAAATTAAAAGCTATGAACACAGCAGAGTTGTCTTAATAGAACTAGTCTTCTAAACATTTAAGAAATGAATTCTGTTACGTAACATAAGAAGCTTTTTCAAAAAAACATGCATCTACTGCAATCATGAGTAGCAGCTAAAGCTCAGTAGAATGTAGTGTTTTCTCTTACTTTTTGGGTTAGAATGAAGTTGAAATGTGGCTCTTAAGCTGCTCCCATGCTATCAAGACTTCACAGAAAAAATGGAAAAATAGGCTGAGCCTGGGCTTAAACTTGTGCATAGAATAACTGAGTTGGATTGTTAGTACCTCCTGTTGAAGACAGATTTGCTCAGGTTTCCTAGCATGATAAAAGAAAGTGTAATATTGGGACATATCTTGTTTTATTGTAGAAAGCATTTGTGGATGAAACTTTGTCTTAAGGTAGAATGAGTTGAAAATTTTGTAATTAAAATTATTGATATATACTTGTTCTTTTTCTAGCTAGGAGATGAAAGCAATGAAACTGCTGATGTGCAGAATGCTGGCCTTCTGACATCAGATACACCTTCTGCAACAAACTATTTTCTACAGTACATCAGTTCTAGGTGAGACTACAGGGAAACCAATATAACAGTTCTCCTTACTCTTTATTTTCTTTATTGAAAATTCTTTATGATTCTGCTCTTTATTGGATGCAGGGCTTAGACTGGGTCATTGGGGACCCAGACTTCTGAAGAATGAGATGGCAATCTTCACATCTGGGGGAATCCTCAATCATCTCTTCAGGGAGATGCATTTGATACTATTTATTTGACCAGATCCTCACCAAAGCCTCTTCAAAAAACCAAAAAGCATGACATGAGAAGCATGAAACTAAAAAGCATGACATTCTTCTCATGAATGATCAGAAACAGTGGTGGACTAAATTTGAGCTGCCAGTAGAATCTTGTGGAGATCTGCACTGTATTTGTGTTGTTCAGTAAGTTTCATACATGATACAGATAAAAGGAAGAATAGTTAAATTTTTTTAATGATCGTAAGCTTTTCAGAGTGGCCTGTATGAATAAGTAGGAGCCCAACTGTGGGAGGGCCTTTGAGAGAACTTCTAAAGCATAACAACATCAGTAACATCAGAAGAAATGTGATGTATCGGTAAAGCAGGCAGCCAGTCTTATGCTAATCCTGTCTTATGGAGTAATGAGCTCTGAGCTGACAGCCTTCACTTGAGGCTAAGGTAGTGATACATGAAATCTGTATCTCTGTGAAAATGCTAGCTTAGTAGTGGTCAAAAAAATTAAGTAGTGTAAAGAATAAGAAAACAGAAGATACAGAGCTGTGAATTCATGGAAAAATGTGGGGGGAAATCCCACCAAGAGGGATGAAGCAGAGCGACATCTCTGCTCCTGGCATAAGCTGAAATTGAGATTGAGGCAAGGAAATAATTGTAGGAAAAGCACCAATGCATGCTTTCTTTGTCTTTATATTTGGCATTTTTAAGATCCTGTTGTTCACCATGAAGGAGGCAGTAGGCAGTTTTGCAGTCAATGAACTTTTGATGTCAAACTTTTCAGATGTTGCACTGGAGAGGTAGAGAACACCTTTGCCCTCTTGATGCCAGATCAGTGTCTTTCCAATAGACACAGTCAGACTTCTTCAATCAGATTTGGCAGAGAATAGCTGCTAATATGCAGCCTTCAAATACTGGAATATTTTTTCATACTTTTCAAGTCATATGACACCTACTGTCATTTTATTTGAGTCTTTACTTTGGGAAGATTTATTCATGGTGAGTCAGTTGCAAGAAACCTAGGTTTGAACTTGTCTTAAAAATAATAGTGTCTCTAAGGGGAGTTGGCTCTGGTTTTCTGCTGAGACAGCAAAGCATTATGGTAATCAGCTTGTAAAAGGAAACTCCTCCCTTTGTGTAACACTGTCAATTCTTTAAAAACTGTAAATATGCTAGGTGGCGTGGCAGATATTGGTAGGCCACATTGAGTTCCCTGTCAACATTTGGAGCTCAGAACTGTGGTATTTAATTCCCTTAGGAGGTAAAGTTATCTTCCACTGAGGATCTCCTTTGTTCTAGGAATCTCCTTAATCAGAAGTAGCGACTCTGCATGTACAGTTTAAAAGTTTGTTTGGTTTCACTTGAATCGTGTAGATGTGAGTCCCCATTTTCCAAACCTGGTGAAATGCACATAGGCTTGATTCAGAATGGTCTGCTTTTGTATGTTCACTTTGTGAGCAAGCTGGTGTCTTAGAAAGGTATGCCTCATGGGAAGGGATAGGAACAATGACTTGTTAAGTCTTTTGAGTCTGTAAAATAATAAAACTCTTGTCCTTCCTAAATAGGATTAAAAATCTGTTAATAAAAATACTAATGGGAGGAAGGTGTTTATTCTGTAAGGAAGAAGTAAAGGATGATACTTGATTGTGAAATCAGCTATCTTCTTGGAGAGTCTGTGGAATTGCAGTTAGTCTGATAAAAGGCATTATTTATCCCTGCTACCTTTGCTTCAGTTACAATCTTGCAAGTGCTTTTGTTTCTGTTCTTTCCATTTCTGAGAGAATTGACCTAAAGATGTGTAGTAGTTCAAGTCTGTACACGTGGAATACTATTTAAAAAAAAAAAGTCTGTTATATGATTAGACAATAAGCCCTCACTTAGCATTCCGCATTGCTTTGTATGTTAATAGTTATCTGAAGGGGAAGATTTTTACAGAGAAAAAATATTTTGTGGTCATTCTGAGAGAATTCTTGTTCTGTAAAACTGGAATATGTTCTCATGTTAAGTTGGATTAATTTTTACCTAGGTTTTTGTCAACCAGTACTTATTTTCTTAAAGCCAGTGACAGTCACTCACTTTCTGAGAAATTTTATGAGTAGAATATAAAAGACGTGTTATTTTCTGTCTTGTAAAACCTGGCTTATTTATTGGGTTTTTTTCAGTGTAGAGAACTCTACGAACAGTGCAGATGCGTCTAGCAACAAGTTTGTTTTTGGACAGAACATGAGTGAGCGAGTCCTAGTGAGTATCCACTATGTATATGTTGTAATTTTGCCAGCAGTTTGTTTCGGATTCTCACTCAGGAATTTTGAGAGCCTTTAATTATACTTCTCACTTGAGTATGGGTTTTTTTCAGTGGTTTCCCTTGAAGGTAACTTATTTTGAGTGCAACACGGGAAGTTCATTATGAGCTATTGTCTGCCCAGCAATACTTTCCAGGATTTCCCTTTCAAACTCTCAGTGTAAGGAGATTCAGTGCCCTCTCTGTAGTGCATGTGGTTCTTGTGCCCAAGCATTCTATGGCATGGCTTGTTGCTTTAAATGGCAACATTTATATATTTATATATATATTTATATATTATTATAGTATAGGTATTAGAGGGTATTTTATGTTTGTCCTCGATATTGAGAGCAGTTCAGTAACGTGACTCCCCCCAGATGGGATTTCAAGCCCAGCAGTAAAGCAGCTTTCTCAGGACTTGAGGTATGATTCTGGAAATGCTGTTTATGATGTACCAACCTAAGGAATAACTTCTAGTACCTCACTGTTTCCTGCTGTTGTTTTTATTCCTGTGCTGAAACAAAATGGAAATGTCTAATGTTGAGTGTTCAGACCTGTCTAGCTACTAAGCAGTTCATTCATTCAATTATGATATGAGTAGTTGCAGCTGAAATTGACTTGCTGTGTTGAACAAAGCAAGTCAGAAAGCTTCAAAATAAGGATTAAAATTTGGTATCCGTTCAAGGGAAAATAATTTGAACTGTTCTTTAGGTCACACTCCATTCAGTTCCTTGGCTAAGGTAGTAGGATAGTTTTAACTGTGAAAGCATGTTGTCCATGAGATTCTTCTTCTGCCATATGATTTATAAATACTGGAGCTACCCTCAGTACTTGGTCACTAGTCCTGTTTAATAGAATTAGTGTATGTCTTCTTCCTTTTGTTTACCTTCTCTTATTTCTGTGATAGAGTCCACCAAAATCAAATGAAGGTAGTACAGAGAGTAATAAGGAGAATGCTGCTACAGAGTCTGGGTCTGAATCGTCTTCTCAGGAGGCCACGCCAGAAAAAGGTGAAAAACAAAATATTATATTAGGAATGGTAGTAAATCCTTTTTTAAAATAACTGTATTTTTCAATATCCTGTTACTTTTCAAAAACATAAGATTTTTATGTTGCCTTTACTGTCTCCTGTAACCAAAGATACAGGCTGGGTGTGGAAGTTGCTGGGTGTTGTAGATCCTCTAATAGTAAACATGTGCGGGCTGCACTTTCTTTTTGATTGTCAGTCTATGGTTGTGGGAGTATCTTCAGTGGAATTAAATTAGAGGGAATTAACCAAACTGGTAGTGGGACTTGGTAGAGAACGTAGGAGAAATGTGGCAAACTTTTTTTTAACAATTCTATTTTGTTTCAAGTGACTGAATTTCTGAGTCAAATGTGTATTGCATTGAGTGGGTGCCCCACATGTTGCTTGAACTCAGAACTGGTTGCTGGATTCTATGACTTCAAGTTGTCAAGATATTACAGAAATTCTGGGAACCATGGGTTTTCTTCAGTAAACTGCTTGCAAGCCCAAATGGAAGTAGAAAATTAAATGCACTGTCCATGTGTAGGCACAGCTGTATGGCTGGCAAGAGTATCAGTACTGCTGGAGCATCTACAGATAAGCACGTGTCCATGCAAAGGTTTTGAATTATTGCGTGTATGGACAAAACTTCTTGAGAATTTTATCTATTTTGTTCCTTATGCTTGTAAAACAAGTATTAAAAGACAAGCTTTAACTTCTGCTTTAAATTTCATTCTCTTTTTATGTGTTCTATTAAAGTTTGTTTTCTGTACATTTCAAAAGGTCTCAAAATTCTGGTGTACTTGTGTGAGACTTTTATAAATCTTAAAAATTTTTATGCTAATCATTCTCAGACTCTCAAAATGTTGTTCAGCTAATAATATTTCAGAATCACTGGCAGAGTCTGCAGCAGCCTATACTAAAGCAACAGCAAGGAAGTGTTTATTAGCGAAGGTAGAAGTGATTACTGGGGAGGAAGCTGAAAGTAACGTGTTGCAGGTAAGAAACGGATGGAGGAGCTTTGAGTTTGTGGGGATTCATATGGATGTCTGTCACAGTAAAACGTCCACAGATAGGTTGGATTTAAATCTATACAGGGTATCCTCAGCCAGCCCTGTTCAAGCTTAGATGCAAGCACACCACTGGCCAGAGATCTGGGCAGAGAGAGATCCCAACCAATCAGCTGTTTAAACCAGGAAGTTTCAAACCCCCTGTATAAGCAGGCCTCCATAATAAACCATTGCTGTTTTGCCTGGATCTCTGAGAGTTTGTGTCCTCCCTGTCTCTGACCCCACCTAACAGATGCCAGTGAATGCACACCATCTGATTCCCTACAATTCAGCCTTTCTCTATATCTCTAATATATTTTCTTGTGATAAAATGCAAATTTTAGATATTTATGTCAGATCCTTATTTATTAACTTGTTATCCATTGTTTTTTAATTTCCTCTTTCTGAATAAATTTTAGTGTATAAGCCATCCAGGTGTATCTTAAGCATACTTTCCTGAATCCATCACATAGAAGCTTCTATTTTCTGTGAGACAATTATTTGAAGAAAATTTAAATTAATTAAATATTTTTAATTTCTTTAATTGTTGTACTACTGAAGACTTTCTAAAATTTGGAATGGGCATTTATGCCAGCAGTCTAGTTTCTTGCAAAACAGAAACTGTATCACAAACACTCAGGAATTTAGTTTGAGATACTTAATTGAATTAGTGATGTTGTAGAAGGATATTTGGTCATGACTTGGACTGCTGATTTTAGTAGTGATATATTTAACATTGTAGTTATTAATTAACTTAAATATACTTGCTAACTCCAGTGTATCCTTAAGAAAAACATGCAGGGTTTTCATATAAAATGAAGTGGTATATGTATTTTTTTCCATCTCTCTTTATACTCCAATTGTAGTTTGTTTTTTTCCTTGAGTTATTTTGTTTCTCAGCATTTGAATTGTGTTATTTTCAAGGATACCTTTTTTATTCTTACAGACACTATGCGCTATTCTTCTGACACCAAACAGTTGCACTATCAGTATCTAATGCCTATCAGTTACACTTGTATTACCTTACAAAATTATACTCTATGATGTTTGTCTTCTTGGACTTCTTTTTACCAGACATAAATGGTCTTTAAATAGTTCTTCTGGTATGTCTCTGTTTCTATGTAATTCAGAAATGTCTGGGTGCTTCACATAATTGAACAAGACACTTAAGAGATAAGAATCCCGTTTCACTTAAGAAAACCACAACTTTTGGCAGTTTTATATACTTAATAGAGGACTGACTTGCACGAATATGTTGTAATTTAACAGACCTCTTGCCTAACTTTAATTTTTTTTCTTGTGAAATGTAATGTATTAAAATTCCAAATGGGTCCTGTACAGACAGAACTCTGTTAATGTTGCAGAAACATACAGAGCTAGATGTTTTGGCGTGAAGAAGATGAGAAATGGAGGGAATGAAAATGGAAGTATCTTTTCCACTTAGTGCATGCTCATCTGTGGGGAACTTGAGGGGTGATGGTTTGAGGTATAAAGCCTCAGCAGTAACAGTGAAGTTGGATCAGAGAGGGTGGTATAGAGATGTTTGGCATGGAAGAAAAAGGGAGCTTGTAGGTCAAGATCCTTCAGTATTCCTACTGTTGGAAAAAAATACATACACCTTTTGAATTTTATAACCTCTGAACCCTCAGTTAATAATCTCAGTTATTAATGACTTTGTGTTGTTCAGGCTTTGATAATTAATTGATAATGAGCCAGCATGTTTGTTCATCCTTTGCTTCCTTACAGGAAGAATTTTGCTTTGCTTTCATTATATTTGCTGGGTCTTCCCAGTAACAAATAACATTCAGTGGTGCAATGTGTACCTAAGGCTTTTAAAAGAATTCACTGATATAAGGCATTCTTTCATGATGTTAAGTTTCCTCTGTGAAAATTTATATCTTGCCTGGAAATTACGTACTGTTTTGATCTTGAACCTTCTTACTCTTTAAGAATATCTAGCTTCTTTTAAAAAACTTGATGAAAACAGCGTATTTTGAGAAATTTATTGCAAAAGAGAGGTTGACTGTTTTGATTTCCACAGCTATAAAAAATTAAAAATTTCAGTATGAAATCTGAATATTTTTTTAATCAACTATAGGTGACTAAGAAATATCAATCAACCACTATGCCATAAAGATATTTTCTGTTACAGATACAGTGCAAGCTGTTTGTATTTGATAAAAGCTCTCAGTCTTGGGTGGAAAGAGGTCGAGGGCTCCTGAGACTCAATGATATGGCCTCAACAGATGATGGAACATTACAGTCTCGACTGGGTAAGAGGAACCAGGGGAAATGAGATACTGGATGACAGTCATGCTATTTTCATAAGGTTCTTCCTTGACACACAGCAACATTCACTTAAGTTTGTATTAGCTCCAGCAACTCAGAAGCAGTTTGGACCTTTTCTTTTGCTTCAGTTAGTGAATACTGCCTCCAAAGAGAGTATCTTCATACCCTTCTATTGCAGCAGATGTTCCAGTTACTTTTTCCCCCTATAAAAGCAAGCCATGTTTAGTAACCAGAATATTTGCCTAGAAATTTATGGTAATATCATTCAGATCTGGCTGTTTTGGATGGGTTGCTTGTGATGAGGGAAGTCTGTTTGAATAGTGCACGATTGTTCAGGCTGGCAGGAATGTGCATTAGCCTGAGATTATCTGCTCAGATACCATTGCTGAACTTTAATGTATTAACATCTAAGGCTTCAGACTAAATAGCTTTAGATATGACTCATAATCTTTAATAGCCTTGTTGTAGTTTAAGCCCAACCAGCAGCTAAGCCCCTTGCAGCCACTTGCTCACTCTCCCTCCAGCAGGATCAGGGAGAGAATTGGAAGTGTATAAAAGTTAGAAAACTCCTGGGTTGAGATAAAAGCAGTTCAATAAAGAAAGCAAAAGCGGTGCATGCAAATTGCAAACAAAGCCAAACAAATTAATTCACTGCCTCCTGTGGGCAAGCAGGTGTTCATCCATCTCCAGGACAGCAGGACCACATCATGCGTAATGGTGACTTGGGAGGGAGAAACACCATCACTCCAAATATCCTCCCTTCCTTCTCTTCCCCCTGCTTTATATCCTGAGCATGGTGTTTTGTGGACTGGAATATCCCTTTAGTTAGTTTGGGTCACCTGTTCCAGCTGTGTCTGCCCCTAACCTCCCACATACTTGTCACAGCACAGCTGGTATATAGCTGGACAGATAAATCTGGCCATAAACAGAGATCCAGTTTGGCTTGACTACTTTGTTAGAGAAAAGGTGTAAAGTCCCTAGGTGAGCAATGATAGATTTGAACTCAAAGAACCCCAGCCAATTCCATTCCATCCTGAATGCAGACATATCAATGGTCAGGGAGCGAGGCAGTGCAGAGGCCCTGACCAATCAGATGTCCAAGCACAGGAACCCCCTGTAAAACGGGACAGCAAACAATAACCCGAGCTGTTTGTCACGAGATCATCGGTAATTTCTCTCGTACCTGTCTCCAGCCTATGACCATAATTTATTACATACTCCCATCCTCCTCATCAGTGTAGTAGTATGAAAAGCAGAAAAGACCTTAGCTCTGTGCAAGCACTGCTCAGCAATAACAAAAACATCTCTTATATTATCAACGGTATGTTCAGCACAAACCCAAAATACAGCTCCATACCAGTGACTGGGAAGAAAGTTAACTCTACCCCAGCCAAAAGCTGCACAAGCCTCCATTCTCCCCATTTAAAGTTGTGACAAAAGCCTAAGAGGGCTTATTTGTAAAAAGACTGAAACCTTTGTACAGTAACAAGTGTCTTGACTGTTTTGAGCTTCCTGATGTGTCTTTTTCCACCTAACTGATCTTGTAACTTGGCTTTAGTGATGAGGACTCAGGGGAGTCTCAGGTTAATCTTAAATACGAAGCTCTGGGCTCAGATGCAGATTGATAAAGCCAGTGAGAAGAGTATCCGGATCACAGCCATGGATACAGAGGACCAAGGAGTTAAAGTTTTTCTTATATCAGTGAGTACTGTTTATGTCTTAACCATCCTACTAAAATTGGTGCTTACTTAAACTGTAGCTGAGGTAGCATTCCGTATTTATTTGCACCCTACACTGTCTTAACATCACCCGTGCCCCAAAGACAAGACACTTGGCAGATTTGCTTGTCTAAAAAGTCTAGCTAGTTGTGAACAAATGTCACATCAAAGGCTGCCCTAGGAAGCCATGTTGTTCAAAGCATTGCCCATGGAGTCATGGGATCTGTTCCACACATGCTGAGACTCTTAAGTATAGTGTTTCCTGCAGATTCTTTTCTGATCTAAAAAAAAAAAAAAAAGAAAATTGGCATTATTTAATAAATTTTATGCAGTAGCTTAACCAAAATTAGATCTAGTGGAACTTTCAGCACAGGAAAACTGTCATTGTCTGCAGTGCTGGAGGATGAATAGGTGCCCACTGAAAAGGAAACACTAAAACTGTCAAGAACATCGTATTAGTACTTAAGGTTTACACATTTTAACTTTGATTTTCCTTTAATGCAGAGTGTTAAAGCAGTAACAGGATAGTGAAAGTGATTTCTGTGCTTACTAAATGGGGAACGGCAATTGCAGTCAGAATTACTAAAACACTTGGGATCTGATCATACAGTCAGCAAGGGAGAAAGGTCACTCCCTACTGCCTGCTAAAGCACTAACAGATTGGAGAGGTCTGAGAACATTCTTTTGATTTAGACTGATTTTACACAAGATGCAAAAGAACAAGTGTCTTGCAAAAGAATTAGTGTTCCTAGGGATCAGAAATAGAGAGCATCAGCAAATGGTCAGCTTTCCCCTGTGGCATTAGGTTTGTAGGGCTGGGATCTGGAGTCCCAGAATTGAACTTAATAATACCAAATATGCATTGATAAAGAAAAATAAGTGAAATTATTGGATAAGTTTTCCTCCATATTTTTGTAGTTCTGAAAGTTTTGAGTTAATCTGTCGTCAGGTTATTCACTCTTGATTTTAATATTGATAAAAAGTATCTTCTTTGGAATTACTTTTTCATTTCAGTTTATTGCAGGGGAATTTTGCAGATACAGAATTGACACATTCAAGTGTCAGATGGGGTGGATGGAAACTATTTTTCATGAAAGAATTTGGGGAAACTATTTCTTATGAAAGAATTTGACAGGTTGTCAAAAATTATTCCCTCTGAAAGGGAGACTGTTCAAAAAAATTTTAAACAATTGCCTGTCCATTGAGTTTTCTCATTATATCTCATATTGAATTTTATGCCAGTGCTTCATGAAACAATTGGCTTGATTATGATTAACTAATGTGTGAAGCTGAATTATTGACAGGCCAGCAAAAATCTGCAAGATTTTAATTGAAGGTCTTTTTAATATGAATTTCTGGGAGGTATCAGGAAAGCTATGTGATTTCTGTGTGAAGGCTATATGAGATCAGCAAATACTGGGTGTGTTAGCCAGAGAAAGTTGGAACTATGCAGAGGAATATACTCTCACCACCAGAGTTCTGTATATCTAATGTCCTCCTGTGTGTACCACAGCCCGTTCTGACTGGTTTGAAAAATACTTTATGAGAAAACTAAAAAGTATATTATGAAATTTGGCATGACTGGTGTGTATTATGCCAGCAGTGCTTTATTGTGTTATAATTCCGTGCACCTTTTTTCTTATTTCTGAATATGAAAAAATGCAGGCAAGCTCTAAAGACACAGGGCAGTTGTATGCTGCATTGCACCATCGGATCTTGGCCTTGCGCAGTAGAGTGGAACAAGAGCAAGAAGTCAAGAATGTAGCACCTGAGCCAGAGGTAACGCAGTCAAATGAGGAAGACAGTGATGATGATGATGTCATTGCACCTTCAGGATCAGTTGGAAGTGGTAAGTAAGAAACAATGATATTTCCTGTTTTCCATGCGTTTTCCTGTGTAATTTCTTAAAGTAGTCTGTGCTCTTTGTGTATGTCTATGGAGTAGGACTATTGCATGGCTTTCCTTTTTGAGTGCAACTACTCCTTGCTTCTTCTTCAAACTGGTGAAAGGCACCTGTGCTGCCTGTCAGCCATGCCACAGTTTAGCAGAGGTTTTCTGTGCTTTTTATCATTTACAGGATTTCTGAGGGTGGTTCTCAGTTTCATTTTTGCCTTCATCATGGTCAGGAGTTGCACATAAAACCTGAGATGACTCAGGATCAGTAGATAGCATCCAGACTGACCTTTCGGTAGGGAGCTGTTTGGGAAGCAGAAGGTTTATAAAGGGGCATGGAAGGAGTGTCATGTTTTTTACTGCATATGAGGAGACCATAATTTAAGAAAAATACTAGTCTTCAGTTTGAGGAAGGCTTCCTTTTGTACTCTCAACTTGGAAGTCATCTCTGCTTTGCTTTCTTGTGGCTGAGAACAGAGCCTTTGACAATCCTTCATCCTGATTCAGAAGGGGATAAAAAGAGGAATGAATAGGAACAAAAGCAATGGGAAGACTGAGGAGCTTGGAAACTGAGCTTTTAGGTTTTGGGATGCTTTTGGGATTCCTGAACTAGATTAGTCACGAACATAAAATTCTACAGTAGACAGATCTTAATCTGGAGAAGGCCGTATACATGGTGGGGGAGGTAGAATTCTACAGGTCTCATCTCTCATTGAACACCTGAATCTGAGACTTATGTAGGCTACTTGGGATGGGTCTCTTACTGCAAGGCAAGAAACAAAAGATATTTCTTATGACCAAGAACTGTTTTTATTTTTTCAGGTCCTAATGATGAAGCTGATGGGCAGAACATTGGCAGCACATAGCAGATGTGAGCCAATCTGCTTGCAAGGCTGCTATGAACACCATCTTGCAGGCATCTCTGGATACCCCAGGCCAGCGATTATTTCAGGCAGTTTTGAAAGCTCCAGGACTTAAGAACTGTGCATCTCTGTTCTGTTTGTTTGGGTTTTTGGTCTGGATCAGTAGATTCCACACAAAAAATAGCAGACTTGGAAACTACCTGAATGTGGTTTGGGACGTTGAAAGCTCATCATATTGATGAGCAGAAAAACAAAAAATCCAACCCCAAAACAACAAAAAACACAAAATGCAACCACCCCTAACCATTTCCCCTCTTCCTTGTAATTAAAATGGCACATTACAGCTTGTCACAGCTTTTCATTGGGACCTTTTGGCTGTTTCTTCAATAGTTCATGTCTTGCAGGTCTCCAAGATAGAACTTTTCGACACGGTTCCAACTCGAATTCTGCTTTTATAACCCCTACTTCCCTTTACGCAGGGAAACCCGGTCCTCACTAGCTCCTATGCTCACTGGCTGCCCTTTTGGGTTCCTTTATTTTTTTTGGACTGTAGATGGGGCAGGTTATGTTTTTACCTTTTAATCCCAACATAGGTTGTGGATGTGGACACCATTGTTTGCTGTCTAGTGGGTTTGTAAACAGAAAGAAACAAAACATTATGGCTCACCAGAAAAGAATTTTTAAATGCGATAAGAGACTTTAAAGTCTGCAGGACGTTTTGCTAACTCCTTTTTTCTTCCCATTTCATTATTATTTTTTGGGGATTTATATTGTGGTGAGACTTTTTTATTTTAGTTTTTCAATAAGATGCTCTTGTGTGTTGAAAAAGTGAAACTATTGTTTTGTACTGTTCTTTTCTGTTACTATTTAAGGGAGAGCTAAGCCACTATATATAATAGATGTTGCATACAATTTTTCTTAGAAAATTTTGTTTCTGTGGCTACAGTAAAGTGCAGGAGGCATACAGGTTACACCTTCAGAACAGTTAATGATAAAACAGCTGTTAGCCCTTGGAAGAATAAAATAGGCTCATGTAGTGAGCTCTGCCAGCCATTAAAATAAATCTGTATAATAAAGCAGCTCTCATTTAATGGCTTGATTCAACAAGCCATTTAAGCACTTGCCTGACTTAACTGTATGTGAATAATCTTACTGAAGTCAATGCAACTCTTCATGCTTAAAGTTGAGGACATTTTTAAAAATCTTGCTGAATTAATTAATGGCCTTAAATAGAAAATTTAACTTCTAAACCCTTCCTGTCCCTGTTCCATTTCCTGAAGTCTTGCAGCATGAAGAAAAAGGTAATACTGCCAGCCTTGAGTAGTTTGGGCTGAAGGTTATTGTATTCTGTTCCACCACAAATAAAAGCAAAAATGTGGTTTTCTGTGTGCAATTCTGAAGTACTCCTACTATAACCATAACCCTCTTTTTTTTTTTTTTTTTTTTTTTCTTTTCTCCTTTGGGTGTTTTTTGAGGTTTTGAGCCTTTTGCGTGAAAGTTGAGTTTTATTTTCTTATTGAAACATATGGTATGTTCTTGTCCAGCAAGGTTGGAATTTGGTAGTCACCAGGTCACTTTCACTTCTAATTCCCCAAATTGTTCTATTTCCTTTATTAATAGTTTGCTGATAGATAATTTCTGACTTGTATACTTACTCTTTTGTAGGTTAATGATCTAAAATGCATCACCTAAAAGCAAATGAAAAGGGAAGAAGCATTTGATGTATCATGAATTGAAAACAGAAACCCAGGTTATAGCACAAAATCAACTTCAGAATTTAGTATTCAAATAGCAAAACAGTCCATATTGCCTCTATTTTAATGAAACACACTTTCCACTGGCAGTCAAGAACAAGTCTTCTCCTGTTTTCTGTTGTTAATCATCACTGAAGACTGATGCTGTTGGGGCAGAGGGTGCTTTCTCTTTTCCTGATAGCCAGTTGAAGGAACATCTGTGATTACTTTTCTGGCAATTGAAAAGGGCTAATGATAAGCTGTGCCACTGTGTCTTGATCTCTCTGGATTGTCTGCTCATGCCTTCTTGCATTTTGGTTTTCTTTTTTCCTCCTTAGGGTTAATGGGGGTTTTTACCAATGAACAGACCTGTTGCTGCATCCCCTACTCTTGGCATGCTTCAACAGGAACATGGCAGATTCCTTAGTGCCCACCACACAATTGTTTCTGCATCACAAGGTCTGGGGACTTTAGAGTAAGTGATCTGCATTTTGGATCTGGGATCTTGTTACATTGTTGAGATACTCAGATTTAAACTACTCTTTTCAAAAACCCTTGCACTGTAAAGCTGTTTCTTGTCAGCAGCTTGTTCATAAGGAAAATTAATAAGGTGTCTTGGCCTGCACGGCCTACTTCTGTGAAAGCAGGCATTATTTCCTGGTCCCAGGCTCTATGGCGTCCATGCTAGGTCTCACTTTGAAGTGTTTTACCTAAAATGCAATTGATGGTGCATGAAGATTCAGAAGTATTGAATAAGCATGCTTGCTTTGGGGTTTGATGGTACACAATCACCTACAGCTTTCCAAAAATTTTGGCAACTATTTACTGATGCAGATTTTATTTTTAGCTAGAAGCTTTGCATAAATGTTTATAGTGAAGGCAGAAATGTTGCTGTGCATCCTGACAAAATTGTGTTGCTGTGAATCCCAACAGAATTGGCAGTGGGTTGAGTTCAGGCCCTGCCCAGCAAGATACAGTTAGCCAAAGCAAAACCCTGACTTAGCTCTCTGCTTTAAGCCTTAGTAAGCCAGTGACAGGCAAAACTGGATAATGCCCATGTGTCTCAAAAGATCTATGTAAGACTGTCATATCAAAATGTACATGGGAATTGCATTAAAACCTGTGTCAGCAAGCAAGCAAACAAAACACCCTGAGCCCTGCATTGTGTTTCCTGTACCAAGCAGCGGCTGTTTGAGGGGAGGGTAATGGTGACCAGCTCTGTTGCTGTATAGCAATCTTCCCCTTGATTGTGCTTGTGCTCCATCTTTCCCCTTAGGCCTCTTGTTAACTTTTGTGTGGTGTTGACAATTCCTGTATAGCCTGTTGGCTGCTGACCCACACAGGTACAGCCTTTCAGGTTTCCAAGGGGGAAAAAAAATACTGACGAGTGTAGTAAAGTTGAACATGCTTGCTGATGACTGAGCAGTGTACTCTGGCAACCAGGAGGGCCAACCATGTCCTTAGGGGCATCAGGCCAGCTGGGTGAGGGAAGGGATTGTGTCTCTCTGCTCTGCACTGAAGCAGCCTCACCTTGAGTTCTGGGGGCAGTTTTGGGCACCTCAGTATAAAAGACATTAAGCTAATAGAGAAGTGTCCAAAGAAGGGCCACAAGGATGGGGAAGGGTCTAGAGGGGAAGCTGTTTGAGGAGCTGCTGAAGGCACTTTGTTTGTTCAGCCTGGAGAAGGGGAGACTAAGGGGAGACCTCAATGCAGTCTTCAGCCTCCTTATGATGGGAGGTATGGGGAAGGTACCAGTCTGTACACTGATGACCAGTGAGAGAGCATGAGGAAACAGCATGGAGCTGAGTCAGGGGAGGTTTAGCTTGGATATCAGGAAGTTTTTCACCCAGAGGATGATTTTAGAACTGGAATGGGCTCCTCAGGACAGTGGTCACAGCACCAAGCCTGAATTCAAGAAGCATTTGGACAGTGCTCTCTGTCATAGGGTGGGGTGGTGCCCTGTGCAGGGCCAGGAGCTGAATTTGATGATCCTGATAGGTCCCTTCCAACTCATCATGCTCTATGATTCCATGAAAATGTTAGAATGGTGATGTCACTGAAACCAGAACTAAGCCTCTTATCCATAAAATGGCAAAAAATGAAAAAAAAAAAAAAAGACATCCACAGGAAACACAAACATTAAGGTAAGAGAATGTTGTCATTACAACGTCTTTCTGTAGTCCAGTTCCTGGTTCATTGCTTTAGAAAAGACAGGGCAGGAAATGATCTAAATAAATGAGTCCTCAGCCATCCCGCACTAGAACTAGGTGGGAGGTGACCAGATTGTTGTTAGAAGCCTGCAGGAATAAAAACCGTCCAACTTTGTAGTGGGTCCTCTCTGTTCCCTGAAGTATCAATTGATGCCATTGCTTGGGTGTTACTGCCATTAAATGACTGCTCCTAACACATCCCATTCTACAGTTCAGCTGGTATCCTGCTCTACCAGTGAGTGTAGAAAATGGTTAATTTACTTTCTAGAAACATGTTACCTATTTCAAAATTTACCATGTTTCCCATAATCTTCTCTAGTTTTAGGAATTCCAGTTATAATTGCTATAATTTGTCATATAAGATTTTATTAAACTGACTTTTCACTGTGTGCTTTTTCTCCCGGTGTTACTTGGTCTTTCTGTCCACTGACCGGCTAGTCCATTCTGTGGGTAGCAGGTTTTCAGACAGGATGTTACAAAGATGGTTTAATTCTTTTTAAAGAGTTTCTTTTTTATCCCTCATGTGAAATCATCACAGACCAACACAGGTGCAAGAGAGAATTGCTAAATCAGACAGCCTTGATTCTTTTCTGCTAGGTGAAAGTACGGTATCTCATTAAGAAATGCTTGCAGATAATTTCTGTAAATAAAAGTCTTGAAGGTAGTATTCAGAGCTCCCTTTTGGTTACCTCCTTTCAACAACTCCTTTCCAAAACTTTCCTTTTGTAAACATACAAAAGCTGAATTTGTCACTGAGAACACTGGTAATTTTGTTGCATGGGTGCGCAGTGAATGTCTTTTTTCCAGGGTTATCGGTGAATTAAATGTGGGGTTATTTTAAATGAACCACTCCTGATCAAATTCTGGTAGCTTACCTCCAGCTTCTAATGGAACTGGAAAAGCCAAGTGGTGATGTTATGTTTGATTTCCTTCTCCTGTTCTGGAGACCAGGAAGTATCATTGAGGCCCCCACTGCAGGGTGCCTGCTGCTGGTAACTGAGCATCCGTGTGCTGACTGTAAACTGTTCTCTGAAAAGCAGCTTTCTCTCTGTAGTCCATTTAGCAGACAAGATAAATTCCTGTTCCGGAGAATTCAGAGCACAAATTCTGCTGCAGCCAGAAGATCTATTGGACAAGGCCCTACAAAAAGCTGAGAGGGAAGGATGGGGTAATGTTTTGAACGCAGTTTGCTGATGGATGGTTCTGCCATTTTTGAAAAGGTGTTTGAGACGGAAGGAACCCCAATTGTGAGGAATGACACTCACTTAAAAATTTAGAAGGTTTATTAAAACCCTATCAAAAAGTACAACAGAAGATGGAATAGAGAAAACAATACAGCACGCCAGGAGCAAAGGATTCTATCACCATCTGCTCATCCACACAATGGATGTTCTGTCTTTTAACCCTTTAGCCACACCCAACGTTTTGTCAGTTGACTCCTCCTTCACTGTCCAGTGGTGGAGATAATTTTCTTACATCTTGACTGGAGGTCAGGTGTTGCCATAGTAGCAAGCCAATCCTCCCAAGTGTCCAGACTACCCAGGCCATCCTGTGATAATGATGCAAGGGGAGAGAAACATAACTATACATCTACAAAACTTCTCTTAACATATACTTAATATTCGCTCTTTAATTGTGAGAGTCAACCATTGCATTACTCATCTATAATAACCCCGTCTTTTCCTTTTTATAAGTCATTTGGCTCGAACAATTAACTAAAAAAAAATCTTTGTCTCTTGAATGAGTCATACTAACATCTGTTGATCTGGGCAAGGACAGTGGGAACCGGACAAAAAAATCTCAGGTTTTCGCTAGACACGCTTATTTGGAAGGGACAAAAGGAGATCACGGAGGTCTGGTATGGCTTTGAGTCCTGTCTACCTTGCCTATGGAGTTACTACCCATAGTGGGTGAATCTTAGTGGTGACTACAGAGCCTAACTCAGTCTTGCCCTCTAATCCCTTTTGAATGAAAAGACAATTGAGGAATAATAGAGGTCCAGTATGGCCTTTTTTGCCCTTACCTTACCATGCCTATGGGGTTGCTACCTGCAGCAGGGCTATGGAATCTTTTTGGTAGTGAACAAAGGGACCAGCCTGGTCTTGCCCTCCATTCCTGGTCTTACTTTACTTGTGGTTCTTAAGGAAGCTGCCCCATTACCTCTTACGGTCCCTTGTGTACTTCCCCTCAACAGATGCTTGTAATTCTCACCCATTAAAACAGGAAAACAGTTCTCAAGCTGGCTGGTGGAAACTTGACTCTACTTTTTGGGCATCTTGTTGTTTTTCTGGTTATCTCTCGGTCTCTGCTTGAGAGTCAATCTCACTTCACCCAGTCTGGATGTTATAGTCCATTCTTTGGGTTCTTCTACTGGGCCTTTAACTCTGTTGGCATGAATCCATCCCCGCTCCACAATTTGCACGGCCGATACACTGGGGAGTTAGGCGCTGATCTCTCCATGACTGGTCATTACCCAATCTCCAGGATTAATATTAAGGATTCTGAAATCCAGGGTGGTATTTGAGGAATTGCCCCTTTATGTCTTAGCCCTTCCTCAGTCTTGCCCTCTAATCCCTTTTGAATGAAAAGACAATTGAGGAATAATAGAGGTCCAGTATGGCCTTTTTTGCCCTTACCTTACCATGCCTATGGTAAGGGCAAAAAAGGGGGCAGCAGGGCTATGGAATCTTTTTGGTAGTGAACAAAGGGACCAGCCTGGTCTTGCCCTCCATTCCTGGTCTTACTTTACTTGTGGTTCTTAAGGAAGCTGCCCCATTACCTCTTACGGTCCCTTGTGTACTTCCCCTCAACAGATGCTTGTAATTCTCACCCATTAAAACAGGAAAACAGTTCTCAAGCTGGCTGGTGGAAACTTGACTCTACTTTTTGGGCATCTTGTTGTTTTTCTGGTTATCTCTCGGTCTCTGCTTGAGAGTCAATCTCACTTCACCCAGTCTGGATGTTATAGTCCATTCTTTGGGTTCTTCTACTGGGCCTTTAACTCTGTTGGCATGAATCCATCCCCGCTCCACAATTTGCACGGCCGATACACTGGGGAGTTAGGCGCTGATCTCTCCATGACTGGTCATTACCCAATCTCCAGGATTAATATTAAGGATTCTGAAATCCAGGGTGGTATTTGAGGAATTGCCCCTTTATGTCTTAGCCCTTCTAACATTTGTGCTATAGACATATCTCTTCATTGGCTTCCCCTTCCTCATAGGTGGCAACCTTGTGGGGCAATGTCAAAAAGGGTAACCCACACATTATTTCATCAGCTGAGACCCCCCAGATCTGATCAGGGCTGGGTTCTAATTCTTAACAAGACTAAAGGGAGACATTTTATCCATGGCATCTGTGTTTCAATCATCAGCTTAACTAGAGTTCTTTTAAGGGTTTGATTCATCCTCTCAACACATCCTTGGATGCCATGGAGTGTGTAATTCCTATTTTACTCCCAGGGTTTGAGCAACTTTCTGCAATATTTTAGATGTGAAATGAGTTCCTTGGTCTGAATCAACCCTGTTTAGCATCCCATATCAGGGGATGATTGATTCTAGAAGTGTTTTACTCACAACACTGGTATTGGCTTTAACAGTCGGTACCATCTGTACCCAATGACTTAAGTAACCTACTATCACTAGCAAAAACTTCCACCAGTGTACCTGGGGAAGCTCAATAAAGTCTACTTGGATGTTTTGAAAGGGCCATAAGGCTAGTTCTTGCCCTCTGGGTGTTTTCCTCATGACTTTCTTATTCACTTGTTGACATATCACAGACTGTTCAGTTACTTGCTTAGCTATTCACAAAATTCCCATGCAGCCCCAGTCCCTGAGAAATTGATCACTTAGCACTTGAGTACCCCAGTGTGTTGTACCATGCATGCCTTCTAGCATTTTCTTGGCCAGGGGTTTATTCAACATTTGCCTCCCATCTCCTAATCTCCACTTCTCTTCATTAACTTTCTTGGCTCCTAATTTAAGGGGTTCCTCCTCTTATGTCTCACTGAATACGGGGACTTCTTGCATTTCTCTCATGGGGGCTAATACCATCATTAGTTTTCCTGTCCCTGATTTGGCTGTATTTTTAGCTTCTAAATCTGCTAAATTGTTCCCTTGCACCTCGAGCCACCCCTTTTTGATGTCTTTTAACATATACTACTGCCACTTCCTCTGGTAATTGTAAGGTTTCTAATGCTTCTTAAATGAGTTTCTTGTGAATCAGTCCCTTTCCCTTTGAATTTAATAGCCCACTCTCTTCCCAAACTTTTCCAAACGGATGCACTACACCAAAAGCGTATTTTGAGTCTGTATATGTTCCTCTTTTCTGTCTTAATATTTCCAGAGCTCATTTTAGGACATATAACTCACATGCTTGGGCTGACTAGTTGGAACGTAACTTTCCCTTTTCTATGGCTACCAACCCTTCATCTACTATAGCGTTCCCCAATACCCGGTGTCCCTGGATTACCCTTGAAGATCCATTGATGTACAATCATTTCCCTCCTTGGAGTGGTTGATGTGTTAGGTCCTCTCTTACTTTAGTTTGATAGTTTATAACTTCTAGGCAATTATGTATTAGTTCCTCACCTGGTTCTCCATACAAAAAGTGGGCAGGGTTGATTTGGTTACTGACGATTAGCTCTAAATCATTATCTATTAAGATGGCTTCATACTTTAACACTTGGGAGTCGGTGAGCCATTTCTCAGCCTTTTGGCTCAGGATACTCCTAACTCAGTGTGGGGTATATGTCTTCAATTTTCTCCCAAAGGTTAATTTTTTGCTTTCTTCTACAAGTAGGGCAGTCGCTGCTGCCTGAATGGCGGTTGGCCACCCCCAGCTGACAGGGTCTAGTAATTTTGATAAATAGGCCTCTGGTCTCCTGGATCCTCCCCAGTCTTGGGCTAGTACTTCATGAGCTACCTTTTCTCTATATATACAGATAGAAGGGTTTGTCTAAGGCAGGAAGACTCAGTGCTGGTGCACTAAGTTTTGCATTAAAGCTTCAAACTTTTGCTCATCTTCTTTTTCCCACCTAATCTCTTCTTTATTGGAGTGTACACATATTACTGACGGGACTGCCTTGGTCTGTCTGGCCTTGGTTGCTGACCGAACAGCGGAACCTGTGTCCTTCCTCCCCAGAGATACTGTTCAGTGCCTGTGCTTGCAGCTGAGCACGTGGGGCCAAGTCCAGGCATGCCCCGAGCTCCAGTGCTTGCGGGCTGGATCTTGTTTTGAGGGTGTCACTCTGGCCTTCCTGAGCTGGAGAAACCTTTAAGATGAGGTGAAGAAAGGAGTGGGTCCTGATGGAGAGTTTTAATCCAGAGTTTTTATTTTGGTGGCACAGCCACTGAATCTTGAAACAACTCCAGTGAACTCTCCAACCAAACTCTCCAACAGAACCCCAACTGTGTGGGTGCTTGCTGAAATAAATAGGGCAGGAGATCTTTCTCCTTTTTAATGCCTTGTGCTCCCCTTGCAATTTCTGGGTTGATAGACATTGCCCAGCAGGGGTCAAGGGTGGGGAAAAGGAGAGGTGATTGACACCCCCCCTGGGAAGGAAACTTCAGGGAGAAACCGAGGGAAACTGAGGCAAGTAATGACATCACACTGCAACATTTCTTTTATTAACTTTTCATACAAGAACTTGACGGCCTGCGAGTATCTTTCAATCCATAGCCTACAATATCCCAACAAGCCTAGAAACCTTCTAACTTCCGTCTTAGTTTTTGGCTGTGGGAGTGAGACTATGCCCATAATTCTCTCAGCGTTCATTTGCTGGCTCCCTTGACAAATCACATGTCCTAGGTATTTTACTTCACATTCTACAAATTGGAGTTTCCCTTTTGATACCAGAAGTCCTTGGTCCCCCAGAAAATTTAATGCCATGGTGGATGCCCAAACTTCTTTTTCTTCCTGTCCTGAGAGAAACAAATAGTCTACATATTGGATCAGTTTTATCTTAGGTTTGATGGAGAAATGTTGTAGTACTTCTCCTAGTGCTTGACCACTGAATAGGTTTGAGGATTTGGAAAACCCTTGGGGTAACCTAGTCCACCAAAGCTGTTGCTTCCTCCCTGAATCAGGGTCCTTCCATTCAAAGGCAAATATGTCTCTACTTTATCCTGCCAGTGGGCAAGCCCAATAAGCATCTGTTAGGTCCAGCACACTAAACCACTGGTGTGATATCAGTAGTGTATAGGGATTAGACACTACTGGGTATCGATTCACTGCTCTTTTATTCACTTCTCTTAAATCTTGGACAAGCCTGTAAGTCCCATCTGACTTCTTTACTGGTAATATGGGTGTATTATGGGGGGACATACATAGTTCTAAGGTACCCTCCTCAAGTAGGCCCCGAATCACCGGCCTTAGTCCTCGTCTCCCTGTCAGGGAGAGTGGATATTGTCATACCTGAACTGGATGGTTTTCATTAACTATTTTTATTACCATAGGTTTAATGTTTAATTTACCTCGATTTTTCAGTTTTGCCCATACCATTTTATGAATTTTTTTCTTATCTTCTTCCCTTAATTGGACAAGCTTAACTACCATTTTTGCTTCCTCTGGAAGTACTCCAATGCCCAATTGCACCTGTAAATCCTGTCCTAATAAATTGCACCCAGCTTCTGGAAGTAATAGGACATTCCCAATCCCTATTTTATTTGTCCCTTCAAACTTTACTTGCTTTATAAATGAGACTTTGAACCCTTCCCCTTTTGCACCTACTACTTGCATGGTATCTTGACCCTTTTTGCACCCCTTTGGAATTCTACAAACTCAAGTTCTTTCAGCCCCTGTGTCTACTAAGAATTCCAATTCTTCCTCCTGGGGACCTATTTTTAAAGTTATCAAGGGCTGCTGATGGTATCCTGTCCCCAGGAGGTAGAGCCCCTGACACCCCTAGTCTTCTGCTTCTTCTTTTTGCTCAGTCTCATAGACCCTCAGGTCCTTTTCCCTTTGGGGGCAATTCTTTCTGATACGCCCATTCTCTTTACAGTAAAAGCAAACTGGTCCTAGGTTCCCCCATCTCCCAAACTTTTTTGTGTCCAGTCCCAAGAAGCTACATCTCCCTCCATCTGTCTTCTCACATTTGGGGTCCACCTCCCTTACCTGGGTTGTTCTTTACATGCTGGTGTCCTTCCCTAATGGTGGTTACCATTACCTTGGTTTTCGTCTTGGCCTTCTCTTCGTCTCTCTTTACATACACCTTCCGTGTCCCTCTTAAAAGATCATCTAATCTCCTTTCTTGCCAACCATCTAACTTTCCTAACTTCCTCTGTATATCTGGCCAAGTGTGAGTGACAAAATTTATCTTCAGTAAGATCTGTCTGGCCATTGTATCAGGGTCATATTGCTGGCCAGGGGTCTGTGTACAAATGATGAACAGGATGGAACTGCTGAGGAACATGTCTCAAGTTGTTTATTTTCTAGCATCACTCTCATTACATGATTATGACAATGGGAAGATGCCAGCAGCTCACATCCCTGGCAGCAGACAAAGCACTTAATGTTACAACTTACTTCAAAAGTTTTTTGGCCAATCACACAATGCATAAAGCATATTGACACTATAAGCACGCGTACCTTTTGTTAAAACAGTTCTTGCTTATTTCAAATACAATGCCTGCTTGTAAGCCTTCAAACACAATGCACAGAGCTCCATTATTAAGCTCAGAACTTCCTAATATCTCACTAGATTATACTTTTCTGTAGCTTAGGGAGTTATTCTAGCCAAGCGTTAATACACAGACCATTGTTCTATTTGTCCTTACTTTTCTACTTCTTACATAATTTTTCTGCTGACAAATCTTATGGCTACTGCTTAGCTCTAATTGCAGTTCTGTTATCTCTGAGGCCTGCCTTTTGCAGCTTTCCCAAAACCCTCTGATTTTAAGGATTCCCACAGGTCAACTGCTGAATATTGCCTCATATTTTTCCTCAATCTTTCTAGCTACTCTGTTGGGGTTTCTTCCCTCTTTTGCTGCTCATCAAAAGCTTTACAAGCATTTTGATTTCATGGAGCTACTTCTTTCATACCTCTTATAATTAATGTTCTGTATTCCCCCAGTGCTGCTGTGGTCCCAGTTGGGGCACACTACAGGCATTTTAAGGTCCCCAGGAGGTCCTTGCACATGCTCCCTTTCCCATATCAGTATCCCAGCTGCCTGGATCATCTGTCTTTCCTCTGGTGTGAATAACATGGTTATTATTGATAGCATCTCTTCCCATGTATAAATATTGGGCCCCAGAAACTGGCCTAACTGTTCCACTAATCCAGTGGGGTCCTCTAGTAATCCTTTTAATTATTTCTTGAACATTCTCACGTCAGAGAAATTGAGAGGTACGGTTACAAATCCAATTCCTCCCTGCACCCCACCCAGTGGTACTTTTCTCAAAGGATATAATACTTCTGTTTGGTTCCCATCCCCTGATCTGCTTTCCTCTCATTGTGCCACTTGGTTCCTAGTGTTTTGGCTAGACCCATCAGGGGGCAAGGGAGTGTAGTTGAGGGTACTGGAGGTGGAGAGGGCAAGTTTTCTAAAGGGTCCCATTCTTTATTTTCTGATACCTTAAACACGCTCACCTTTGAGGTTGAAGTCTCCCCCTCCCAGCAGGCAGCGTAGTCACTCTCTTCCTGACTGAATGGTTTCTTAGCTCTTACATAGATGTTTTATGCCTGACATATCCTGTCGTTTGTCCTGGCTGGATGGTGACAGGGAGGGTGACAGATCCCCCCTCTGAGCCCTGCTGAATCCCAGCTACCAGTGACAGCACAGCATGGAGACAAAGAGCAGCACCACGGGTCCTGGGGTAACTTTATTCGATGGTAAAACTTCCCCTCTTCAGTGTCCCAGGACCCCGAACTGGGGGCAGACAGTGACTTATATATGGGGGCAGGTCTCAGGGGAAGATACAATCTTTAACAAATCAGGAGAATTGGGAGTGAAAAACAAGGCAGGGAATATAATGTATAAACCAATAAAGAATTTCAAGGGAGAAGAACAGTTTCAGTGAACTAATAGAGTTTGGAGAAATACAAAACGGACAGGGAAGTTTCTCGAGGGAAGGCAGGTTCGGGGACAAACTGGCATTTAATGAAAGGAAGAGTAACTAAAGTTCTGGGGAAAGGGCAGAGACAAAAAGACAGCATAAGGAAATTACAGATTTACAAATCAAACAGTAAGCATACTAATAAAAAACACACTACAACAATATCCTTCCTTCATCTGATCCATACCTTGGCCAGTGTGCATGACTGCTCCTAATTTCCCTTTCAGTCCATTCTACCATGCAGTACTGAATCATTTTGACCTTGTCCTTATCTCTGGTATTTGGGTCATATTTCCACCGGGCTAGTTTCCTTCCCAGTGGGCTATCTGGGAGTGTTCCTATTGGTACTCCCTCACTTCTTCCTTCCTCCTTGGGGAATTCCCTGCTTGTTCCCAGTCCCATCTCAACAGGTAACCACAGGCCCTCCCAGCAAGGCTCACCTTCCTAAGAAAGGAAAAGGAAAGGAGGAGGAAAAAAAAAAAAAGGAAACAAGGAAAGGAGGAAAGAGAAGGAAAGGGAAGAGAGAGAAAAAGCTTAACTTCTCTTCCAAAAAGTAAAATAAACACCTACGATCCAGGGACTTCTGTATCACCAGATTGGTCCCTGCCGTTCCTCTCCTGCTCGGTTCGATGCTCTGGTCCCACAGTCGCACTCTGCTCCCTGTTCGGGCTCGGCTCGGCTGCAGCCCCAGCCCCGGCCTGATCCGACTTTGGCTGCAGCCCTGCCCCGTGTGGCCCCGCTCAGCTGCAGCCCCGTCCCGACATGAGCACAGTCTTCCCTGATGGGCAACCCCTGCCGCTCCCAAGTCTCCAAAATCCTTCAATCTCATGTGTCCCACCAGCCTCAGGGTCCTTCTCCATGGGCTTCCCCCAGTGTCCTGCTGTTTTTTTCTTCCCCCACGTGGACCACTGTTTTTTCCTTCTGACTGTCCAATATCCTGAAGGTTCAACAGACCAGGAGAGGTCCTGTGTATTACTTGTTTGAAGCTGACTTTTATACATCAGAATTACAGAATTACAATCTGGGCAAAAATAGTTATGAGGATGGTACTCACCTCCCCTTCCCCTTTTTTCTTTATTCAGTCTCCTGGTGTCTTCAGGGTTCCAACCTGCAACCACCAGTAGTCCTGGGAAAGTCTGATAGAATCTGCCAAACTTGTGGGAGGGTATGCCTCTTTTCAAAAGTCCTAGGGCCACTGGCGCAAGGCGTATATCCCAGACCAGTCCCCATTTGTGAGAAGTGATACTCACTTTCAAAAAATTTAGGAGGTTTATTAAAACCTTATTAAAAAATACAGCAGAAGATTTAATAAAGAAAATAATACAGCGTGCCAGGAGCAAAGGTTTCTATCACCATCTGCTCATCCACACAATGGATGTTCCATCATTTAACCCTTTAGCTGCTCCCAGCATTTTGTCAATTGACTCCTCCTTCACTGTCCAGTGGGGGAGATAAATTTATTACATCTTGACTGGAGGTCAGGTACTACCATAGCGTGAAAAACGCCAATCACTTGTTTTAAAATTTTAAAAGTTTAATAGTAATAATGGCATTGGTTCTGTGTGTAAGCACAGCCAGCTCTCCGGCACGCAGAGGAAGCAGTGCCCAAGCCGAAGGTCAGCGGAAGGCGCTGTGTTGTGAATGCACTGCACACCCGCTCCTCCTGGCACTGAGACAGCTCCGGAACGGAGGTGGTTTGCCTGCCGCATTGTGAGCGGCCCCAGCACATCTCCGGTGTGATACAGCACAGCGCAGCTACTGAACCCTGGCCATGCCCCTTCTCCTTTCCTCCTGCCGGGCTCATGCAGCTCCAGCTTTACTGCTGGCAGGATACAGCTCTACAGAAAATTCCTTTGGATAATGGAGCAGTAGCATCCAACTCCAGCTGTTCTGAGCTCCTATCAGAAAGAGATACTGTGGCGGACTCAGCATACTGGAAAATGCAGAAATCAAGTATTTAATGTGCTTTTCACATACACGGAAAAGAGGCAGAGAGGTGAGAAAGCTTGAGCTAACAAGGATACGGTTGTAGACTTTACTCAAATCTTGGAGTTATTTCAAGAGTCGGGAAAACAACTGGAACAGCTTTGCTTGAAGGGATGTCACTGATAGGGGAGATGCATGCTAATGTCTTTACAAACCCATTCGATGGGTGAGAGTATGGGTGTTAACATCTTTGAAATGGGTCTTAAAAGTCTCTACTGACTTCAAGTAGGCTTGTTACTGAGCCCAGGCAGCCCAGCTCCTGAAACAGACAAGTGGGGAACAAGCCTGAACTTCTGAACTTTGGGGTAAAATGACAGGTTCAAGGGGGAATATGTGGTAAGGCAGTTTGGGAAGGCTCTACCTTCCTAGTACCGCAGCCAATGGGAAAAGGAAGAGGGGAACGTGCGGCCGGGAATTTGGGATAAAAAGAAGCTGTGTCCCCCGAAACCTCGAGAGAAAAAACGTGTCCCAGTGGACTCTCTCCCTTTATTCAAATAAAACTGCAGGATTCCTCAGTCTCCTTTATAGACATTGGCTTTTCATTGCGTGATTTTCCATACATCACCAAGAAGGCACAGTAGAGAGTTGTCTTGTTATTGGTGTACTATGAACAACTAGAAAAATCAATGTATACAGCATCTCTATAACCTGTCAAAGCATCTTTATTATTTCAGAAGGAAATAGGAACCATACAGCAGTATAGACACAGAGAATTAAATCAGAATCTTTGAAAATTCATTAAAAATATTTCAAGCGCCAAGAAGTAAGAGTTGTAGACCCTACCAAAAACAAAACCAAAAACGAACCACAAAAAAACCCCAACCCTTGTCCCACAAAAATGCAGAACACCCACAACAAAACAAAACAAAACCACACTGATCTCCCCATCCCGCAAGCAGCCAGCAAAGACAAGCGGTAGGGTCACAGCCCCGGGGTTAGGCAAACAGCCTGGGAGGCGCGGGTGGGACACCTGGGAACGCGAGGCACAAATCGCTCAGGCCGGTGCTCGGGCAGCGTGGGGCGCGCAGCGCTCGCTCCCGGCCCGGGCGGCGGGGCCGCGCTCGCCACGCGCGTGCCCGCGGGACGATCCCTGGCCTCGCCCCCTTGCGGGGCGGGGCCGCGCCGTCCTCTCGCGATACCTCGGTCGTGCCCTTGTCGCCATGGCGGGCTATTGGGACGGGCCCGAGGGCGAGCAGTGCCCGCAGCGCACCTGGCTCGCCACGCGCGTGGGCGCGGCCGCGGGTGGGCACCGGGGGGGAGGGAGGCACACGGGGGGCGGCCGAGCGGGGCCCGGGCCCGGGCCCGGGCCGTGACGCCTAGTGCTGTGTTGCAGGCCTGGTCGGGGCGGCGTATCGCATCATCCTGCTGCGGCCCGGCTCGGCTCTGGCCGCACTGCAGACGGCGGCGGCGGACAGTGTCACGATGGGTAAGGGCCGGACCCCTCGGCAGTGTAACTGTAGGATGGAGCTCCGCAGGGACGCCAGCCTCGCCTGTGCCCGGTGTGGCTGCGCCCTCACTTTTGCCCTTGCCTCTGCCCCCGCACGGTTTCGGTGGTTCTCTCTTCCACCGGTCTTGGGTCGTTGTTTAGGCGAGAGACAGAACCGTGAAATGGAAAGACATATCCTTGATTTGCAGGTGAGGTAATACATTTTTTGCAATATAGAGTAAAAGGTACATTGTGGTTTTTTGTATTTCTAGAACACTAAGTTTGTGGGCAACAACACAGTATAAGCAAATTTAGGTTTTTGCTTAATATATTTAGGCATTGTATTTAATAAAGTGCATTTGCTGAAGTACAATGCAGTATTTTTGGTGGCAAAAGAAAAATTAACACAGGGTTTTCCCCTAGACAAGGAGAAACTATGCAGTTGTCTTGAATTGTCTTTGAAAGTGGATGCTGAAGAGCTCACCAGGGAGCTGAAGGGGCTGCATGGTTGAAGCTCACTCTGTCGCTTGTCAAGTGCAGTTTTTCTCTTAGCAGTCTTTTGCTTTTCAATGATTTGTGCCACCTCTGCCTCTCCCCAAGTGCTGGTGGTCTGAGATGGGGCAGTCAGTCCAGGTTTGCGTTTGTGAGTAGTTTGACTCTAAACCAGGATCTGGCATCTCCTCTAAAGAGCTGAGGTCATTACGAAGGCACTGGATCATGTAATCTACTGTGATTTCAATAAATCCCTTAATCCTAAACAGGCATATTGGGTCCTCTTACCAGTTTCATACCTGAGGAAGGGTTTGTCCTGTCTGTCATTCAGGGCCCACACCTCATGGCCTCAAGCTATGCATTTTGTCTACAGATGCCTTGGTCCAAAGCAGGGAGAGCAGGAAAGTTGAAATGCAGTCCTAGGTCTGGGGGTTTTGTTTCTGCAGTGCTCTTTTCAGTTGATTTTGGCATCAGCTTAATTAATTTTCTGCATAGGTTGTAATAGGAGCTGCTGGTTTTATATAGGGATTGAAAATTTTTAACCTGGACATTCTTGTTGTTCCCAGGGAAGATGAATTGAAATCTGCAGATGCTGCCTGGTAGACAGGTTCACGTTTCATGATCAAGTGTTTGTATTAGATACAAAGCCAGCTTTTCTTGACACAGCTTTTTGCCAAAGCTTGCAATTATATCAGTGTGGGGTCTGATGGGGCGAAGTGTGTAATTCAGTGAACAGGGTGCTTCTACTTTGCAGTTTCTTAGTTCAGTTCAAAATTTTTAATTTCAAAGTCAGTTTACAAACAAGAACAGTTTACAAACTCAATTCATTTTCCTACTATCCAGTAATCATTGTGAGCCCTGGGCAGGTAGAGGAGGAAAGTGCCAGGACTAGCAGTGTATAGGGAGAGCAGAGCCCTTGGGGTTGCTCTGCCTGGTGCTGTGAGGTGGCTTCACAGGGACTTGAGGGCTGAGTTACAGTGCAGAATCCAGGCAAAGCTGGGGAGGTGGCTGCACAGACAGCACTGCTCCCCTCCAGTACCCCCAGCTGTCAGGGGTGCCCCATGCCTTGTCAGGAAGGGCTGTTAGGTGGTACCCTGTCAGCATGCGGTGCTGTTTGGTGGCAGTGGCTGTGGGGTGCTCTGAGGCTCCAGCTCACAGCGGTGCAGGGGGAGAAACCCAGGGAAGCTGGGTGGGACTGAGTGAATGCTGAGTCTCGCTGTAGCAGCTGGGATAGGATGTCCCTAAGAAATGGGAAACAGATCTTCATTTGCCATTGTAGTCACTGTGAATATTGAAGTTGTGCTCAGTGTGAATTCTCTGGTCTTTGAGGATTTTGGTTTTCTTTACAGCTACACTGGGAGCTGTGTTTGGCTTAAGTACCTGTCTCAGTGCCCAAGTCCGGGAGGAACCAGAGGATCCTTTGAACTATTTCATAGGCGGCTGTGCAGCAGGAGCTGTCTTGGGAGTGAGAGGTAACTGTGGACAATGCCTGCATTGAAATGTGCCCTTGCTGGTTTTAGAAACTTTTCAATTGGAGAAAAATGTTAAAGAATGTTGATGTTAGGCTTCTTTGGTAATGATTCCTCTCAGCCTCTATTCATGCAAGTTTCATTTGCATTGTGTGGGCCTGCTAAAATTAATACGGCTGCAGGAGGGGAGGATACCAAATGGGACATGAAGTGATATACAGAATGAAAAAAGAGCTCACTCAGAGCTACCAATTATACCTTAAAATTGCAGGATAGGAAAAATATAGTTGTGGAAATCCATGTTTTCTTGGCAACAAGTGTGATTTATTTTAGACAGCAAGTACAATCTAGGTATCTGCCTTGTGAATTCATTGCACAGTCTGAGGGACAAGCTGTGTCTTGCTGCTGTTGCTCCTATAGCCCTTTGTAAGGCTTAAGCAGCTCCTGCAGATACTGACACAATCTGTTTTCTGTAGACATTCATCCTCGAACGTAAAGAAGTGAGGGATTTTTTTAAAAATTGTAATTGTGGTGAAATATAATTTATCTTTACTTGTCCTAGTTGCTGAGCTGATGAGATTTCAAAGCACCGGTTGTTATTTTTGTCACTCAAATGAGCCATTTAAGATTACCCACCTAAGGGGATGGGGCAGTGGATTACTGAAATTGATATTTCAAATTGCAAGCCATAAGCATGAGAATTCAATTTTATAAAAAGGTCACTTTTCCAATTCCTCTGGCCAGACAATGTTGCTGATGGTCAAAGGACTTATGAAAAATGCCAGTCTATCAAGATCTATTGCAAAGGACTTGCGCCTTAATGGATCTTTTCTGGTTTGATGTGTTTTCTTCAGCTCACAGTTACCTCACTGGCACCACAGCATGTCTGGGGTTCGGAATCACTGCAGCTCTCATGAAGATCGGTAACAAGGAGGGCTGGAGGCTGACTGGACCTCCCAAGCTGTAAATGTCACCTTTCGCTCTGTGAGCTGGCTTCCAAATGCTGTATGTACTTAGGACGTCACATAATAAAGATTTGGTCCAATCAGCAGTTGTCACAACATGGTGGTGTCATGTGGCTGTTTCCTGGCATGTGTGCTGAGGTGCAGAAAGCTGGAGCTGCTGAAGAGGAAGCAGCATGTTCTGGTCTGGCTGCGATTTCTGTGCACAAGTTACTTTGCCTCCATGTCTCAGTATTGTGTGCTCAAGTGTGAGCACTACACTGTAGCTTCAGTGGGGTTCTTGTAGTTGAGTGGGCCCTGTGGGGCTTCTTGACAGTGTGTGGGATTACACTGCACTGAGCCTATCAGTGAGGGGCTGGAGCCAAAGCTTCTGAAGAAGTGCTTGGCTCTGAGCTGAAGATAGGAAAGGTGGGGTAGGGAAGAAGTTGTGGTTTGCTCACAACGTATTTGGGAGCCTGGGGTCTTTCTCTGAAAAGCATTTCAGGCGGTCTAGAGCTGAGTGCTTCAGGGTTGAAAGTGAGGAATATCTGAGGCTGGAAAGGACCCCTGAATGCCAGCTGAGTACTGGAGCAGGTTGCTTATAGCTGTGTCTGGTTGACTTTGCTATAACAACAAGTTATAGCAAACTTTTTGTTCAAGACTTTGAACAAACAAGTGTGTCCTGCAAACCCACTACAGAGATGGAGAGCGTGGAGGCAGAGGATGCACAAAGAGGTGAGAACTGGGTCATTTTGCCTGGAGAAAAGGTCAAGATTTGATGTGATAGCACTTTTTCACTACTTGGTGGCTACAGAAAGTGGAGGCTCAGGTGTGCAGTGAAGGATGGGAAATAACAAGATAGGGAAATTTTAACTAGATAGAAAAAAATTTCACAAGCAGGATAGGTAAGTACTGAAAAATGGACTTGTAGAGGATGTGAGAACACTTTTGGGGACACATAATTCAACTGGACATGTGGGAACCGTGTCGTACAGAGATGGGACATTAGGGGATGGGTGCATTAGTTAGAGACAGGGAATGTGGGCATGGGGGATGCAGGTGCATGGGAGAGGGGAACATGGGGTCCAAGGGGAGGGGACAAGATGAGGTTGGGACACCAGAGGACAGCAGAGGGAGGGACGGTGATATCGGGACACAGTCACAGCCATGGCAGGCTGTGTTTCTCTGGTATGTGCTCTGTGTGTGCTGCTAGGGTCCTGGGTGTTAGTGGGGTGCTCCTGGGGGCACTTGAGGCTGAGCCAAGGGGCTGGTATCCTCCTGGACCTGAGACCCTCAGCTCTTTGGGAGTCAGTAGCACAGCATAGCTCTCAGGAGCACAGCAGGTGGTGGTGGACCTATCTGCCCCATAATGGGGGTGGGGGGGTAGGCAATTGTCTGTTTCCTACCCGAGGGCTTGGGATGGGGGGAGCTCTGCTTCACCCTGTGCTCTGGAGAAGATCAAGGTTTAGAGAGGAGCCTGAGGGGCCAGGGACCCCCAGCAGTACCTGCCCAGGGTAGCATGGGGCTTACAGAGTTCCTGTCAGCTTCAGCTGGCTGTGCTGCCTATCCTCAGAGAATTCAGTGACCACTGTCCCAGCCTGGGGACTCTGGGGCCTTGGACCTCCCTCTGCCTGAGCCTCTCCCAGCTCCTGGCTGGGGCCACGTGTTCTGTCTAGTCTATAATTACCCGGGCACATTCCTAGGGGGTCACAGAAGTTCTGCAGAGCAGCAGCAGGCGGTAAGGGGGGCAAGTGCACGGCACAGCATAACAGGCCACACAGTAATGCAGGGGCACAGCATACATCAAGCGCTTCACTGGGCTGCAGTGCATGGCCTGAGCAAGGACAAACAACACGGTGGGGGCAAGGGGTGGCAGTAATATGATAGCACACCTTGACAGTATGCAGTGCAGGGAAGCATGACATGTAACATTGCAGACAGCTAGCAGGATAACGCGTTACAATGTGTGACAGGCAGTGTGACACACGACAGGCAGTGCACAGCAGGCATTGCCATGCACCGAGCAGGTGTGGCAGGCGCTTCACTGGGGGCCACTGGCTTGGTTGCTTGTGGGACCATCAGTAGCTTCAGCTATGGGGCAATGGCTGAGGAGGGTGTGGTTGTGTGTGCTATAGGACTGAAGGTCTGAGTGGTGACAGTGGCCTGAGCTATGTGGGGCAGTAGTGTTGGCTGTGGGTCAGTAGCTTCATGCCAAGGGTTCAGAGATGAGGCAGGTGAGATCAGGCTCAGCTATGGGGCAGTGAAATGGGCTGTTGTTCTCACCTATGGAGCTGCAGTTTTGTCAAGAAGCATCAAATTCAGTAATGGAGCAGTAGCAGAGCATGATGGCCCTGGCTGTGGGGTAGAGGCTTTGGTGATGGATCCAGTGGCTTTGCTATGTGGCAGTGCCAGTAGCAAGACCCTATGTCCCCAGCCAGTACTCCTGCCATGGGCCAGAGGCTCCAGCTGTGGAGACAGCTCCCTGATACCCTGCTCCATGTATTTCCACAGGCAAGATGTGGGTTGCAGAGGGGCCGGCCCCAGAGCAGTGGAGCCTGCAGGATGGGGCTCATGCGGGACACTTCCTGGCTGTGGCTGACCATCTCCGCACTACAGGACAGCTGGTGGATGTGGCTGTGGGCCCAGAGGGTGACATGGCCCATGCTGTGGTCCTGGCCTCCGTCAGCTCCTTCTTCCAGCACTTCCTGGAGGGCAGGACCAGACAACTCTGCCAAGATTCTCTACCCCATGTTCCCCTGCCACCTGGGGCCACACTGTGGGGCTGGCGGGCTGTGCTCACCTTTGCCTATGGGGGAATTGTACCCCATGGCCAGGTGAAAGAGGTGGAGGAGGCTGCCCGGGCCCTGGGTGCCCCCCGGCTGGTGGCTGCCTGTGCCCTGCGTCTGGAGATTGACCACCAGGAAGAAGGTCCTAAGCCCCTGGAGGAGCAGTGGGAGACACTAAGAGCTATGGAGCAGCTCCATGCCAATGGTGTGGGCTGTGACCTCCAGCTCCAGGCAGGGAACGAGGTCATCCCAGGTGGGCAGGAGGCGGGGGTCCCTATGAGGGGTTGAGGAGTAGGAGAGGGTGCTCTGAGACAGCCAAGTCCTCTGGTGGGGATGATAAGACTGCAGGTCCAGGTGGGGATTGGGCTCTAGAGGTGCCTGCCGGGCTGCTCCCTTTGGCAGAGCTGGGACTTTAATGGGCATGGGACCAGGACACCTGAGTTCCAGGGGGTGCACACTGCAGAGGGTCCCCTGCTGCTTCCCACCATTATTCCTCCTTCCTCCTAGTTCAGCGACTGGCCCTGAGCTGCTCCTGTGACTTCTTCCGGGCCCTTTTCACCTGCCCCATGCGAGAAGCCACCCATGACCCTGCCGACCCTCTGGTCACGGGGCTGTCGCCAGCTGAGCTGCATCTCCTCCTCTCCTTTGCCTACACTGGAGCTGTAGCAGGGCCATGGCCCATGGTCTTGGAGGCAGCTGAGACCTCCCTGCGCTACCAGGCCTGGGGGCTCCTCACTCTCTGCCTGGATGTTTTCACCCATGGCCTGACCCCAGAAACTGTCCCTGATGTGCTGGCCTTTGCTGTGGCCTATGGGTTGGATGAGGTGGTCCATGTAGCAGAGAACTACATCTTGGCCACCTTTCCCTGTGTGGTGGTTACACCGGCCTTCCTGGATCTTCCTGCACACCTTCTCATCCGCCTCCTCCGCTCTGATGGTCTCAATGTCCTCCATGAACTGGAAGCCTTGGAAGCAGCATCTCGGTGGCTTATGGCCAATGGAGATGGCCAGGAGGATCTAGCCAAAGAGATCCTGTCATCTGTTCGCTTTGCCCTCATGTCCAGCCTGGAGCTGAAGAAGGTCCCATCTGTGACTGCAGGGATAGCTGACCCAAAGGTCCTTCGTGAGCTCATGGTAGCAAGTTTCACTCCCATGGCCCAGCTGCCGTGCCGGATACGTTCCTTGCAAGAGGTGTTGGTGGTTTGTGGTGGAGACAAAGTAAAGGACAACCTGGCTGCCCGGGAGCCCAGCAGACACCTCTGGTTTGCAGACCGCTATCTCAGTGCTGTGGGGCTGGTGAAGCAGGTTGAGTGGCGGGCACTGGGACACTTTCCTGATGGCCCACGCTTCCGTCATGCTGTAACTGTGGTGGGCAACAACCTCTACGTCCTGGGTGGAAAGCACTACTATGGGGTCCATGACACCTTAGCCAGTGTCTACAGGTGAGAGCTACAGAGGACTGGAGTTGGCACGTGGCACTTGGACATTGTGGGAGGTATTGCTAGAGCTAGAGATGCCTCAAGATCCAATTGTGGCATTTCAGCTGGTCAAGTGGCCCCAAGACATTCTGGGAAGGGTTGGGTGTAGGACTCAGAGTTGCCCTCATACTCTGGGGTGTTACACGCTTTTTGAGAGTAGGAGTGGGAGGCTTCTATCTGGCGATGCCCCAGGACATTATGGGTTTGATATTCTCCAGAAGGAGGGGATATTTCCATGCAAGGTGACCATGTGACCCCAAGGCATTATGGGACTGGCACGTTGTAGGTGGGTTGTTGCCCTCAGCGGTGCCAACATCAGCTCATGGCGTTGTAGGTAATGGGTAGTCTCTTGCCCCTTTGCCTTTCAAACCCAGGTACCAGCCTATGGATGATTCCTGGGAGCGTCTGGCCAGTATGACGTGTGGACGGAGCTACTTTGCTGCTGTGGCACTTGGTAATTTCATCTATGCCCTGGGGGGCAGCTCAGGGGAACTCTACTGCACAGATACTGTGGAGTGCTACGACCTGGCCAATGACACCTGGAGGTGAGGCTGCTCCAGCTGACGCCTAGTTTTCCTTTTCTCTCAGAGCCCCCTGTCTTGGCCATGGTGCCCACTGAGTCACTAAGCCTCCAGTGGAGAATGGACCTGCAGTGGTATTTGAGAGAGGTCTTCTGGGTGTTGAACAACCATGTCCCTTGGGGACCGGGTGTTGGCCAGTGTTGCCTAGTGGGTGGCAAATGAGTTTTTGGCCAGCAGTGTGTTCATTGCAGGTCTTGTTGGCCGTCTACCAATGAGAAAAGTAATTTGATTCCTCTCATAGGCATAATGTTCATGGTCTGATGGCCAATGTTGTCCATTAATGGAGCCCACTGTGGTTGACCAATGGTGTGGCGACTACAGTGTTAAACAGTGATGGCTCCATCTGTGGGGCATCCATTCTGTGTTAGCTGATGTTGTCCACTGGGGTTCATTGGGTGTTCGCAAGTGTTGCCTGCTGAGTGGTCAATGAAGCCATGGCTCACCAGGGAACCCCTAGGTAATCAGTCACTGCAGGACAGCCCTGCTTAACCTGTCCTTCACCTCTCCCTCTCTCCCTGCCCAGGAGGTGCCAGCCCCTGCCAATGGCTCTGTGTGGGCATGCGGCGTGTGCCCTGGATGGTGAGCTCTACGTGTCGGGTGGGTGTGATGAAGCATACCAGTGTCAGGCATCCTTGCTCCGCTATGTCCCCGGTGCACCTGTCACACTCCTGGCCCCCATGAATGGCCACCGAGCTGGCCATGTCATGGAGGAGGCAGGTGGGCAGCTCTATGTGGCCGGGGGCCTGTGTCAGCGGGCTGGGCAGACTGGCTACAGGGACCAGCTGACCTTTGAGGTCTACAGCCCCAAGCAGAACATCTGGGTCCTCCTTAGCCCTCTTCCCCGTGCACATGTAGTTGGGGGTGCAGCTGTGCTGGGAGGGGAGCTGCTTGTACTGGGAGGATACAGTCATGAGACCTACCAGGACACACACTTGATCCACGCCTACCAGCCAGGTAACCGGCGCTGGGTCACCCGAGGCACTTTGCCCCATGCCTATACTGACCTACAAGCCTGTGTTCTCACTGTACCCCCTGCCTTGCGTGCCCCCAGCTGCCTTAAGGACCCCTTGAGATCAACTGAAACTCCCAATAGTGCTTAGGATGTACTCTCTGCATCCCATGGGATATGCAGGTAACATCCATGGGTACCTCTAAGGGACAAAAGTGTCCAGATCTCTCTCCCAGAGTGGGTGGGTTCCTTCTGTGGTTTCCAGCAACCCTTCACCCTCAGGGTACATGACCTAAACTGTTGTGAACCTGTGGAATATAAAGCTTCCCCACATGTAGCCCTCTGCCTCCAGGAATACTCAATCCCCTTGTCTGAGCCCTTCACTGGGAGCTAGGAATCCCCCAATTTCCCCCCACACTTGGGTTGAATAAAAGTGCTTACTGAACTGTCTGTCTGGGTCTTGTTTCTGGTGGGGAACCCAGACATCCAGGTGCTTCTCACAAGGAACAGGAGGAGAGCAGGAGACCAGTGACCTGAGTGTCCTGGGTGGGTGATTCTGGCCACTGGGACTCTGTGTGCCTGTGTTCACTGGACACGAGGGTGCATATGTGTGTGTCTCAGGACTGAGAGGGGTCTTGGGGTGTATAGGGGATCCTGAGGGAATAAAGTCCTGGGGGTGTCAGGATTTGTGGGGGTCGATGGTGGGGTAGAATAGGGGTCCTGGAGGCTTTGGGGTTCCTAGGTAGTTTTGAGAGGTCTTGGATTCCTGGAGTGACCTGGAATGCTTGTTGTGTAAGGAGGTGGAAGAATTCCAGGGAGGAGTTGCAAGGAGAGGCAAAGGTAATGGGATTCTGAGAAATACTGGGTTACCAGTAGTGCCTGTGGGGAGAGAACTGGGTGGCTTCAGATGTGTAAAAGACAAAAAATTGTAGTCTAAAGAGTTCTGAGGAGAAGGGGATAATCACTTCCCTTGGCCTGCTGGCCCTGTCTCTGTTAACCTAGTTCAAGTTTTGTTGCCCTCCCTTTGCTGCCAGGTGCACCTGTTCACCTTGTTCACCTTTCTGTCCACCAAGATACACAGATATTTTTCCACAGCTCTGCTCCCCAGATGTCTGTGCCCCACTGTTGGGGCCTTCAGACTGTGCCAGCACTGGAGCTGCTCACCTCATTGTTTTCTCAGGAAACAGGGATAGAGAGGATGGTGTGGTTAGAGGACAGCACCAACAGTTAGACAAGTGCCTCCTTACAAATGTAGTATGTGTATGTCCACGGATACACTTGCACACCAGACCTTCACCAGCAGACATACTCATGCTGGCCAATGTTCCCACCTGTGGACACTCCAGTAGTTAATCCAGCAGAAGGCCACACTGACTCACAGCAGTTTGGCAATACATTTGGACAATTAGAACTGGAACTGCATTTCAAGCTGGAAAAATGATTCATAGGATCCAGCTGCTGCATTTATGCATGACTTCCGGAGCAAGCCATTCGACCCCCACCAATGGTGACTATTGCCTCGTTCTCACACCTCCCAAAATATTTGAGTGACATCTAGACAGGTGGTCACAAAGTTTGGCCAGCTCTGGAGTGCTTTGTCCTAGTATAATCCCTTACACGTCATATTTGTTCCCCTTCAAAGCCTCCCACCCTACTCCTCCACATCTGGCCATCCCATAAGGGGTCATGCAGAAGCATCAACACTTGCACTTTCCTTATTTCCTGTCAGTGCAATGCTTTTTCCTCTGTGATTCAGTACCACAGGGAGAATCACACGTTTGGGGCCAAAGGCAAGAGTCTAAGTGTGCAGTTTTGAATGCCAGAATACACAAAGCATCTTAAGCTGTTAAAGGGTATCCAAAGGAGGCCACAGAAACAGGGAAGGGTCTAGAGGGGAAGAGTATGAATAGCAGTTGAGGGCACTTGACATACTCAGTCTGGAGGACATCGAGGGGAGACCTCATCGTGGAGACCTCCCCTGAGGGGAGGCAGAGGCCAGCTTTGATCTCTGCTCTCTAGGACCTGGGGCAGGACCCTCATGTGCCCCCCTCATGGAGGCATCCTAATGGATGGATCAGTATTAGGAAAAAGTCCTTCCCCCAGAGGGTGGTCAGGCACTGAACAGTCTCCCCAGGGAATGGTCACAGCTCCAAGGCTGCCAGAGCTCCAGAAGCATTTAGACAATGCTCTCAGGCACAGAGTGGGATTGTTGTGTCTGTGCAGGGCCAGGAATTGGACTTGATCCTCAGGGGTCCCCTGCCAACTCAAGATATTCTAGGATTCTGGGATTCCTTGGACTTTTCTTCCCTGCCTTCATTATTCCAAATACTGAAGACAAATTTCTCATTCACTGTCCTACCAGGACTTGTGGCAGGTCCAATGAAATCAAACCAGCACCCCTTTTAAATTCAAGCACAGAATATTTATTATGTGATTAAGAACCTGGCACTGAGTGGAAAGTGTATTGCATTTTTGTGTGCATAATTTGAGTAGAAGCAGTTGCGACAGAGCACAACATATGTTCTGCTTGCCCTCACTCACCCCAAAACCAGGCAGCGGCAGCCCCAGACTATCACTGACCAGTTTAGGACATTATCTTCCTCTGCCAAATACCTGAGCTCTGTAAACCTCAGGCTGTTTGAGAATACTAGAGGAAGGAGCTGGATGGCTTCCTCCTAGGCAAGTAGAACTTTCCTTTTTAAAACAAAGCATATAAAGCAGAGCCATGACTCTCAATCTCTTTCTCTGAGTGTACACGTGTGTGTGACACATTTACATGGTGTTACCTGCATATCTCACTCTGACATCACCGATGGCCTCAACACCCCTATCTAGGCTGTAAGCAGATGGGGTCCTCAGGAAGCTAAGGTCTGTGACCATCATCTTGCTGGAGAAAGGCTTGACTGATGTATGCAGAGGACTGTGGTGAACCCACAACTCCTTTGTGCTGCAGAAGGAGTAACTTGCAGGAGGACTGCACTGTATCCCCAGATCCTTAATTGTGCAGTAGGTAACCTCAGGGCACAAGTCCACTTCCTTGATTGTACAGAATGTAGGTTTCTGGAGGGGGATTTTGAAGCTGCTGAGATGCATCATAGGGTTTCCTGTTGAGTCCCTCCATTCCAGCAGTGGATACCGCACCTCTAGGGTCTGCAGGGCCTGGTGCCAGGAGGGTTGTCCCACCAGACACATCCATGCCAGCCAACCTGCTAGAGCCAGCATAGTCAGGACTAGCAGAGCCAAGGAAGCCAGGTAGAGCACCCAGTGCAACAGGCAGCAGTGCCTCAGAACCCACTGCCCCCACTGCAGAGCCTCCCCGCCTGCCTGCAAATGCAGCACAGGTACAGCCCGTCCTGGGATGGAGCATGGGCAGAGGGGAGGAGGAGCAGGTAGGGGGGAACATGCAGGTTGCGTGAAGTGTGTGGTGTCCAGGAGAGGTGGTAGTGTTGGTGCATGAGTGAAAAGCATGGTGTTGGCTGACATCAGAGGAGAACATGGAGATCTGACAATGGAAGAGGCCTCTAGCATGGCAGTGGAAGGCATTGCTGTGGAAGTGGTGGGAAATGTGCCAGTGGACCCCATGAGGCTGCCATAGATACTGCTGGTAGCAAGGGTGGTTGGGGGATGGCCACTGGTGCTAGAAGGGCTGCTGCTCATAGTTGTTGGCAGTGAGGTGACATTGTCAAAGGTGGCAGGTCTGTGCAGGGTGATGGTGGTAGCAGCCGTAAGAATGGTGGCAGTGCTGGGGGTCTGTGTGGGTGTCACGGTGAGACTGGCTGGTACAGGAATGGTGGTGCTGGGAGCTCTGATGCTTGTCAGCACCACAAGCAAAGTGTTTGGGGAAAAGGTGGTGGTACAAGGGGTGCTGAGGGAAGGTCTGGTGAGGGGAGATCTTGTGGTAGGAAGGGTAGAAAGGCAAGATGAGGTAATAGCACAGGGCATGGTAGTGTGCTCTTTGGAGATGAATGGATGTAGGGGGAAGGTGGTCATGGTAGCTTTCTCTATTGTTTCTTCCCCATAATTATATTCATCCCCTCCTTCCTCATCCTCATCCTCCACAATGCTGCAGTTAAGCTTGAAGTGAATGATGGGCTTCTGCCTATGCTCAGCAGGGCTGTGGCACAGTACCTTCTCAGGTGCGACCTCCACCTTTGTTTCCTCCAGACCCCGCTCTGGCTGATAAACAATGTCAGCATTCTTCTGGATCCAGGTCTGGAGGTAGTGCAGGTCACAGTTGCAATGCCAGGGGTTCTCAGTGAGGAAAACATACATGAAGAGGCGCCCCTTTGGGAAAAAGTCAGTTGGCAGGGTCTGCAGCTTGTTCCCTGAGAGCCAGAGGGTCTCCAACTTCTGCAGGTCCTGCAGCAACTCCTTGGGTAGCTCCTTCAGGAGGTTGTCTGAGAGGTCCAATTCCTTGAGTGCCCTCAGCCCTGCAAAGGCCTCCTGGGGCAGCTGCTGCATCTTGTTCCCTCGCAAGTCCAGGTTCTGCAGCTGTGGCACTGTGCGGAAAGCCCCTGGGGCCAATGTCTCCAGGCTGTTGTGAGCCACAGCCAGGTGGGTGAGTGCAGGCAGGCCCTCCAGGACAGGTAGGGCTGCCAATGCATTGTGGGAGAGGGTCAGCTCCTTCAGGGACAGCAGCAGGGCCCCCGTGTGCAGAGCCACCAGCCCATTGTTGGTCAGGTCAATGTCCTGAAGCTGGGTGAGGGACAGAAAGGCAGTGGTGGAGAGGGACTCCAGGCGATTGTCACTCAACAGCAGGATGCCTGTGTCTGCAGGGAGGTCTGGGGGCACTGCGATGAGAGCCTGCCCCGTGCAGTTCACCTCCAGGAGGTCCTTGACTTTGTTCATCTCTGAGGAGCAGGGCTCGGCTGGGGGCAGCAGAGCCAGAAGAGTAACCAGGGTCAGGGCAAGGACCTCCATGACCTGGAGGGGGAGAACCAAGGGATGTGGGTGCAAGCAGGCATGCATCTGCACATTGCTTTTCTTCCCACACAAGCACCATTTGCAGCAAAACTAGTATCCCCTGCCAGACTCTCCATCACCCTCTGAGCTCTGCAGCTCCTCCCTGGGATGGTGGAAGGGAGAAATGAACCCCACACCTACTACCATCTTGTGCTCGGAGGCCAGCAGATGACATTTTGGCCCTTTTGGTCTCTCCATTCTCTTCCATAGTGGGGAGAATCTGACTGATGGGCCTCTTCACAGCAATGCCTTCTCCACTGGGGCAGCATTGCTGCCCTCACCACTGTAAAAGCCATGCCTCTGCAGTGTTTGTGTCCCAGCACACCCACACCCAGCTCAACCCAGACAAATCATGTGCTGGAAGAATCTCCTTGAATATGCTCTTACCCAACACTAGCTAAGCCCTCTGTTAGATTTGGAGGGTAGGAGCATGAAACAGGAGAAAGGAGCTTCCTGTGTACAGATGTGTCTTCCATGAGCAACCAGGCCCCTGTGAACACTCTGACTCACCTGCAGATCTTCCAGTGTTTGCTCTGCTGCTGCTCTGCTTCCTCCTGCCCACAGACCAGGCAGTGCTCTGGGACAGTGCTAGTGGGGAGCTGCCCAGCCCTCTATCAGCACCCGCAGTTGTGGGAAGGGAGCTGTGGTTTCCTGAGCAGCCAAACCCATCTCCTGTCCTTTCACACAGCCCTTACTTTGGCTGCACTGCCACATCACCATTTCTCTTTGTAAAATGTCGAGGATCAGCAGGCATTGCCCCAGCAGCAAAGGGTCGTGGCCCACTGCAGTCTGCACTGGATCATGCTTGTTCTGCTGCTCAAGCCAGTTTTTCCCTTATGATTTGCAGGAGTGCTTGCAGAAAATAATTCCATTGGCTTCTGGAGAGGAAAGGGCAGCAACATTGGCCCCTTCTGAGAAGGGGCTGAGGTGATAACAAATTACTCCATGCCTATGATGCTGGAGGAGCCCTTGCATCTGGATGCAGGCAGGCCCATCTGGACCAGGATGCCTTGAGGCTCAGGACATTTCTTGCTGTCTGTGATAGTAGTGGGATGGACTGAAGCTCTCCTCCCTCAGTAGCTGTAGTTTAAAGCCCTCTTCTCCACCCTGGCAAGGCTGTGAGTGAAGATGTTCTTTGCCTTTTCTGACAGATGGACTGCATCTGCCCTCAGTAGACCAGATTGTTCAAAGCAAGTCTGGTGGTCTAAGCAGCCAAACCTCTGGCTGTGGCACCAGTCCTGTAACCATTTGTTGATTCCCCAGATTAGACTGGCTGTTTCAAACACCTTTGCTTTGACTGGGAAAGTTGATGAAAAAACTACCTGTGCTCCAGAATCAGCAGCTACTGCTACTCCCAGGGATCTGTAATCCTTCTTGGCGCTGCTCACTGGCACCCACATGAAACAGCTGCAGTAGATAATGGTGGACTGTGAGAGGCATACTAGTCTCTCAGTGACATCTCTCTTACGAGTCCATGGTAGGCAGCATAATCTGGAGAGTGCAGCAGGCCAGTAAATAGTGCCTTTGTGCTTCTCAGAAGATAATCTCTTCCTACTGTTACCCTCTTCTTCTGTGCTTATTGTTATATGGGGAACAAATTATGCTGCCTTACTGGTTGTTACATGGGGAGTAGATGAGGCTGTCTTACTCATCTTCAGTGCCTCTCCTGCTGAGTCTTTTCTATAAATCAGTGAAAGGTTCTGCAAGGGCACCTCTGTCTTCTGGAAAGGTTCTACAAGAGCACCTGTTGGTTTGGGGGAAGACTGTTCTTACTGCAGGTCCTTGCTTTTCTAAGTTTCCATTCTTCCATACCAGCCCTCTTCCCTTCTGTGTGTTCTCTTGGTCCTCTTCCCTTCTATGTGTGTCTCTGGGGGAGTCCCTTGCTGTTAGGCTTTGGGCTGTGGGTCTACTGCAAACTGTGCTTGGAATCAGCAGACTCTCTCCTTCCTGGGAAAGAACTCCTTCTCAGCCTTCCTGATACTATACAGCCCTGTCACTGCCTCTTGCCTTTCTTAACAGGTGGTCCTCCACCTGGACACACCTTTTGCAGCTAGGTTTGCTGCCTGTTCCTGCCTTAGAGAAAGATCTATTCACTTCCTGCAATGAGAGATCTGCATTGCAGCCTCTCCATTTGTCAGCTCTATCTGGATGGAGGAGCTGGCAGCAGCCAGGGTAGATGGTGCAGACCTCTCTGTTGGAGTTGTAGCCTTTGCTCTCAAAGGAGTGTCCACCATTCTGCTTTGGGAGTTAGGTAGGAGGAATGTCTTCAACCTGTGCAGGTGGTCAGACAACATGCCTGGTTGCTGGAAGACAGAGCTTAGATGCAAGTTATGAATGGTATGTGTGATGGTAACTGCATTGTGATACTCATCTGCAGATGCATTTCCCTCTGCCATGGAATCTTAATCTATAATGGTATCTGCAGAAGAAATGGAGTCTGAAATGATACCTACATTTACAACAGTAATTGCAATGGCATCTCTGTCTGCCTACAACACAAGTTACCTATGCTCAGAATATGTTGTTCTTAATAATATTCTTGCCCTCTTTTAATTTTCTTTTTAGTTTTTTTTTTTTTTTTTTTTTTAAATTCTCTTATTTCTTTCTTTATTCTCCCTTGTCCAAACAAAGAAAACATGGACAGGGTCTTTGAGGATTGAGACAGAAGGTGTCATTTTAACTAGAACCTCTATTCCCCAGCCTTTTTTCCTTCTTTTTACTTTTCATTTTTACAGTCAGATACACCTGTGTGCTTTTGCTGCTCACTTTCCTCGACCCAAATGTTGGAAATTATATAACTTCTCTAATTTTTAAATTAATGGTTTTAATTATCTTCTAATTATTTTTAAAAATTAATCATAACCAGTGTGTAAGTTACAGGTAGTGTGTTAGTCTTAAATCACTTTTAGCCAGCATCTAGTAAAGATGCCATATGCTCCTTTTATGGGAACACAGCTTTGGAAAATTACTGAAACTTTGCATTTTGCTAAACTAACTCATATATACTTCAATGAACAAGACTGGGGAGAGGGAGATATATTGTTGAAGCTTGACATCTAGAATGCAGAAGTTATGGACTATAAGGACCTTTTCTCAGAAACCAGAAGATAAAGGGCTAACAAAGACTCAGTATATGCATTGGAAAGTCCCTATGGGAGGAAAAAGATACAAAAAAGACTAAAAATAAGGACTAATTAGCATAAGAAGCAAGAATTCAACAGCAAATAGAAGATAGAATACTAATTATGAGAGTTATGCAATTTAGAACCAATTATCATTAATTTCTTTGTTTGCTAACAATGTATAAAGAAGTGAAAAAGTTTTGCATCGATGTCTGTATGGAGGCTGGGATTTTGTTAGCCATACACACACCTCTGGACCAAGGATCAAGTAATACCTTACTTGTTAACACTGAAAAGACAAGTGTTAGAGGGTTTTATTTATCCTGACAATGTTGGGGCATTTAGTAACAGAAAGACAGCAGACACATGCTGATAAGTAAGACTGGCTTGCCCCTGTTTTTTCTGTTTTATATATTGCCTGGCTCACATCTGTTTTCCCACTGCTGAAGCAGTGGTGTCACTGCAAAAAGCAAGTGCAGAGTATGTTCTCCAGTGGGGTCTGGAGGTACAAACACTGGCTCCACAGCAGTTGGTGGCTGTCGGCGATGGAGAGAGACGGGGAGGCTGACTCGGTGATCAGAATCCGATTTTATTGTGGAATACAAACACTCATATACTATTTCAGGGAGACTAGAAATGTGTACTACACAATGATTAGGTTAAAATCACATATACAAACCTATGCATATAACAACCTTTCTTGCTTGCAGAGTTTAATAGGATTTTCTTTTTCTGGTAAACCTGTCTGATTAAGTCTTCTCGCTAGCTAGATCTAATTTTCAAAGTTCTGTTTGCTTTTGCCAAGGCATTTTGTCTATCAAATCTCTTATGCTAACCAGGTCCAAAGTGCATCATCTGTCTTGTGTCCCCCAACATTCCAACAGTTGGTGGCTCCTTATCCTCTTCTGCAAGAGAGTAATGTAAGGCTGTAGTCAGGTCCATGTTGAAGCTGCTTGAATGTCAGATGCAATGAATGGATTTCTCTTGGGCATGTTTAACAAATGCAGTATGGGCTGTGAGTGTCTTCTAGTGACCATTTCAGATGGAGCTGCTGCTAGGCCAGCAGTAGGCTGGAGGGGCATTTCTGGGTATCTCCTCTCCACTGTGATCCATGGTGTCTCCTCCTGCCGCTACCAGAAAAAAAGAGCCTGGCTGAAGCCCCACACAATCCTGGTGGACTGTAAATCCCTGAAGCCTTCTGCCCAGGCTGAGGTGCTTTGTGCCCTTAGCATCTCCCTGGGCGGTGAGTGCTTGTGCATTGTTCCTCTGCAGCAGTGTCTCCTACTGGCTGATGTCCCTCCAGTACTAAAGAGGAGGGGAATATGTGGGTATGGAGGGGGCAAACACCATACATGGTGTGGTATTGTGTATATTTGGTCTGAGCAGTGCTGAGCCCTGGTGTGCTATATGTGTACATATGTAATAATGTTGCTGTCTCCACAGAATTGTGCAATGCTATCGACACATATGACAGGATCTGCAAAGCATGATATACATAGCACATGTTATGTCCAACAACTGAGTGCAGATAACATTGCACATGCTGGTAGTATTGAAAGTTAAGTTGCCATATGTCATGGTTTGACACTGGCCAAATGCCAGGCACCCGCAAGAGTCATTCGCTTTCCCTCTCCAGCTACAGCTGGGCAAAGGAGAGGGAAAAAAATGAACAGGCTCATGATTTGAGATAAGGACTTAGAGGAAAAAAACACTTTAAGGGAAAAACAAGTTCAGATTTAAAGGTAAAAATTTATCATTAGCAGACTCAGAGGAGGATAATGAGAAGTAAAATAAGCCATTAAAACCCCTTCCCCCCCCCCCAGCCCCTCCCTCCTTCCCACCAACAGCAGAGGGAGACAGGGTGTAGGGGTTTTTGGTCAGTTTGCCACTGTCACAATCTGCTAGTAAAGCGGGGGTTGTGATGGTTCGTTTTACTGATCTCAGAGTGCAAAAGACACACAGCATGGGACTTTCAGTTTTTATCAAATCAAATGCACTTTTTATTGAGTGCCCACAGCAAATGTGATAGAAAGATAGAGAGAAAAAAAGGAGGCGGGGGGGGGGAAATAGCTACCAACAGAGAAACGAAATCCTCATCCTCCGGCCAATAGATCCGTCTTGTGCCGGGGAGAATCGCAAAGTCTTTGGTTAACTCAGAGGTCTTTTATGGTCTTCTGCCGGGAGGTGGGAACAGGATGGTACATCCAGGGAACAGGTACAGGGCAGTGGAGAATAAGTCCGTTGAGAACAAGTACAGACAGTCCAGTTTCGAACAGGACAAACCAGTCCCAGCAGTGAGCAGGACCCATTGTTTCAGGACTGGTTCCCATGGGAAACTAGTCTTGGTCCATTGAACACATCTGCAGGCAACACTTGGCAGATATCCCCCTCCAGTCAGGCCAGCACCCCTCTGTTAGAATTTTAAGGGTCTCAGTCTCAGTCCTTGGTGGGGGGCTTAAATCTCCATCCTTGATGGTGGTTGTGAAGCAGATGAGGGATCTTCCATTGGGACTCACCAAAATTACCTTCTCTAAAGTGAGTGGCATCTGGCCAAGAGGTGGGGAAATTCATGGGCTATTGTGATGAGCAGGGATTGTGAAACAGTTGTAAGCAGTTGTAAGTACAGAGCAAGCCACTCCTTGCCAGACTCTGCTCGAAGCAATGTACCGTGGTGGCATAGCAAGCACACCTGCAAACAATTACTTGGCAAACATCCACCTCAGCCAGGCCAGAACCCCAGTCAGGGTCTTCAGGGTTTTAGTCTCTGTCCTTGTGACGGTCATGAGGCAAATGAGGGAAACTTCGGACCGTCTCTTACAGTCACTCAAGATTTTCTCTTTGTTCAGGAAGAGGAGTTTTTTTCTGCTGTGCCATGGGGTCCCTCCCACAGGAAGTCATCCCAAAACTTTTGTGGCATGGGTCACTCATCCAAGGGGTGCAGTCCCCTAAGGATAGGCTGCTTTAGTTTGGAAGCAAGGGGTCTCTCTGTCTCTGGAAGCTGGGGCCCCTCTCTCTATTCAGGTCTCCCACTGGATCATGGCTTTCTCTGGCATCCACCTGCTCTAGTGTGAGCACTTTTCCCATGGGCTGCAAGTGGCTTTCTTCATCCCCCATGGACATGTCCATTCAAGGGGAGAGTTTGTTTAACTACAGTCCTCACTACAGCTTGCAGAGGAATCTTGGCTCTGACACTTGGGACACTTCTTCCCCCTCTTCCTTTACCACTGATCTTGGTGCTGCCTTGTTGTTTTCCCTCACGAGTCCTCGCTTCCTCCTGTTCTCTGACTAGAAGAAGACAATGATACCTACTGCTTGTAGGTACCATTGTCAACAAGTTTTACTAATTCAAAGATCCCTGCAGGATCCCACAGTGCTGAGAAGCTGATCTTGTCTAGGTTCCACATGGGGAATCACTTGTCCTGCTTCTGCCGCCGTTGCACGGCAGTGGTGGCTGCTGTGGCGCTGACACCATGCAATGCCTGTCCCCATGCAGGGCACTGGGAAGGGGAAGCTGCCACCGCCCCTGCCCTTCTGCCCATGGCACAGCTGGCTGTGGCCAGGCGGGCAAGGCTCTCTGTTGGCCACACTGAGATGGCTGCAACTGTGGCATATTGCTGTGCACTGCTCCAGGAATGGCCTCCAGTGGTGGCACCTTGCCACCCCTGGAAAAAAAATTGCATGAGCACTGTTTTGATTTTCTTCTCAAATATGTCATCACAGAGGTATTACCAACCTCTCTAATTGGGCCAGCAGCATATCTATCTTCAGAGCCATCAGAGATTGGCTTTGTCAGACATGGTGAAATCTTCTAGCTGCTTGTCACAGAAGCTACCCCTGTCGTTCCCCCTGCTGTCAAATACCAGGCTGTGCCAAACCAACACACCATAGCAGACTCCACTGCAGATGAGGATACCCACTCACTGTAGAGGTATCATTGCTGATGGAGATATCATTACAGACACCACTGAAAATGCAGATGCTATGTCAGATGCCAGAGTAGATGCATGAAAGTACCTTTTTCCACTAGTGATTTGAATAGTTGGAGAGAAGACCTTAAAAGTTTCAGGGAAGACCCCAGTAAAGTGGCAAAATATTTGATAGTCAAGAACCAGGACCCAGATTGGGGCGATATTGATTTAATGCTGACAGAATTAACAGAAACTGAAAAACAATTACTGATTAAAACAGCTAAAGCACATGTGCAGAGATGGATTGCTAGTTGTCCTGGTTTAGGGCAAATTTGGAAGAAAACCTTCAAAAGGGGCTCCTCCAAAAAGCAAACGCACATGGTCCCTCCCCCCAACAGGTTCGGGAAGGATTCCTCGGAAAGAAGTGGAAAGAACCTGTTTATTTAACAGGCAAAACACCCCCCAGCACACAAAATGAACAATACTGGATGACAACACTCTTTCACCACTCTGAATAAGATTACAAATTCAGAAAGTGTCTTCTGGGAGTGGTCGTTCTGTTATGGGTCCCTCCAGTGCTGGGGATAACTGCTGCAGGCCACAAGGTGCAAACTCTTGGTGTTTCCCAGGTCCCAGTCCGGAGCAGGTTTGAGTGGTTCCAAAAAAGGGAAAGGAAAAACAGTCCAGGGAAAAAAAATTTGGACTGCTTAACTAAACTAACTAACGAGCAGAAGCAAAAAGCAAGAGCAAAGCAGGAGCAAAGCAGAAGCAAGAGCAAAGCAAAAAGCAAAGCAAAAAGCAAAAGCCGCACTATGTACTCTGTGTCTCACCAGCTGTGGGGGAGTAGGCTGATAACAAACCAGAAGAAAACTTTGCTCTCAGAGCCAGTCTTGAAGGCACAGGATATAATATCCAGCATAAACAGAAGGGAAGACTGGGGATACAAGCATCACAATGTCATTCTTGGACACTAGTGGAGCCCTACAGGGTAATGTGAACATGCTATTCCCTACCACAAATCCTCTGTGGGATCCGAATGATCCAGGTGAATATGCCTCGATAACCAGATACTGGCAGTTAGTAAAATTTGGATTAGAGAATGCCACTCTGAAAGCAGTAAATTGGGCATTCATGTATAATTTTAAACAGAGACAGCATGAGTCTCCTACTGACTTTGTAGAGAGGCTCTGAGTGACAATGTGAAAGTTTACAACCCTTGATCTTGCTTCAGAAATGGGGAAGCAGCAGTTAGTCGCCTTGATGCTAGGACAGTCCAGCCCAGACATCACAGAGGTTAAAAGAGACAGATGATAGAAATTTAGAAGCAATCACAGAAGAAACATGGAGGGTGTATAATAACTGAGACAAGCAAGAGAAGAAAAAGCTCACAGGAGCTAGTGACAGCTTTAGAGCAACATCAAAGAGGAGAACATGGTCAGGGACAAGGCAGAGGTAAAAGTAGAAATAATAGAGGTGGCTCAAATCAATCCCAAGGGAGGTTAGGACCAAATCAGTGTGTTTACTGTAAGGAAGCACTGGCCTGGAAATGCCAGTGCCCAGAGTTACTGAACACTCCACAGGAAGCTGTTGTTGCAGCAATAGATAACAGTGAGTGATAGGGACCCACAGATCTTTCCTTAGTGGACCCACTGGTTAAGATACAGGTAGGGAATTTTAAAGAAGTTGAATTCTTGAAAGGGGTCACATTTTTGGTTTTAAATGAAGCTTTAATGCCTAAAAGTGAAAAACATATCCAAGTAATGGATTCCACAGGCCAACTAGAGAATGCTTTTTTCTTAAAACTGTTAGAATACAAAATTGGGGAAAGGGTGAGAATACATCAATCCCTCTAGCTACCAAATTTGCCAAAATCCCTGTTAGGCAGAGATCACCTTGAAAATTTAGACACAGCAATTGAGTTTAGAGAGAGAAAAAATAAATTTAAAGTAAGGCAAAGGCAAATTGATTTTAGCATTAGGGTTGGCAATCGATAGAGGACCAGTGAACAATAGTAATTATTTGCAGCAAATAATGAATCAGGTATACCCAGGAGTATGGAATACTGATGCTCCTGGGAGATCAAAATTGGCTGACCCTATTAAGACTGAATTATGGACCAGAGCCAGGCCAGTGGTTAGGAGACAATATCCCTTGAGAATAGAGGACAGAAAAAGGATCCATCCAATTATTAGCAAGTTTTTGACACTAGGATTGTTGAAAGAATGCAAATGCAAATTCAATAGTTCTATACCAGTGAAAAAACCTAATGGAACTTATGGATTAGTGCAAGATTTGCGAGCAGTCAATGGGATTGTTAAAGTATCCACCCAGTGCTTGCAAATCCCTACACTTTGCTAACTAAACTCTGCAATGATCTCATTTGGTTCTCGGTGATAGATCTCAAAGGCACTTTCTTCTGTCTGCCACTTGCAGAAGAAAGTCAAAACATACTTGCTTTTGAATGGGAGAACCCTAGCACAGGCAAGAAAAACCAACTTAGTTGGACAGTGTTACCTCAGGGGTTCTGTTGAGAGCTTTGTAACAAGCTGGCTCCTGGTTAAGGGCCACGGCCAGATTAATCTGCCTGAGATACAAACAGGAGAAATGTAGAGGATTTTGTAGATAGTTAGCTAGCTAACAAAGATCATGCTGGAAGCAAGAAGGAGACGAGGATAAAAGCGGCAAGGTCACTGTGCCCTTGCCGAAACTTGAGGTTGTGGGAGAAGCTCGTTAGCTAGCAAGAATGAAGGAACGATAGTAGAAACCATAACAAGGTGAACACAAGAATGTAAACGTAGACGTAGTTGACTGATAAATGACTAACCAATGATGAGCTCAATTTTTGCAATATGCATTAGCCTTATTAACGCTGCTCTAAATGTATGTGCCTATTCAATAAACTTTTGAGACCTGTTGTTCATCATCTGGTGTGCAAGTCTTCCTTCTCCATCAGGGTTCAAAAACTGTCCCACAATTTTTGGGAATCAATTGGGCAAAGAACTGGAACAATGGCAGTCTCTGCCTGGGGAGGAAACACTCCTACAATATGTAGATGATCTACTAATTGCTACAAAAACTATCAAAGAGTGTCTTATATAGACAGTAAGTCTGTTGAGTTTTCTTGGTCTAAATGTTGGTCAAGTGTCTCAACAGAAAGCTCAGCTGGTGCAACAACAGGTGACCTATCTTGGATATGAAGTCTTTGGAGGACAACGATCCCTGGGAACTGCACGGAAGGAGGCAATCTGCCAAATACCTAAGCCATGAATCATAAGAGAACTCTACATTTTTCTTGGAATGACAGGTTGGTGCAGATTGTGGATGTACAACTATGAACTGGTGGTGAACCTTTATATGAGCCAGTGAAAATTTATAAAAATATTGTGGTGTGCACCTCTGAAACAAATCACGTCTTTGAAAAGTTAAAGTGCAAGTTCATGAGGGCCCGAGCCTTGGGACTTCCTGAGGTAAGTAAATGGTTTTGGTTATTCTCATATGAGAGACAAGGATGAGGCTTAGGAGCTGGCACAACACCTGGGTCTTTACCAAAAGGGCAGTAGCCAATTTTTCTAAACAATTTGATACTGCGAGCAAGGGCTGGCCCACCTGCCTTAGGGCAGTACCAGCAATGATCGTGAACATTGAAGAGGAATGGAAGTTTACACTAGGAAAAAAGATGACTTAGTGTCGCACATGGTGTAAGCCATTATAGAAAAAAAGGCCTATCATTGGCTGTCTCCTTCAAGGTTCCTAAAATACCAAGCAGTCCTGGCCAAATCTGATGATACTGAAATTAAAGTGACCAATATTGTTAGCTATTGGGATACACAAGACAGATGATGGACTTTGGACCTGGTTAGCATAAGAGATTTGATAGACAAAATGCCTTGGCAAAAGCAAAGGAACTTTGAAAATTAGACCTAGATTGCAAGAAGATTCAATCAAACGGGTTTACCGGAAAAAGAAAATCTTATTAAACTCTGCAAGCAAGAGATGTTGTTATATGCATACCTTTGTGTATGTGATTTTAACCTAATCATTGTAGTACACATTTCTAGTCTCTCTGAAATAGTATATAAATGTTTGTATTCCACAATAAAATTGGATTCTGATCCCCGAGTCAGCCTCCCGTCTCTCTCTGTCACCAACAGACGGGTTTACCGGAAAAAGAAAATTACATCAGACTTCTGCAAGCAAGAGATGTTAAAAATGTATAAATGTGTTCATGTGATGATTAACCCAATCACTGTAGTAAAACATTACTAGCCTTCCTAAAATACTATATAAGCAATTGTACTTCACAGTGAATTCAGATTCTTTGACCATCACACTGAGTCCCCATCTGTCTCTTCATCACCGATAATTAACCCTGCCTCTTTTCTGCAAGGAAAATCTGAAGCTGAACTTACAGTACATGACTGACGAGTGACTATCAAAGCTGTGTACTCCAGCCGCCCAGACCTAAAGGAAGAGCAGCCCCCAGGTGCTGTAAACTAGTTTTCTGATGGCAGCAGTTTTATGAGACAGGGAGTGTGAATGGCAGGATACCGTGACCACAGACTCAGAGGTAATTGAATCAAATCCATCACCAGCAGGAACCTCAGCAAAAAAGGCTGAGCTGACAGCCCTCACTTGAGCATTAGAACTGGCAAAAGGAAAGAAAGTTAGTATTTGGACTGATTCCAAATATGCTTATGAAATTGTTCATGGAACCTTACAGAGAAACCATGGAACCTTATAGAGAGAAAGAGGACTCCTGACTGCACAAAAAAAGATTGTCAGACATGCAACTGAAATCTTCAGACCCCTTGAGGCAGTGAAACTTACATTGCAAATGGCAATTTTACATTGCTGAGAGCACTCCAAAGGTAACACTCTTCCAGAAGCAGGTAACAAATTTGCAGATTATGAAGCTATAATCACTGTTGAAAGAAATTAACCAATTGTGGCAGCTGTAATACCTACTGTAGTATCAACTAAGCAGCCTGTAAAATACCAATCCTCTGATTACAAATGGATTAATGAAAATAAAGGAAAACTTTTAGAGAATGGCTGGGGAAAATTAGAAACAGGTCAACTAATAATACCAGGAAAGTTAATGAGACATTATGTGAAATCTGAACACGATAAGACTCACTGGGGAGCAGAACCCTTACACCAATACCTAAGGGAATGAATAGCAGGCCCACACCTGCAAGACATTGTTAAAGAAGTAACATCACTATGTATGACTTGTTTGAAGAATAATTTAAATAAAACAGTTAGGCTAGAACAAGGAGTTATTAACAGAGAAGCTTTTCCTGAAGACTTATGGCTGATAGACTTTTCTGAACTCCCAAGAAAGGAGGGTTTTTGATATTTACTGATACTTACTGATACCTTCTCTGGGTGGCCAGAAGCATTCCCTTGTAGGACAAAAAAAAAAAAAGCTAGAAAAGTAGTAACAGTACTGTTGAATGAGATCATACCTAGATTTGGAGCACATAGGGAAATATCCTCTGATAGAAGATCATATTTTTGCGCATAAATTGTACAAGCTGTCAGCAATGCCTTGGGAATTGAGTGGCAGCTCCATACTCCTTACAGGTCACAAGACAGTGTTCAAGTAGAGAAAATGAACCACATGCCTAAACAACAAATAGCTAAGATCTGTCATGAGACAAATTTGTACTAGTACTAAGCATTACCAATTGCCCTTGTAAGAATCAGGGTAAAGCCAAGGCCAAAAAAAAAGATTAGTCCTTTTGACATTTTGTGTGATAGATCTTATGGGTTAAATGCCCCTCATGATGAAAACGTGGCACAGATTGGTAATCAATATATTTATGAATACTTAAAAACCATTAACACTCAGTTGCATTAGAAGTATAATATTGTATTTGAAAACCAACCTAAGCAACCAAATAATAAATTGCACATGATTGATCCTGGTGACTGCGTGTATGTTAAGAATTTTTCAGGTGATCCTCTACAGGAGAAGCAGGACAGACCATTTCAAGTCCTCCTGACAACCTTCACTGCAATTCATGTGCGAGAAAAACCTACCTGGATTCATTACACCCACGTGAAGAAATTTCCTGTTGTACCTTGGACAGTAACAACCATTTATAATGATGGACTAAAGCTGAAACTCAGCCATAAATCATGAATACTTTGTTATGCTTTGTTGCTTTTTGGCAGACTGTAGTAACTTTTGATGTAAATAAGTATGTAGCTTTGCCTGATGCAGTAGCTAATCATACTGGAATAGGAGATTGCTGTGTGAGGAGGTACAACAATTACACTTACCATTTTTAGGGGTATATTCTAGTAATTGGATAGAATCAGGCCAGTGTACCTTGTATAATATTAGTACACAATGAGAACAAATAGGTTCACCTTTAGGAAAACCCCTTTCTTAGGTAGCAGTCATAAATCAGTATGATATTTATGTGGAGTCACACTTTACAGGACCAAGCTTTGGCCAGTTTAATAATACTACCAATTGGACCAGAATTACTGCCATTCTACAAAACATAGCATTGCTCAATGGCATGACTATTTGTTTGTAAGTCATACTAACAATTCCAACACGAGCATCACGACTAGCTATGATTTGCCAGATTACTTTTGGTGGTCGTGTGGAAATAGAATAGCCCTTAAACAACTACATGGAAATTGGACAGGTCAGTGTACTATGGGGTATCTTGTTTCACCTCTACAAGTTATAAATCATATTAGTTTAATTACAGGAATCCTTAGAGGAATTTGGAGAAACCAGTTTAGTCGAAGTATACCTTCTAATCCTCAGACTAGATATAATACAGGCTTTCACAGCTTTGTCAGAGCTTTATTCTCAACTTCAGGAATAGTACACTTAGAAAAAGCAATAGTGAACATCTCAGCAGAGATGGAAATAATTGCAAACTATTTGGAATTATTTGCAAATAAATTATTATACATTTTTGATATGGTATTAGATATGATCGCTCAGTACAAATAGGACAAGTTGGTATGTTGATAAATACCAGTTGTTTTACTTATATAGATCAATTAGGACAAATAACAACAGATATACGTACAATCTGGCAGCATGTAAAAATACTCCATGAAGTAACAAAGGATGATAATCTTGGTCAACTGACTTATGAGAGACATTTACGTCTTAGCTCCCTAATCTAAATAGGTTGAAACAATTATTCACGGGAATCTTGTTGTTAGGAAAGATAATTTTGTGTACACGCATATTTAACAAGTGCTTTTTGTGGTGCTGTCAGTGAACCACAATGTCTTATGATGATTGGAAGAGATATAAACTGAGATAGTAAAAAGAGGAACATATTTCCAGAGAATAAACACATGATAATTTGTGAAAGAATTCACAAAACTAAAAAGAAAGGGGGGATTTGAAACCTAAGTGGTGCATAGCAAAAGGTTAACCACAAGTAATATTGTAACAAGATGTGCAGGTAAAAGCAAACAAGATAGTGGAGCGAGAGAGATAACATGCGCAAGCAAAAGCAAGCAAGAGAGCAAGTTTTAACGAAACTTGCAAACTGCTAAATTAGCTAAAAACAAGTTAGACTGAAAGACAAAAAACAGAGAGCAGGTGTTGAAGACAGAGGTAAAAAAATTCAAATGTGAGGAAAACTACAGAAGTCTTCATCAAAAGATCACCATAAGACTGATGACCACTACAGAAGGAACTGACACGTGCATGAAAGCAACCAACTGTTATAAAACCATAACACAACTTTATTCAAATATGAGTATGTTAATGATATATTGTAATCATGACATTGCATGGATGGACTTTTAAAATGTAACTGAAGGCTAGAGAAGATTGAGTGAGTCTTGTAGCTGGGGGACCCCCTCAGTCCCAGGATTGAATAAACAAATACCTGCTCTGTAGCCGAGTTGACTCTAGAGTTTTATTTTCTTGCCTAGTTTTGGGCATAACCTCACCCAATGTCGGTGATCGACTTCCTTCGGCACTGATCAGTACCAGGTGATTGATTGGGTATCTGAGATCGTCCAGGAGACAGATGAGAGGTGGACCGGGGAGCCCATAGGAAAAGGATCACTGGACATGGATGCCCAGAGGGGGACAGTAAGGGAAAGTCAGGAAGGGTCTCGGCAAATCTGACTGGTGAGTACAACTTCAGGGAGTAAAACATGGCAGGATGCCCAGAGTGGACAACAAAGGAAAGTCGAAAAAGGGTCTTGACTATGGGGCTGATGATCCCAAAATACCTCCAAAGGGTCCTTTGGGAGAATGTTGAGATGGTTTGCGCATTCTCCCAAAGTAATTGAGGATATGGATGCCCAGAGGGGACAATAAGTGGTGCCAAGAAAGGGTCTAGGCAACTCATGCCCAGAGGGGGCAATACGATGTTAGTTTTAGAAAGGATTGGTTGAAGGGGAATGTGGAGAAATACGGTTAAGGTAAATAGCAGAGGGAGGCTATATGATAAGGAAAGAACAGTGAGGACTGGGATGTTCTCCACATTCTCCTGTCTTCAAAAATCTGCAGTGTAATACAGTGCCAGCTACAAGTCTTTTTAATTCCCAGCTTCCAGGAGAAGGAAAACAGGCAGGTATTGTTCCTACATCCCCACTCCTCCCTGGGTTATTATGAAGCCAGAATTGAGGATTTGGGTTTGTCTGCTTGCTTCTCAGGACTTGAGATGGTTTCTCTATGGTGAGGAATGCAGAAGCCAGGTGCGGATATTCAGGATTGGCAGCATGGGCTGGGAACCTGTTGGGGAGCTGTGAGACTCAGCCGAGGCTGTGCCCAACACTGCCACCCCCATGGGCAGGGGCCTCCCCAGCCCCATAAGGCTGGCAGGATGTTCCGTTCACAGGTCCATTCCTGCCGCACCGTCAGCTGTATCCACCCACTGAGCTGTGGTGGCACCTGGTGCTTTACTGAGTTTGTGGTGCTTGGAGAATGGCCCAGATATACTTCGGGGGTGCATTTAAACACTGTGGCTTGACAGGCACCAGCTTTGATGTACATTGTAAGATACAGGGAGCAGCTTTGGCGTGCAGTGTAAGGCATCACCAGGGAGGTGAGTGATTTTGCAGAGAGTTTAGCAGCTGTGGGAAGTGTTATAGATGCATAATGTAATGGTTGGCCCTCACAATTAAGGGGTGAATATTATGTATATGTATAGTGATGTTATTGTAATATGTCCTCCCATAGTCCCCTTTCCCCTCTCCCTTGTAATAGCCTTAGTAGTCGGGACATTCGGAGAGGACCAGCTTGTTACCAGGAGGCATGGTGTAACAACACCTGACTTCCAATCAAGATGTAATAAAGTAATCTCCACCAATAGATGGTGGAGAATGATTTGACTGACAATACTTTGGGAGGCACTAAGGATATAAAAGGCAGAATATCAATTTTGTAGATGAGCATATGGCTGACAGCTATGGAGACTCCCAGTGGTGAAATTTTTCCTTATTCAGTCATTTGTTGTATATTTTTGTTAAAGTTTAATAAACCTTTTAAAATTTTAAAAGTGAGAGTTGTTTCTCACAGAAAGGTGAGAGCCCACACACAGCAGGAACAGGGCCTAGAGAGGTGGCCAAGTGGGTCCCTGCAGGAATTGGATAGAAAGGAACCTCAGGTATATGAAAGATGCGAAAAAAGGGACGAGGAAAACATTAGATATGGCTTGTTAAAGGTGTCAGGATCTGCTGTTGTGCTGGATGCTCACCACACTGGAACCCTTATTGAACTGAGAGGTGTGTTTCCTGGTAGACACAGGAACTTCTCAAAGTAATTTGTATTTTATGCCAAAGGGGGGAAAATTGTGGTAATGTTCTTTTTATAAGTAAGAAAGATGAGTGCAATTTGTGTAAAATAACACAGGGATGCCCGTGAGAGTTTGGTGAATGTAAGAGATGGGTTTGAAAACATGAGTTTCTGATTATTCCTAATTGTGATTATGGTTTGCTAGGAGGAGATTTGAAGACTGGAGTTGGGAATACGAGGTAGTGTTGTGAGGGATGATGGGGATACTAGTGCTCTTGTGATATAGAAAACTGGATCTGGAGCATCTCCACATTACTCTAAGGCAACATGGATGACTGGTGTCTAAAAAGCAATACCCTCTTCCAAGGGAAGGAAGGAAGGGGTTGCAGACTGTAGCTAAATCTTGGTTAAAGGCAGATCTTTTGGAGCTGTGTATATCTCCTTATAACACTGCTATCCTGTCAGTTATGGTGCAGGACCTGAGAATAGTAGGTGGGACTGTTGAGCCCAGGCACTCCATGGTCCCAGATCCTTGTACTGCCTTGAGCCAGGTTCCCTCCTCACATTGCTAGGAATATCAGGGGAATGGGAAGGGAAGCCACTGTAAAAGTGTTCCATTTTCTTTCTGCAGGGGAGGCTTGGAGTGTCTGAAGGTGTGCTGGTTTTGCATTGGAGCCACCATGGAAGTGATTTTTTTTTTTTTTTTTTTTTTTTCTTTTTTTCTATTTTTTGAGAGGAGCTGCTGGGCGCTTCCTCTGTGCCTCATAAAACCAATCGATGACTAGTTCTGAATATTGACACTTTGTTAAACCACTAGAAAGCTGAACACACGTCTGTGAACACACATGTTAAAAACAAAGAGACCCCAGGAAAAGCTTTCTTTTCCTTCCAGTCTTGAACAGGTGACAAGGCTGGCCTGGCCTACCTCACGGCCAGGCCAGGCTGGGTAGGCCCTGCTGGGGGGCTGGGCCCCTTTCCGGGGAGCCTGCCGGGCTGGGCCCCAGAGTCTGCAGGGCAGGGGGAGGAGAGGAGGCCATTGGCTTCTGGGTCCTAGACTGGCCGCTGAGATCCTGGCCCTCCCCCCAGTGCGGCCACCACAGAAGACCCCGGAGGCGGCCCTGCAGCCCATGCAGCGACTGACTCCACAGCTGGAACTGAACACAGCTAAAACAAAAGAACAGCCACGCAGCAGATGCTGACACAGCCCCCAGCGCAGCAGCTGAAGAAACCTCTATTGTAGAACAGCTCTGACCAGCAGGGATCACGTTACTATCTCCAGGTCCTGGGATAGATATTAATTCTTTCAGTGCAGAGATGAGACCTACAGGCATCAATCCTCTCTCAAGCGAAAGAAAAGGACCGAATGAAGACACATAGAGAACAAATATGGAGACACCCAAGTCAGTAATGAGTCAAATCCCAGATGGAAGGTGAATGAGAAGATGCCTTAATTTTAGGCTGAAAATTCTTTAGTAAGCCATGGTGATGGACTGTGATACACTGAAATATCCCTGTAACTCATTGAAAATATGAGGGGATGAATTGTTCAAACTGTAGATATGAGCAAAAGCATTTGTGCTGAAGCAGACAAATGTTGAAATAGCTGTGATTCAATAAGAAGTTTGAACAGAGAGAGAGAAGAGTGATGAAGACTCTTTGCCCCCAGGGAAGAAGACCTCTGTTCTCAGACATTAACATGATCTCAGGGATAGATGAAGAGAACTTTTGCTTTTGAACAACTCATCCTTGAAACAGTACCCCATAAGTTGACAAGGTCCATAAAAGCAGCTGTGGGAAGGCTGCCAAAGATGGGAGGGACTTCACAAATGAAGATTACTGAGTGGCTGTTATTTATGGAAATTAAAACCACAAGAAAATTGTTTCACATGGAGAAGTCTCCATGGCATATCAAAAGAGACTCTTCTCTCTAGGTGAATTGATAAAAGACTATTCTAGAAGTGGTAAACTGACTGAAAATTTTTGGTTTTGTCTCTTTGCATTATCAGTGGGAAGAAAAGGAGGGTGTTGGTATGGGTAGGAGAAGTGTTCTGAAGGTTTTATTCTGATTCTTATTTTTTTTTTAGTTTCTGTTAATAAAGTTTTCTTTATACCATTTTAAAGGTTTAAGCCTGCTTTGCCTTCCTCCTAATTATATCTCACAGCAGGAAATGAGTAAGTATATTCTAGGGGGTGCACTGGCATTTGGCCAGCACTGAGCCCACCACAGAAGGGAAGGCAGAAGTGATAGAGAGAAACATTGAATATTTTAAGGCGTATTTTGACTGAATGCTTGCAGTGTGTTGGCCAGAGAGGGTCCAGGGAACCTTGGAGGTGGTGTTGCCCAGGACTGAAGGGGAGCTGTAACAATTTTTAGAATTAACAAGGTGTTGCAGGACCTGGATTAAGGACTTTTTTCCTGCGGCTTTTTAACCAAAAAAATAGTCCCAATAGATAGTCTCAATGTTGTGTGCAAATTTTTATTATGGATAGTAGTGTACATAAGCATTCAGACTCAATCCTGTTAATTTTTGTTGTCATGGGGTAGATTTTAATGTATCTATCCCAAAGTAAACTGGTAGGAAAATGCACAAATGCCAGAGGTTGATGTTCAAAAATGAGACGAAGGAGTCTTTCAACTTATTGCATATAATATGTTTGGCTCTTCACAAACATTAAAATGAATACTATATGTGTTATGTTGGAAAGTTATGCTGTATTAATATTTTTAAGTAGTGTGGTAAATATAGTTTTTAGCATATAGCTAATATTAAAATAGAAACTATGTGATGTAAGATAATTTTTGTAACTAGCTCACATAATATGCATTTTTCACAATCCCTTGAAGCATCCCCCTTTAAAAATAGTTCTCCCGCCCATGTCCACTGCCTTCACAATCCCATATTTAGAAATCATTTGGTAATGGATGCAATAATTGCTGAAGTGACTATGTGAAAAATGCGTATTATAGGATTGGCTCTTTGCAAATATTAAAATGAATCCTATATGTGTTATGTTGGAAAGTTATATTGTATTAATTTTTTTTGTAGTGCTGTATTAATTCTTTTAAGTATTGTGGTAAATATAGTTTTAGGCTACAGCATAATATTAAAATAGAAATAATGTAATGTAAGATATTTTTTGTAACTAGCTCAAGGAATGGGTAAGATGATAAAGAAATTCTTCGCATAGAGATAACAGCAAACAGACACCAAGATCTCAAGAGAAGAATTATTGCCTCCTTATCAGGAAAAGCCAGACTTTGTGGGGACTGAGATGATTGATTTACAAGATCAGTGGGGGGAAGCTGACAATAAACAGAAAAATTCCTAGTTTCCAAGGAATGTTTACATCATGTATGAGATATATGAATATGCAACAGGCTATTGCTTTTAAAGGTTAATCCTTTGTTAACAAAATGTGCTCTGTGGCAGAACAAAGCACCCGGACGTCTGTAATTCTTTGGTTTTTATTGTCTTTTATTGTCCTAACTTTGATTGTCCAAATTCTTATTGTCCTAATTTTTATTACTAATTTATTACTATTAAACTTCTAAAATTTTAACACAAGTGATTGGTGTTTTTCACAACTAGAAGCTCCTCTGGCCACCCTGCCAGCCGGCATACTACTACTAGAAGATATTTAAGTCCTCTTGCCCAAGGCATCTCAGCAAAATACACCCAACATCTCTGGAAAGGACGTATAGCTCAAGGTAATTTCTCTGCATTGCAATCATCTCCTTTGTAGTCTTCACTCTTAACTTTAGCCAGGCACCCCTCAGCAGCTCGTTTTGCTAAAACAAAAAGACCCCAGGCAGTTCATTGTGAAGAATGTCTCTGATAATCCTTGAGAGTAGTCCCAATATTTGCAGAGTCAAAGCTCCTGGCATCTACTGTTTACTGTCCTTTGTAACTCAATTCTTTCCTCTTTTCTCTGTCCCACCAGCTTTAATTATCTCCAACTCCTCTGGTGGAAAAGACAGCACCACCACCACTTCCTCCCTCCCCCTGGCAGCAGCTGAGTCACAAGGGAGCAAAGGGGGATCCCAGTGACCTCTGGCAGAAGTGCTGCTTTCTGAACATCTACATTGGCCAGTTGATTACCTATTGTCTCTTCTGAGCGATCTGCCTGATGTCCCCTAATATGTTTCATTTCTACCTCTTTTGGTAAATTTACCACCTCAAACAGGCGCGTAATTGAGCTCTGATGAACTAATGTCGTTCCTTGCAAGTTAACAAACCTCTTTCCTCCCAGCTTTCCAAATGCATGTACCATCACACATGCATACTTGGAAGCTGTAAATATTGTCACCACCTTTCCTTGATACACTTTGCAGGCTTTTATTAAGGCATACCATTTTGTGCTTTATGCTGCTTATGCACATGGTACCTTCCCCCACTTCTTGCAATTCCCTCCCCTTTAGTATACCAGATAACTGATATACTACTCCTCCTACTATCCTTGAAGATCTGTTAATAAACACCTTTTCCCCATTTGGCAGAGGAGTCCTCTAAATCTTCCCAAGCTTGAGTCTGTAGATCTGTTACCTGGATACAGAGACAAGCCTCCTTTAAGGCTCCTTTCTTGGGACCAGTTAAACAGGAGGTTGGGTTCTCTAGTCTATATCCTCCTGTTCCATTTCACACTGAAAGAGCCTAGTGCCAGTCATCCACCCAGAACTTTGTGCCAGACTTTAACAATCCTGTATTCAGTTATCATCAAAGCTGTGGCTGCACAACTCTGCAGACAACAGAGCCTCAGTTATCATTAGAGCAAACAGTGGGGCCAACCCCTTGCTTTGTGTTATAAATGAAAAATGAAAAATAGCCAATTTTAATAAAAAAATTAAAATAAAATTTATTTCGCGACCGTAATACAGTCCCAACAGCCAACAATCAATCGGACAGTGTACCACCCTTGGAAGGTGAGCTGGGTGGACGTAGATTTGGCCTCTATCACACCAAATCCCCCTTGTCCACACTGGCTGTTCCGAGGTCGTGGTTCTTATACATTTTAATTTGCCCAAGGCAGAGTCCTTTTGTCTCCCTTTAGAAGTCTTCATATTCATGTTCGGTCTTTTCTTTGGTCCAGGCTGCACAAAGCCTTCCTCTGGGAATTGATCAATATGTTTCCCTGATTCCAGGAATCTGGCATTCAGACGGCAGGTGTTGATGGCTCTGGTTATCTCCGATGTGTATCTCGTCCGGGCCATCATCTCCTGGGTGTCACTGGACACATGCCTTTGTGAATGCCCATCTCCTGTACAGCCGAAGTTCTCTTCGAATGCAAATGTTGTGGTGCCTCCTTGCCCATTTGCTGCAGTTTCGCCATCCTGGGGAAAGATTTCTCCCCCCCCGCCTTTCTTTCCAGCAGTTTGTTTCATACCTATATTTTATACATCTTTTATTTCCACGAATTACTAACCATATTTCTAACACTTTGCAAATATTTTTGCACTAGAATTTCTTTGGCACAGCCAAGAGGACCACACAACCAGAGGACCACACTGCTTATTATTCTGGGTACCTTTAGCATAACCTAAACTTAGTAGAAATAGCCTATGCATTTTCTCTGCTCAACATATTCCTTCACCATCCCTAAGTCTCGGCATGGGACCTCCAGAAAAGCAGTATTTCCAAAGAGTATTTCCACATTCATTAATAATTCACATAGGAGAAATCAGTCTTTGCAACCAGTCCATATAAAATTCCAATTCCTCTTCTGGGCCTGGGAGAGCTAAAGCTGGGGCATTAATCAACCTTTCTTTTAATTTTCTTGCAATATCCTATAATCCTAAAAATTGTCACAGTTCCCCTTCAGTCCTGGGTGTTATAGATGAGTAATGTGATGGTTGACTCTCACAATTAAAGAGCGAATATAAGTATATGTTAAGAGAAGTTTTGTAGATGTATAGTTATGTTTCCCTTCCCCCTTGCATTGTTATCATGGGATAGCCTTAGTAGTCAGGTCATTTGGAAGGGACAGCTTCTTACTATGGTAGTATCTGACCTCAAATCAAGATGTAAGAAAGTGATCTCCCCCACTGGACAGCAAAGAAGGAGTTGATTGACAAGACTTTGTGATGTGCAGCGGCGGCGGCTGACCTTAAAGGGCGTCCCGGCTAGCTGCGGCCAGCACCGCCGGCAGCACGGGGGCACTCTCCCGCTCCGGGGCTCGGTCAGGGGAGTGCCTAAGGCTTTCGCCTTAAGGGACGAGGATCCGCAGCTAAGAGAGAGAGGGCTGCTAACCCACAGGAGGCAAATGAAGAGATGGACTCCAGCGGTAGTGCAGTCTGGGCTTAATGTCCAGGGGATCCGGACTTGCCTGGGGAATAAGGCTTGATCCATTTGGAGGGGACCCACCTCAGGCCTGAAGGAGCGGACACGCAAGGGTATCCCCTCCCCCAGGTAACTAAATCAAAGGACCCCTCCTTCTTCCAGGTCTCCGGATCCTTTATAAGGACTGGAGGCCTGTCCCTCGGTTGCAGCTTGTCATTGTGCCCGAAGTGACGGATTATGGGTGGATTTAAATTATCAAAAGAGCAGTTCAGGAAGTTGATGGTATAAAGTGCTCTTGCGAGTCGGACCTGGGGAGGCTCCATCTTCACTGCCGAACCTTGATGTTGTAGGACCTTTTTCAGGCTCTGTTGGGTCCTCTCCACCACAGCTTGGCCTGTCGGGGAATAGGGGATGCCGGTCTTATGCTCTATTCCCCATTACTGTAGGAAGCTCCTGAATTCCCTGGACTTGTACGCTGGGCCATTGTCTGTTTTGATTATTTTTGGGATGCTCAAAAATAATGGAGAAAAGCTGGGTGTGTAGCTGTAGCCAGAGGCACACTGGCTAACCATAACAACTCTTCTTATATACTCTTTCTATTGCATCAGTCAAATGCATATTCATAAATGATTATACATATTCAAACATTTCTTTGAACTAATTTCCATGTTCCAGGAATTTTTTAGCATGGTCCTTCCTCTGATCCACCTTTTTAGATCATGTGCAGTAATCTTGGATGTGGTTTTTGAGGGTCATGTGTCACCTCCTCTCAATGGCCCCCTGTTCTGTGGTTTCAGCAGGTGACAGCTATTGATATGCGAAGTGTCAGTAGCAGGGGTCCTCATCATGCCCGTTCCTCAAATGTTATTTGACCATGCAGACAGTTTAGCTATTTCAGTGATTGCAAGTTAACCACAGGTACTCAAACTCAACATCAGCTAATTCACAAATCTGAGTTATTTTAATTATTGTCAGTTAGTTATGACAGTAAAAGCATTAATTATTATTGTGAAATACAAAGCTGTGTTTCATGTCAAGTACATACAGGCAACATGTGTATTTGTGATTGTGATAAGAATTGTGATGCAAAAATTGGGAATAGAAATTGCTGAGAAAGCTTATGAGTACCCGTATAAATACCTGTAAACCTCAACTATTGGTGTGCAGTTGGAGGGAAAATTTCCCCCACTGTACCCAGCATTGTATTGCCCATACTTTAACATATTAATGAATAAATTGATTGCTGCTTGAATATTGGCCTAGTCAAGCTTCTAACTTATAATACTGTTTCACAACTATAGCTACTTCTGCAAAAGTTAACATTATATTATAATGCACAGCATATAGCATCCAGTTTAATATTTGCAAAAGCCAAAACTGTAATATATGTTTATCACACTGCAAAATGCTACTTACTGGTGAGATTTGCCAAGACCCTTCTAAACTCTCCTTTATTGCTGCCTCCTGGCATCCATGTCCTTTCCTATGGGCTCTTCATGGACCCTCCCTGGTTAACCTCTCCCTAAAGTCCCCTTCATGGGCCCCTCTGGTCTGTCTCTCATCTGTCTCATGGACAATCTTGGGTACCTAATCTATCGCCCAGTGTTGTGTTGCACTAAATAGTTTATTTAGTTGTTGCTTTGCATTGGGTGATTAGGAGTTTGCACTGAACAGTCTTTATATTGCACTGAATAGTTGATATCACTTGGTTTGTTCTTTCCCCCATCACATGGTCTTTCCCCCACCCACCCCAGTACCCCTTGGTGGTCTCTTCTGGGGTTACCCCTCCCCTCACCACTCCTCACTGGTATCCCATTGGCTGTGGACCTCTTTCTCCGCCCCCCATTCCCCCATGTTAAAAGTCCCCTGCTGCTGGGGAATGGCCTTTTTCTCCAATGTGTTTGTCTACCTGGTGTGTCTCTTGGAATAAAAAGAGAGAACGTTTCCCATGTGGAGAAGAGCACTTCTCAATCTTTTGCTTTCGTCTGTGTAAGATGGTGTGGGCTAGGGTCAGCAGCTAGCTGGAGTGGACCCAAACAGCCCATCCGAGACACAATTTTACAGCCTGGTGCTGGCCATCTGGTGCCAGCTATCTAGTGCCAAAGGGAGCTGATCACCAAAACTGGGTGAGGCATGCCTCCAGCTCTTCTTGCCACGTGCTGGACCCAGAGAGTGGACGGATCCTGGACCGAGCCTTCAATTGTCAGGAGAATGCACAAAACACCAGAAGTTTATTTTCTGAAGGGAGACAGAGGAGTCCTTCAACATTCTTTGAATAAAGGGAGAGAGGCCACTGGGGCACATACCCATGGATCTTTTCTCTCTCGAGGTTTTGGAGGATGCAGCCTCCCTTTTTTCCTAAACTCCCCGCTGCCTGTTGACCTCTTCCTTTCCCTATTGGCTGAGGTACTAGGAAGGTACAGCCTTCCCAAACTGCCTGCCATATATCTCCTCCTGAACCTGTAATTTTACACCAAAGTTCAGAAGTTCAGACCTTGTCTATTCAGGAGCCAAACTATCAGGGCCTGGTAACAAACCTGCTAAAGTCAGTAGCAACATTAGGACCCATCTGAAAGACATTAACACCCATAACCTTCACCCACCAATCTATTTGTAAAGACATTAGCACACATCTTTCCTCTCAAAACTTAAATTTTTACGAAGTTCAAACTTTAAAAATGGTGACTTTTAAGATGATTCTGAAAGTAATGAGTGTGTCTTTAATAAGTCTGTGTAAGCCTGCTTGTTGGTAAAACCAGAGACTGATAGGTAAGAAAGGAATGTTACCAGTTTATGAAGAAATATTGCTCAACCAAGGCCATATTAAATTGCTGAATTTAAAGACGATGAACAAAAGAAATGGGTGTGGGGTGGATGGTGTAATATGTTAAGGGGGTCCTGTAGTAAGCAATTCAAGAAATCCATACTCCTCGAGTACCACAGCCAGTGTGGAAAGAGAGAGGGTGATACAGCCAGGAAAATAGGATTAAAAGGAGGCTTCATCCTCCAGTAATTTGAGAGACCCCAGGAAAATCCCTCATGGCCTCTCCCTTTATTCAAATAAAGTTACAGGAATCCTCTGTCTCCTTTTTGGACATAAACCTCTGGCATTGTGAATTTTTCCACACAATTCTATTGGGTTTGGTCTTGGGGTTGATTTTTCTAAGAGCCAAGTTGGAGATCCTGTTTCCTTTATGTCTTGGTTTAATACAATTTAAGAGGAGGATGGCCTCAAATGTCTTCTTCCCCTTACGGTTTTCATCAATCCCTTTCCACCAATAAGCAGAAATGAATACAAGTAGGTACACAAAGTGAAAAAATAACAGTCTACTGAAATAAATGAATGGGGCAGGAGATCTTTCTCCTTTTTAATGCCTTTATTAAAAAGAATCAGCTCAGGTGGGGAGAAATTGATGGGTTGCGCCCACGCCGCCGCTGCTCCCAGGAGTGGCATGAAGGAGGAGGGTGATGATGATGATGCAGCTGTGTCTGCTGGTGTGCAGGCAGAGCTGGGGCTTCTGTCCTCACGGGAGATTAGGAGATTCCGCTTTTTCGGTTTAACATTTCAGGTCCTTTCTCTAGTTAAGATCTTTTTAGGTTAGAGTGAGAAGTAAAAAGGATCTTAGCAGGTACTGGATTAAGTTCCTCGTCCTTAGACATCACTTTGGTCTCTTAATTCTATGTTGGCTCGTTGTTTTTAGGGGTTTTCCTGGAAAACTGCAAAATTTGATGAAATGTATTCTCATCTGCATACTAGCTCTGATGCGACTCCCCTGCGCTGCTACCTGCGGGGTCTGGTGTCACTCCCTGGCAAGCATCAGGGGGACAATGGCTAATTACCAACCATTAACAGGTAATTGAAGAAGAACTCTAAACAATAGGTGGCTGCAACATGAAGCTAACTTAACAGCAACTGGTTCAACTTGTTTTAACTCTGCAACCTTAAAAAAAATAGATAACTTTTTATTCATAACATCTACTGCCAGCAGCAACTAAACTAAACAGCAACGGGCAAAAATTAACAGTAATAGTCACTAGTTAAAAACATGCTGAAGTCTTAGGGACTCCCAGGAACAAAGAAACTCAAAATGGCAGAGTGATCCCTTGCCCCAGATGGTGGTCTCCACAGCTGACTCTGTGTGTGAAGACAAAGGAAAAATGGTGGCAGCCATCCCCCTTATCTCTCCAGCAGTGGCAGCCCCATTGGTGAAGGTGGCCGACACCTTCTGGTGGCTGATACTCAAGGACTAGAACTTGTGGAGGGATTTCTCCTCTTGGCAGAAGACGGTAAGGCAAGGCAAGGCAGCTGGGCTGGTGCTTCTCTATGTCTGTTCGCGTCGGCTGGGCACTGCTGGAGGCTGCAGCGGACTGGACAGAGCGAGGCCACTCCACTCCTCTGAGCGCGGGCTGCGACTGCAGGCAAGTGTTGCAAATTTACTTTGAAACACTTTTTGATTGGGAAACAGAGCTTCTTGAGTTGCTACTGTCGCGAGTACTGACAAGCAGCAAGAAAAAACCAAGCAGCAAACCACGAGGCCAGAGACAGAGCTCCTCCTTTGCACTCTGACTTTAAATTATCCAGGCGCTGCTCAGCCCCAGCCTCTGTTCCAACCTGCAGGCTCTTAAAGAAGCAGTAGTGATTTTTTGACACGGATCAATACAGATGACAATAACATTTTGGGTTACCCAGGACACTCTGCACGAAGACATTGCTTATTGTTTGTGTTTGCTTTTACACCATTTATGGTAACTACAGGTACACAGTGTAGTAAGTATTTATTATTAAAAATAAGGCTATAATTTGTTCCTATCTCAGAAGAGTTGGATTGTCAGTGTTCTAGCATTTTGTACATTTTGGGGAGGTAGGGGAATGGAGTATGTGGCATGTATTCTTAAACCCCATACCTGGGGCTTTTGCATACTAGCTACAGAGGAAGGAGCAAGGGTTTTCAGCTATGGCAACCTATGTGAACAAGATCCATCCCTAAGTGCGTCCTGTTAGTTCCCTAAAGGGGCCTAAAGGGATTATGGGGAACAGTAGTACTATGTGGTTTGAAAAGACAGGTGTCTGCTAAGGAAGGTAGGAGCCTCCCTTGAAATGGAAAATGTAAACCCCCTTCCTCTGAATTGTGATAATTTTGAAATTAAAAGGCTCTCAGGCAAAGATATGGGAATGGGAATAACTGTTCTTTACTAGGAAAAAAAAAAAAAAAGCAATAGTTAAGGGATACATGGAATAAATAGACTCCGCAACCTGATGTAGTTATGAAGTGGGTATGTATGTCAGTGCCTGGCACAAGCGAGATAGTTCTTGTGAAAACTTGTGCCCCAAGCCTCAGTCTGACACACATCTTTATTCACAAATATGTTCCATATGCAATACATTGCACAATCTTTCATTCATATTCAACCCCTGGGCCTGCCTGTCCTCAACTTGCATGCTAAATAGGTCCACGCCCTTCTGGGCATACGTGGTTTGCTGCAGTGGTCGCATGGGGGTCTTTCAGTGGTCTCTGAGGCTGAAGATTGTGAGGCTGATGATTGAACTTTTGAACTTTTCTCCTTTAAGCGTGCAGTTTTGGTCCTTTGGTGCTTATCTATGTCTGTCAGTCTTGATAAGCTTGGAGACAGAGGAGCTGTCTTTATCTGGGTTCTTTGCATCCCTTGGTCTCCGCTGGTATTGTTCTTTGTGCAGGAAGCTTCAGAAATTTGCATTTTCCTATGCCCTTTGTAGCATGGCAGAGGTTTTTAAAGTAAGAGGTTAAAATTCAACACATAATTCTACAAGCAAAAGTTTAAATGTTTAATTAATTTTGTTAACTCAGGTGTATTCAAAAAAATTTCTATTTCAATAGTACAAGCAAAAAAAAAAAAAGAAAAAACCACTGACAAGAGTCAGAATATGACCTGACACCCTGTGGGTCAGGGTGCTGGTAACAGTCTTATTATATGGTGGCTACAGTCCTTCTGGAGAGGCAGATGTGGTTCTCTTGAAGAGTGATCCTGTAGAAGGCTGTTGTTTTCTTCTGAAGGTCTAGTAGTGGTTTAGATGGGCCTGGTCTTCCTCTGGGAATTCAGTAGAGAAGAAAGCTGCTCTTTTGGGAATCTAGTGGGAAAAGGCTGCTTGTGGTCTTCCAAATCTCTGATTATATCTAGGTAGGAATGGTTGGCTCCTCTCTCTGGGTGGAGCTTCTCACAATGGGATGATGTAATTTTATCAGTCATGCAGTGAGACTCAATAGACTAATAACAGCTATCTCCCCAGAGGGAGGATTAGTTGTAGAAGAGATAATGAAAACTGCCCAATTAACAGAACTATATTAATTAATTAACAGAAATTAACAGAAAACTACCCCACCCCTAACAGATAGGAATAGAATACACACCCTTATTTCTAACCTAAGACATACTAGTTTGGCCTGTAATTAAGTTAAATTTCTTCATAATACCTTTTATGCGGCCTATGTTTTGGATTTATGCCAAAAATAGGGTTTATAGCACAGGCATATTTTAGTTACAGCCCCCTCGTTATTAGGGTCAGAATCTTAATCTGAATCCCAAGGACAAACAAAAAAAAATTAAAAAATTAGATCCCACACCACATTTTCAAGGTCCAAATGGTTATTTTTCAGACTTAACTCTGAGTTTTTCAGACACAAACACTATTTTTATGACATAATCCACACAAAGAGGGAGAACCGCATACATTTTAAATCATCAGAACCTGGTTTGGGGAGAACAAATAGTCATTTTAAAGTCTAAACCCACATTTTTAGACTGTAAGATTGCTAAAATTTGCTAAATTTCTAAAAGGCAATTAATAACTGCCAAAGTCTATGCTTTTAGAGTTCAAAGACATATTTAGACGGCCCAAAGCATTATTTTTAAGGCTGAAGGTCCAAAGCCGCATTTCTGAGTCCAAAGGCTCATTTTTGCTCCCAAACCTTCCTTTTTAGTTTTCCAAAGCCTCAATGTTAGGGACCAAAGCCCCTCTTTAAAATTCAGTCTGCAATTTGGCTATCTCCAGTCCTTCTTTTAAAATTTCAAAGACCCATTTCCTCATGCATTTATGAGTAAATTAGGTCCCAAGGCACTATGGGGCAGGGGAGGGCAGGGAGGGGGTGAGAGTGCTCATCCTTCCTTCTCTGTGATGGTGTGGGTGTTCCCTGAGTCACACTGATAGTATAGGGATCAAATGTTTCTAAAATCATGGGATATTCAGGGGGGATTGGAAAGAAAGGCTGGGCATGGTAGGCCTTGGGAAAATGTTAGGGTAGGCCCTGGGAAAATGTTAGGCTTTACTGGATCATGCAAAACTGCCCCTGTGTAATCATTTAATGACTATGATAAATGATATGATTATTAAATGTGATGATTGTTTGGTAATTGGATATAATTACTGTTTAATCGTAACAAGAATAATGAGAAACGATGTTTGGGGGGATTTGATGGAAATTAAAAAATCCATGCTTGGATGAAATCAACGTATATAATAGAACAATATAAGTTTAATAATTAATATGTAGTTATATAATGATAAGGGTATAAAAACGTGTTCATCCCGAACCTGGGTCGGAGTCAGATTTGGGTCTGTACCCTTGACACCCAGAGCTCTTCAATAAAAGCACCTGCATATAATCACTCTGTGATTATGTGTTTCTGAATGCTAACAACACTGGGATGCATGTCAGCTATAACTGTCTGTCCATGGGTGGCTCATCTTCAATAGCTTTTTGGACAAGCTGAAAAATTTCTTCGTACCAGCTGTGACACTTGAGACAGGGAGCTGCAGATTTTAGAGGTTGTCAGGACTTTCTCCACTGAGGATCAACTCACTAGCATTTGGCAGACCTAGATGGGCTTCTGGGAGAGGCTGGAGCCCACCTTCATTATGCCCAGTGCTGCTTCTCCCGGCTAGCTGATGATGGGGCGGGGGGTGGTAGCTCGCCCCTTGAGCCCTGTTGAATCCCAGCTTCCAGTGATGGCGCAGCGTAAAACACAGAGCAGCACACTGGTCCCAGGGTAATTTTATTTGATGGTAAAACTTCCCCTCTTCTGCATGCCGGGACCCTGAACAGGGGGCATACAGGAGCTTATATGAGGGGGAAGGTCTCAGGGGAGCGTACAGTTTTTAACAAATCAGGAGAACTGGGAGTAAAAAACCAAGCGGGGTATGTATATATGTATAAACCAATACAAATTTTCAAGGGAGGAGAACATTTTCAGTAAACTAATAGAGTTTGGAGAAATAGAAACTGGCATCTAATAACAGGAAAAGAGACAAAAGTTCTGGGAAAAGGCAGGAACAAAAAGGAAAACAGCATACAGAAACTGCCAAATTACAAATCAAACAATAAACCTACTAATAAAACAAAAACTACACCACAAAAGCCCACCACCCTTGACGTGCAGAGACATCTGCAGACACCACAGCACTGTCGCCAGGGCCCATGCAGCATTATGGGACACAGCAGATGTCTTGTGAGTGTCTCCGTCCAAGGCTGCAGACAGCAGGGGCACATCTGCCAATGCCCCACAGCCCATGGGTTCTGGGAGAGTTGAGAGCAAGCAGATGCAGAGCACAGTCTGGCTTTCCAGAGTGAATGGCTGGCTGGGACACTGTGTCTGGCTACATCCAACAACAGCTCTTGCTGTACAAGGTAGGACAACACCCATATCCTTGTCATCCGCACAGAGAGGTGGGGAATCCCATAGCCCTGGAGCATAGACTGCAGTTCCTCTTGCCCTCCTCAGAGAGGAGAGCAAGAGGAACTGCAGGCTATGCTCTCCTGAGAGAGCAAGAGACCCACCCTAAAAGGCCCTGGTCCACTTTTAGGAGAGCACATCCAAAACTGAATGTGTTCAGGGATTGTTTCCACACAAAAGGTAACAGGACAGAAAGCTATTGCTGGTGTTTAGCTCCCCATGACAGCCTATGGCTTCACTTCTTGGCGGTGGAGAAGAATAACTAGGTTCTAAAGGGTCTTTGGTACCATCTTACCTATTAATTTTTTTCATGCTTCAAGCCTCCATTTTAGGGCCACAACCATAATTTCTGAGCTTCCAACCTGTTTTATCTTACCTTTTATTGCCTGTGGGACCTGATTCGGAAGGTCCAAATTTTAATTTGTAGGGTGAAGGCTCATCTGTAGTTCAAAGACTTCTTTAGAAAGTCCAAAAGGTCTTTCTGGAGTCCAAACCCTCTTTTTAGCTTCCATAGGTCTCCTCTCTGGCACTAAAACAAATGAGTCCCTGGACCCTCCAGATGAAGCTTTGGACCTTCCAAAAATAACTTGGAACCTTCAAAATGATGCTCTGAGCCCTTCAGATGAGTCATGGGGTTTGTGCCTAAACAAGGTCAGTTTGGACATAAACCAGAATCTTTTGGATCCTGAAAATGAAATTGTAGTTCCTAAAAACAAGACTAAAATATATAGATACTAAAGGAATAATCTTAAAAATGGGGTTTTACACCCTAGAAATAATTAGGTTTAGTTTCCAAATGAGACTTTTGGCATGAAGAACATAAGGCTTTGACCCTTCAGTGAGCCTAAAATGAGGCTTTGGATTCTAACGCACTCTCCTGAGAGGTGGATTCCAAAGAATTCTGGTGCTAAAAAGCCAGCAAGGATGAGCGAGCCAGGGTGACAGAGAAGCTGGGTGGGTGCCTGGCAGCCATCGAAGGTCCACCCAAGCACAGTTTCTGAAGATTTTTATTTGGTATTTCTAGTTCAGGGTCAGCTTGAGGCTGACCTTAAGGGCAGGGAAAATTAATTGGAAATGAATCCTAAGAATCTAGGTGATTTGCTACACAGGTCACATGGACACATTGTAGTACCTGGGAAGCATGGAAAAGAAACTCCCATCACTGTGAGTATACCAGCCAAAGCAGTGACCAGGCTCATAGCTCTCAGCATCCTTTAATTCCTCCAGCTGCTGCAGCTCCAGGAAGATTCAGGAGCTTGGCTGGTGAGTGAACTCTTTGCCAGGGGAAGTCCAGTGACTTCCATTTGTGAGAGGGGCCTGGGTTGTGGTAGCCACAGGGTTCTGTGGGCACAACAGGAGAAGCCCTCATGCAGCCTTGTGTCACAAAGGGGAAGATATGTGGCACCTGTCCAGGTCCAGCCATTGTGACTTCACCTGCCCAATACTGGGTATCCGCAGGAGCAGACCAGCAAAGATTGAGCTGGTCTCCAGGATAACTCAGCTCCTTTCTTTGCTACTTGCATGTCTGCATTTTTTCAAGCATTCTCTCTCTTTGGCATTGTCTACAAGCACCAACAAAATGATCCTGACAGTTGAAGCTGTTCTGTGGGTCACATTTTGGTTTTTTTAATTTTCAAGCTACATTTATTTTCTTTCTCAGCGGGAGACGGGTTTAGATCTGATCTGATCTTTCTGGAGGAGGGTCTGGATCCTTTGTCAGCCACAACTTTTCCATCTGTTCCTGAGAGGAGTAACGGCTTCAACAAGAAATAATTTCTGTAACAGTTTTGCCAGCAGCCTTGAACTTTGTGAATGCCCACAGGCAATGTGGCTGGTGCTTCATTCCTGAGTGTCAGTGCACTAACAAACTAGAGTGAAACTAGTGTTTCCTGAGAACAGCCAGACTGACCCAGGTGATTTTGGTTAGACACAGGAAAATGTGTTTGGTCACTCTGTCACTAGTGCACAAGACTTTGAAAGAGGACATTGCTCATAGAAAGACCTGACACCCATAGGTACTTGTTCTTTTCACATTACAATGAGAAAAAAGGAATTGATAATCCAAGGGTCTAGAGGGGAAGAAAGGTAGCCTGAGATCCAGAAATCAGAGTGGGAGTTTGTTGGACTTTAGTCAGACTAAACAGGGGGACAGACTGTTTTCCAAAACTGTTTCTATTCCTGTAGATGTCAATGGGCTGTTAGGCTTTCCCTAGTGTTTCTGTGACGACGGTTAGAGCTGTTGTCCTTGGTGCTCCTGAAGAGAACTCAACATTTGAATGTGCTTTCAAGCAACAATATTGTCATATCTCATCAAATATAATTTCCCTGCAGTGACAGGCATTGCTGAGGTAATGGCTCAGCCACAAAGGATCCTCTTTCCCCCAGAGGAGATTTGCATGGACTGGCAGCAAAGACAGAGACCTGGAGCAGGACTCTTCAACCTGGGCAATACTTGCTACATCAATGTCATCCTGCAGTGCCTGACATACACACCCCCTCTGGCTAACTACTTGCTCTCTCGTGACCATAGCCAGTTGTGTGAGTACTTTCAGGAATATTTCCTTTTAAATCTCTTGAGCACATCCTAAGGATTATAGAACCTGGAACTGTATTTAGGAGGATAGAAGCCCTTCTTTGTCAGCCCCATGAGCTTGTGTTCAAAGAAGAGGAAGCCATTGTTCAGTTGTGTGTGTCCACAGGTGACACAAGATCATTGTGTGTGTCCATCTTCAGGAAGGCACTTCAGGAAGGAAGCCTGGTATCTCTGTCCTTGCAAGTTAAACCCTCTTGGCTTATTGCACCAAAAACTTGTGACAATTTCTGAAGAATGTTTTCCCAACCCTGAAATATCCTGGGATAGTTAGAAACAGTTGGAACGGTTGGATAGATGGGCAGAGTTCAATAAGATGAAGTTTAATAAATCCAAGTGCTGTCCTGCATTTTGGCCACAATAACCCCCTGCAATGTTATAGGCTGGGGATGGTGTGGCTGGACAGTGCCCAGGCAGAGAGGGACCTGGGGGTACTGGTCGACAGCTGGCTGAACATGAGCCAGCAGTGTGCCAAGAACACCAGTGGCATCCTGGCCTGTATCAGTAATAGTATGGCCAGCAGAACTAGGGAGGTCATTCTTCCCCTGCACTTGGCACTGGTGAGGCCAAACCTTGAGTGCTGTGTGCAGTGCTGGGCCCCTCAGTTTAGGAAGGACGTGGAGACTCTTGAGCACATCCAGAGAAGGACAACAAAGCTGGTGAGGGGCTTGGAGCACAAGCCTTATGAGGAACGACTGAGGGAGCTGGGGTTGTTTAGCCTGGAGAAAAGGAGACTCAGAGGTGATCTTATCACTCTCTACAACTTCCTGAAAGGTGGTTGTAGTCAGGTGGGGGTTGGTCTCTTTCACCAGGCAGCAACTGATGGAACCAGAGGACACAGTCTCAAGCTGCACCAAGGGAAATATAGGTTGGATATTAGGAAAAAGTTTTTTACAGAAAGGGTGATAAAATTCTGGAATGGTCTGCCCAGGGAGGTGGTGGACTGACCATTCCTGGATGTGTTTAAAAAAATACTGGATATGGTACTCAGTGCCATGGTTTAGTTGAGGTGGTGTTAGGGCATGGGTTTGACTCGATGATCTTGAAGGGTCTCTTGCAACCTAGTGATTCTGTGTTTCTATGATTCTGTGACATTATCAGCTTGGGAGAATAGAACTTGTTCTTAGAACTTCAAGATCTTCATTAGGTTTCCCATTTCTAGGGATTGTGTGCTAACCTGAGGAGCTTCCCTCCCTCCCTCCCTCCCTCTTCAGGTCATCAGCAAGGCTTCTGCATGATGTGCATCATGGAAGCACACGTTAGGAAAGTCCTGCGCTCATCAGCCAATGTCATCTGGCCTAGGGCTGTTGTCAGAGACCTCAAATGTAAGTCATTTCAGATGCTTTGATAAGTTCTCTCCCTTTCTCGTAGGTGAGAACTACTAACTTCTTTCTTAGTCATAGGAGAAGAATTTGAGCCTGACATGGCCGGAGATGCTTATGAGTTCTTACGCTGTGCTCTTGAGGCCATGCAGAGAGCTTGTCTGAATGGAAGCAGCGAGTAAGCATAAGTAAATTATCTTTCCCATGTTCCCAAGCCACTGGACTTCTTGGATGTGCTCCCATTAAGAAAAACCTATGCCCAGGGCTTTCCAAACTAAACTCTTGGAGGAGGGGATAACTCTCCCTTGCCATTTATTTCTAGAGTGGACATCTCTTATCAAACAACTACTATCATCCATCAAATATTTGGGGGCTTTCTGAAATCCAGAGGTAATATTTCCACATCTATTGATCTCCTTGGCATTTTTTTCACCCTTCTGTCTGTCTGTGAAAAATGGCTGGTCCTGTAATTGGCATAATTGGTACCATGAGCATAAGCTGTCACCATAATTTAACTTCTTCACTCAGCATTTTGATTTTCCTTGCAGTCACATGCTTGAGGTGCCAAGCAGTTTCTGATTCCTACAAGGCTTTCCTGCATGTCCTTTTGGATATCAAAGTAAGAGGGCTTGCAGCTGTGCTTCAAGACATCCCAAGGCCACTTTCCTGATCCTAAGCATTTGTCTTAACAATGGATCCTGTGAGCACGAGAGAGCTTGGTGGTGGGTGGTTAGGAGAATGTACCTCCTTCTGCAGAGACCATGGCACTCATCTCCCCATTCTACAGAGGAAGCTCTGGGATGGCCCCAGCAACTCCTGGGACAAAAAAAAAAAAAGTTCAGCCTTCCTTCCTTCCTTCCTTCCTTCCTTCCTTCCTTCCTTCCTTCCTTCCTTCCTTCCTTCCTTCCTTCCTTCCTCTCCCCCTACCCTCCATTCTCTTCCTCCTTTCTTCCCTCCACAGCCTCCAGGGTCATGTTGTGTCTACTCAGCATCAGCTGCTCTTCTTGTTGACTCCTTGGAAATGGTCAGGCATGGGCATTTCCCACAGCTCAGTGGCTCCTTTCTCACTTCTCCAGGCACCCTCATCCCTCACCAAAGCTCTGGAGAACTTTGTGACACCCAAGAATCTGGATGGAAAATACTGCCTCAAATGTAGCAGGTAAGATGATTTCTAACAGCTTATTAACACTTGATTCTGTGTGTGTCATCGAGCAGAATCATCTTCTCATGGAGGTTTAAAGCATGATAATGAGACATGGGTTTTTTTATGTGATCTTATGGCATGGAATAGCTTTAAAATACTGTAAGGATATGTGAGACACAAAAGCTTGTCTGGTCTTGTTGGGTGAAGATAGGGTGCATTTCAACACTTGGCTCTGTTTTGTTTCAAGGTGTGAGAAGAAGGTAACCGCTTCTAAGAGGGTTACAGTCCATCGTGTGCCCAAGGTATTCACGATGTGCCTGGAAAGGGCTGCTGATCACACAGGCAGAAAGATCAGCAAGGTGTGTATGCAACTGCAGTGCAACTTTCCCTTTGAAGCAGGAGATTTCCCAAAGCAGTACACTCTTTCAGAAGCTGCTCATGTTGGGGTTTTTGTGTTCTGTTAACGGTAAAGGGGAATTCCTATAGAGAGAAGACCTGGACTCTGCTACAACAGAGCTGCTTTGGCTGAGAACAGTTTCCTGCTGCCCAAACCATTATGTGCTGAAGGGCTGTTCCATGGGGTAGTTCAGGATAATTTCTGAGCCCACTTGGTCTTTCTGTAGATTGTTGAATATCCTGAGTACTTGGATCTTCGGCCATACATGTCTGACACAGCTGGAGAACCCCTCCTCTACTCCTTATATGCTCTTGTGGTGCACAGTGGTGACACCTGTCTTGATGGACACTTCTTCTGCTATACAAAGGTAAAGAGCAACTTCCATCTTGATAAAGCAACATGTGCTGGGAAAACAAACTTCCTTGTCAGTGTTACAGGTATTCAAGGCTTTTGGGAGAGAAGGTCTATTTTAAGGCTGATTTGGATTTGTTTTGGTGTACTCTTTGTTCAGCTGGTCTCTCTCTTTGGTGTTGTGGAGAAAATCTGCAGTTCCTTTCCAGAAATGGATGACTTTCTTTGCAGGCCAGCAATGGACAATGGTACAAGATGGATGATGAGTCTGTGGATAATTGTGGCATCCATGCAGTTCTCAGGCAGCAAGCCTATTTGCTATTCTATGCCAGGTAATAACCAGGGTCATGTGTTCAGAATATGTTTCCTTTTCCTGGCTTTGCTCTTTTTCTTCTCATCCTTGTGGGTGTTTCTGTCATAGGAGACAATTCTTCCCTGCTTACTTCAGTGCTGCCAATTCTGAGCTACGTCATACCAGTCCTTCTCTTGCTGGGCTTTAGGGTGCTGACCTGTGTAAGCTATGCCTTGTGTCCTTGTATGCTCTCTGAAACTAGGTCATGTTGAGAGGACTTAAAGGGGACTCCAGGAAAGATGGAGAGGGATTTTTTGTCAAGGAATGCAGTGATAGGACAAGAGGTAATCATTTCAAAGTGAAAGAGAGATTTAGATTAGTTATTACAAAGAAATTCTTGCATGTAAGGATAGTGAGGCACTGGCAGAAGTTGTCTACGAGCTTCTCTAAGGTGTGGCTGCCCCATTCCTGGAAGTGTTCAAGGTCTGGCTGGATGGAGGCTGGAGCAACCTGTAGGCATCCCTGGTCATGGTAGGGGGAAGTGGAACTAGATGGTAGTTTGGTTTGGTAGTCCAGCCCAAACTTTTCTAGGATTCTGTGAAATGAAGGCTGTAGGGAGAATAGAGATGATGACTTGTTCTGACTGGGGCAGACTTAGTGGGAAGACCCCTATCAAGTTTTCCATTGGTGACCTTGGTAAAACCTTCTCTGCTGTAGAAACCACTCCTAGAAAATGACTGAATCCCAGAGGAGCCTGCAAGGAATTTCTTAAACAGAGATCATTTTTTTCCCCCTCCAGATGCTCTGATTTGAAAATGGAAGGATTGGTGGCTTCCTCTCTGACACCATCCTATGCCCATTCCTTCCTCAGTCAGTGGGGGGCCAGCAATGACCAGGCGGGTTCTGCAGGGATGAATGGTCAACCTGGTAGGACTACGTCAATGCACTGCCAGAGGACAAGTGTCAGGGAGAGGATCCAGAGTAGATTCCTGCAGTGGGGCAATGATCACTGCAGCTGGTTCATGAACAGCACTGACTCCAACTCAGCAGGGAGGAAAAGAAAGAGAAGTACTCCTCCAGGTCGTGACCATGTTGTCAAGGATGGCACAGCTTCAAGGCCCTTGAATAGAAGCTGTCAGTGGGCTCCTGTACCCAGTGCTGCTTGGATGCAACATCTGCCAAGACAAAGAGAGCAGGGCAGATCACCACAGAGGGGCTATAATCTCCGCAGACGGTTTGTGGAGATCACAGACTACCACCAGTCAGCAAAGAGGAGGAGAAAACACTCGTTTGGAACAAACAGACAGAAAAGACAAAGCCAGAATTAAAACCCCTTGTTGGTCTTGTGTGTATAATTTACAAGGTGTTTCCTTCTCTGTAGGTTTTGGGGCAATTAGTGGAAATGCCCCCTGTGGGATGTTTGTATAATCGTATTTTGAAAGCTGCATGCTTGCGTGTGCCCAACTGGCAATCTCTTATTTTTAAATATGGAGTTCAAGTCACTCAAAAGGACATGAACTGGACAAGCCAACAGTGATAGGGACTGAAAAAGGCTAGATGGCTGGGCCCAAAGGGTGCTGCTCAGTGCCACCAAGTCCATTGTGGTGCCAGGAACAAACACTGTCTCCCATGAATCAGCACTGGGATTGATCCTGGTTAACATCTTCTTCAACTAATGGTCTGTCTTCTGGGGCAGAGGACATACTCAGCAAATTGACACATGACAGCAAACTGGAAGAGTAGCACTTTGGCCAGGGGTTGTGCTGCTGTCCCTGAGTGACCTAGGCAGGCTGGAGAGACAGGCTGACAAGGATCCCTTGCAGTTGAAAAAGGGAAGTGTAAAGGGTGCCGAGCACCAGCAGAGGCTACTGAGTGAGCCCATGGAGGCTCCATCCTTGGACATATTCCATAGCCCTCTGTGCATGATCATGGAGAAGTGGCTGCAGGTGCCCTTGCTTGAGAAGGGGGGTGGGAAAGTCCTGATTCACCCTCCAGATGACCTTCCTCCCCATCCTGCCACAGTGTCCAAATACGGCCCCCTTGCAGTTGGCCCTGGATCAGCTAGCAAATTTTGAGGATAAATGCCTTCTGCTGCTACTTGCCCTAACCATGTTCCTATACATTCTACTTCAACCAATCCTTTCCCAACACACAAGGACCATCTGACCCCTGTTGCAGAGACCCCTTCTTTACTTCCCTTATTGCCTCCCTGGGCGTGGATTGTCTTTAATTACCTCTGCGAGAATGTACAAACTTCTTCAATATTCTCCCAAACAATTCTTTGGAGATATTTTGGGAACAACATACCTTTTGCCAGGACCGAGCTTTACCTGTGCTACCCCCATGGGTGCTCTCTCAGTTTTACTTCCTGAAAATTCCATTGACTGGTGAGATTTTCAGTGGTTCTTCCCTGTGAACTCTTCATGGAGCCCCTGGTCCATCAATTGTCTGTCTCAAGTGGACACTATCAGGTACCCAATCAACTGCCCAGTGCTGGCCTCCACCAAAAAGAACAGATCACCAAAACTGAGTGAGGGGCACCTTCAGCTCCCCTTGCTGCCCCTGGATGGTGAAAAGGATCCCTAATGAGTTCCCATTTTGTTAGGAAAATTAATCCTCTGTGTCAGAGGTTTATGTCAGAAAAGGAAACAAGGAAATCCTACTGCCAACCGGGCGTCTATGTACAAATCACGAATGGGATGGGACTGCTGAGGAATGGATCTTAAGCTGTTTATTGTCTAGCATCAGTCTCATTACGTGGTTAGGAAAATGGGAAAATGCCAGCACCTCACATCCCCAGCAGCAGACCAAGAACTTAATATTACAGCTTACTTGGCAAGTTTTTTGACCAATCACACAAACAAAAAACACATTGACAGTATGTCTATCCAACCACTATAAGCACACGTACCTTTTGTTAAAATAATGCTTTCTTATTTTGAATAAAATACCTGCTTGCAAGTCTTAAAACACAATGCATACAGCTCCATTATTGTTTTGGACTTCCTAATATCTTTCTAGATATACTTTTCTGTAGCTTAGGGAGTTATTCTAGCCAAGCGTAAAGACACAGACCATTGTTCCATGTGTCCTTAATTTTCTACTTCTTATATAATTTTTCCACTGAAAAATCTTATGGCTGCTGCTTAGCTCTAATTGCAGTTCTGCTGTCACTGCGGCCGGCCGTTTGCACCTTTCCAAAATCCTCTCATTTTCAGGATTCCCACAGGTATCAGGTCAGACGTGGAGATTGGGCCAATAAGGGCATTCAGGGATTTAGTTTCTGTCAGCATTAGTTTTGGAGAAATACAGCAAAACTTGCAAATTTGGCCAGGGCTGGGCAATTCAGCTGGGCACACTAATGTCATCCAGTGTGAGTGACTGAAAAACTGAGGTCATTTTCCATGGGAAAAAGAAGTAATTTCACCAGGGTCTGGGTATCACATAAAAGCTGGCATTTGGGGCTCTGAGGACTTGCAGGGATCTAGATTCTGACCACTTCAGTTTTGGAGAAATCCAGCAAAATTTGGAAATTTCTAGCTTGGGTGGCCAGGGTGGGCCAGGGCGAGTGGCTGCAAACAGAGGCTATTTTCCAGGGGAAAAAGAAGTCCTTTGCCCAAGGTCTGGGCATCAGATGAAAACTGGTGTCTGGGGCTCTGAGGACTTGCAGGGGCCTAGCTTCTGGCAAATTTAGTTTTGGAGAAATCCAGCAAAATTTGCAAATTGCTAGTATGGCCAGCACCAGTCATACGGGGCAAGTGGTCGCAAAAAATGTCCATTTTGCAGGGGAAAAAGAAGTCATTTGCCCAAGGTCTGGGCATCAGATGAAAGCTGGCATTTGGGGCTCTGAGGACTAGCATTGGCCTAGTTTCTGACTACTTCAGTTTTGGAGAAATCCAAGAAAATTTGGAAATTTCTAGTTTGGGTGTCCAGGGTGGACAAGTGCGAGTGGCTGCAAACAGAGGCTATTTTCCAGGGGAAATAGAAGTCATTTGCCCAGGCTCTGGGCATCAGATGAAAGCTGGCCTTTGTGGCTCTGAGGACTTGCAGCAATCTAGATTCGGACCACTTCAGTTTCGGAGAAATCCAGCAAAATTTGCAAATTTCTAGCTTGGGTGGCCAGGGTCACGTGGCGGTGCGACCACAAACAGTGGCCATTTTCCAGGGGAAAAAGAAGTCATTTCCCTAGGGTCTGGCATCAGGTGACAGGTGGCATTTGGGGCTCTGAGGACTTACAGGGCCTTATTTTCTGGGATCTTTAGATTTGGAGAAATGCAGCAAAATTTGCAAATTGCTAGCTTGGCTGGCATCAGTCATCAGGGGCAAGTGGTCGCAAACAGTGGCCATTTTCCAGGGAAAAAGAAGTCCTTTGCCCAGGCTCTGGGTATCAGATGAAAGCTGGCGATTAGGGCTCTCAGGATGTGCAGGGACCTAGATTCTGACCACTTCAGTTTTGGAGAATTGCATCAAAATTTGGAAATTTCTACCATGGCCGGCATCAGTCATCCGGGGCAAGTGATCGCAAATAATGTCCATTTTGCAGTGGAAAAAGAAGTCATTTGCCCATTGTCTGGGCATCATATGAAAGGTGTCGTTTGGGGCTCTGAGGACTTGCATGGACCGAGTTTCTGGGAGCTTTAGTTTTGGAGAAATCCAGCAAAATTTGGAAATTTCTAGCTTGGGAGGCCAGGGTGGGCCAGGAAGAGTGGCTGCAAACAGAGGCTATTTTCCAGGGGAAAAAGAATTCATTTCCCAAGGGTCTGGCATCATTTGACAGGTAGCATTTGGGGCTCTGAGCACTTGCAGGGGCCTGGTTTCTGGAAGTTTTAGTTTTGGTGCAATTCATTAAAATTTGCAAATTTCTGTCATGGCCAGCATCAGTCACCCAGGGCAAGTGGCTGCAAAGAGAGGCTATTTTTCAGGGGAAAAAGAAGTCCTTTGCCCAGGCTCTGGGTATCAGATGAAAGTTGGCGTTTGGGGCTCTGAGAACTTTCAGGGACCTGGATTCTGACCACTTCAGTTTTGGAGAAATCCAGCAAAATTTGCAAATTTCTATAGCTTGACTGTCCAGGGTCATTTGGCGGCGCAATTGCAAACAGCGGCCATTTTCCAGGGGAAAAAGAAGTCATTTCCCTAGGGTCTGGTATCAGGTGACAGGTGGCATTTGGGGCTCTGAGCACTTGCAGGGACCTAGTTTCTGCGAACTTTAGATTTGGAGAAATGCAGCAAAATTTGCAAATTGCTAGCTTGGCCGGCATCAGTCACCAGGGGCAAGTGGTCACAAACAGAGGCCATTTTCCAGGGAAAAAAACTGTCCTTTGCCCAGTGTCTGGGTATCAGATGAAAGCTGGCATTCGGGGCTCTGAGGACTTGTGGGGACCTTGTTTCTGAGAGCTTTAGTTTTGGAGAAATGCATCAAAATTTGGAAATTTCTAGCTTGAGTCTGGATTTCTCCAAAACTGAAGTGGTCAGAATCTAGGTCCCTGCACATCCTGAGAGCCCTAATCGCCAGCTTTCATCTGATACCCAGAGCCTGGGAAAAGGACTTCTTTTTCCCCTGGTAAATAGCCTCTGTGTGTGGCCACTCGCCCTGGCCCACCCTGGCCACCCAAGCTAAACATTTGCAAATTTTGCTGGATTTCTCCAAAACTGAAGGGGTCATTTGAGGGCACAGTCGGGGTTACTCCAAGTCATTTGGGTCATTTGATGTCACAGTCGAGGTTACTGCAGGTCTTTGGGTCATTTGAGGTCACGAGCGAGGTTACTGCATGTCACAGGGGTAATTTCAAGTCACAGTCGTGGTTACTCTAGGTTATTTGGGTCATTTGAGGTCATGAGTGAGGTTACTCCAGGTCATTTGGGTCATTTGTGGTCACAGTCGAGGTTAGTCCAAGTCATTTTGGTCATTTCAGGTCACAGTCAAGGTTACTCCAGGTCACAGGGGTCATTTCAGGTCATGAGCGAGGTTACTCCAGGTTGTTGGGGTCATTTGAGGTCACAGTTGGGGTTACTCCGGGTCACAGGGATTATTTGAGGTCGCAAGCGTGATTGCTGCAGCTCACAGGGGTCATTTGAGGTCACAGTCGGGGTTTTTCCAGGTCATTGGGGTCATTTGAGGTCACAAGCGAGGTTACTCCAGGTCATTGGGGTTTTTTAGGTAATTGTTGTGGATAAAGGTTAGTTGTAGGAAGTTGGTTTTAATTGTTTGAAAAATTATATTGAAAACTTGAATTTTTTAATGTGAAATAATGGGGAGTCATATTAAACTTTGGAGGATTTTTTTTTTTGTTAATTATTAGTTATGAAGGTAAAGCAAAAATTTGTTGTTAAAGAATGAAGGATTTTTAATTTTGGGGGTTTGGGGAAGTTTTTGGTTTAAACCATTTACTTTAATGTGGGATTGTTTTTTTTTTTCCTTAATTTTATTTAGTTTATTATTGGATTGTTTTTTGATTAAGATTTTAATTGGTGTATTAATTAGGTTGAGAAAAGTTTTTTTGGTTTTGAGTTAGACAAATATATATTATTTGAGTTAGTTGTTTTGGCTAAGATTATTTAGCTATTTGTTTTTGTTCTTTTATAAATAAAGTTGTACAATAAAAAGCAATTAAAACTTAACAATACTAATATGTAACTTATATCTGTTTTATTGTATTCAAGAGTTAATTTTAGTAGGATTTTTATATAGATATTAGTTTTTAAATTTTTTTTAACAAAAACAAAAATTTAAACTTTTGCTAAAAGATAATTTTATAAAACAAATATTTGACATACAATTGGCACACTTATAAATAACATTAACACAAAATTAGACTTTGTAGATTTTACTGATGTATAAGGAATGTTATGTGAGGTGTGATTTAGGGATTTTTTTGCTTGTTTAACAGTTTAACTGTATAGTGTTAACATAATCTTTCAATTTTTTAAAAGAGTTTTTAAAATTTTTTATAATTATGTTTTTGTGTTAGTAAAAGAAAATTAATTGCTGTTTTATTTTGAAGGGTTGCATGTTTAATGTTATTAACATTGGCTAATATATTGTTAATGGCAGAGGGTATGCTATTAGTTAGTTTGTTTGTTTAGTTAATATTTAATTTGATTTAATTGTTTTAAAGTTATTGTTCAAGTTAATTGGGGTAAAAATAGATTTGTTGATATTTTTTGTCGTTTTTTAAGGTATGAAATGATTTTGATAGTCTTTATTATAATGAGGAATAGATTTTTTTTATGATGTTATAGTTGAGGGTGTGATTATAGTCAGTATTTTAATGTTTCAAGGGTTATTTTTAAGGAGTGTTGGAATGTTTTTTTTTTGTAAATGAATTAATATTTTTTTAGGTAATTGTTGTGGATAAAGGTTAGTTGTAGGAAGTTGGTTTTAATTGTTTGAAAAATTATATTGAAAACTTGAATTTTTTAATGTGAAATAATGGGGAGTCATAGTAAACTTTGGAGGATTATTTTTTTGTTAAGTATTAGTTATGAAGGTAAAGCAAAAATTTGTTGTTAAAGAATGAAGGATTTTTAATTTTGGGGGTTTAGAAGTTGTTTTGGGAAGTTTTTGGTTTAAACCATTTACTTTAATGTGGGATTGTTTTTTTTTCCCTTAATTTTATTTAGTTTATTATTGGATTGCTTTTTGATTAAAAGATTTTTTATTGGTATATTAATTAGGTTGAGAAAAGTTTTTTTGGTTTTGAGTTAGATAAATATATATTATTTGAGTTAGTTGTTTTGGCTAAGATTATTTAGCTATTTGTTTTTGTTGTTTTATAAATAAATTTGTACAATAAAAACAATTAAATCTTAACAATACTAATATGTAACTTCTATCTGTTTTATCGTATTCATGAGTTAAGTTTTGGTAGAATTTTTATATATATATATAAATTTATATAAGTTATATACTAGTATTGTTAAGTTTTTGTTGGTTTTTTTTGTAAATTTGTACAATAAAAAGCAATTAAAACTTAACAATACTAATATATAACTTATATCTGTTTTATCATATTCATCAGTTAATTTTTAGTAGGATTTTTATATAGATATTAGTTTTTTGTTGTGGCGCATGGTTCATTTGGTTGGTTCTGTTTCCCCCTAAAGCTATAATGGTTCGGTCCTGGGATCCCCCTCTCCCCCTCCCCTGGAACCTCTCTCTCTGAGAGTGTCAATTCGTTCTCTCCCCCCCTGTTTCCCTGGTTACCTTCTGTCAATCCCTCCCCAAGTTCTGTCCATCACCCACTGTCTCCTTCCCATATTCCAGAAAGTTCTCCTTTCTTCGGTGGGTGATTGGATCGGATTTAAACTTCTGCTAAAAGTTAGTTTTATAAAACAAATATTTGACATACAATTGGCACACTTATAAATAACATTAACACAAAATTAGACTTTGTAGGTTTTACTGATGTATAAGGAATGTTAGGTGAGGTGTGATTTAGGATTTTTTTGCTTGGCTTATGTTTGTGTATTTGTTTTTTGGTTTTGGATTTGTTAACACATTTTGGGGTGTGATACGGTTTGGTGGTTTTGGTTGGGGTTTACTTAATTTTAGCACTTGTAGAGGGAGAAGCATACTTTTTGTTGTAGGTTATTAATTGGAAAGGATTTTTAATTTGTTTAGGTTCAGTGTTTCTAATTAAAACACGTGGATTTTTTTTTTCAATTTTGCTTGTGTGTTATTTGAAAAGTGTTTAAACATCAGTGGATTAGGTTTTGTAAATGAATTGCTTAGGAAATTAGAAATCTATAAAGTTTTGTTTAGTTTCATTTGGGGTGTGACTTTTGCTTCTTCTTTTTGTTGATTTAAAATGCGTTTTATTGTTTGATGTGTCTTTTTAAGAAATGCTTGGTTTGTGGGAGCGTGAGGAATACTAAAGATGTGGTGAATACTTTATTCTTTTAGAAATGTGGTTAATTTTAGAGATATGTATGTGGGATTATTGTTGTTTTCACTTCTTGGGGTACGCCCTTTCAATCCGGGTGCGGTCCCGCCAATCTCAGTTGCAGCCCGGCCCCTCAGCATGGCCCCACTCCCCTGTACAGCTGAGGTGCTGCTTCTGCTACCGCCGCTTTGGGAGCTGGCGGAGCTGTGTACCTGATGCCACAGCCTCGGCAGGCGCTGTTGGGGCCGGGAAGGGCGGGAGCGGGAGCTTCCCGTTCAGGTCCTGGCCGGGATTTCCCCCAGGGAAAGGGGCAGACTGCGGGGAGCAGGCAGACTTGGCCCCTGCAATGGCTGCGGTGGGAGAAGGGCTTGCCGGGGACGCGGGGTGGGAGGAGAGGAGAGTGTCGCGGAGCCAAGCGCGGTGGGAATGGGCGGGCTGGGAGTAGTGGGGTCGACGCTGCCTATGGTTGTGACTGGCTGGTCCGGCCCTGGGGCTTAAATAGCGTGCGTTGGGGGCCGGCATCGGCATCTGTTCGGCGGCGGAGCTGGGAGCGGCGGGAGGCCACTCTAGGGAACTTGAAGGTGATAAAGAGGACGCCGAGGGGGAGCAGGTGCCTTGAGAGGTAAAGTGGGGGGTGCCTGAGGGTGACAGGTGAAACAGCTCTGGGATCACCCCTCACCTCACCCTAAAAACCACCCCTACCCGGCTGGAGAGTGCACGGTGGAGGTTAGGGGGAGCCAAGGGACAATGTCGCGGGGCTTGGGGTGATGCAAAGACATTCGGGCTGAGGCGCAATGAGGCGGGGTTTGACAGGGGGAGAGCTGATGCTGAGGGTTGGATGTACAAAGGACAGGACAGAGGATACCAGGTAGGGTTAGGGTACGGGTGCAGCAGCCCTCACCCCAACCCTAAGCTAATCCTAAACAGCACCCCTAGCACACCAGTTTTCCCCAGAGTAGCACAAAGCAGCAACCCTGATGCTGGGAGAGCCCCAGAGCTCTCCCAGCAGCTGCAGGCAGCGACCGTAATAAAAAGGTAGCAAGGATGTTTCTGGGCTAGAGTGGAGGCTGAGCAATTTTTTAGGGTTTTTTTCAGGGATTTGAAAGGCTATTTTTGGGTTTTTTTTGTGGGAGTTCAGTAGTAATTTTCTGGGAACATTTAGGATACTTTTGGGGCTTTTAAAAGATCTTGTTAGGGTATCTTAAGGGCTTTCTTAGTACTTTTTAGAATTTTTTTGGGGGGTGTTGGGTGTTCTTGGGGCTTTTTTAGGACTATTGGGGTATGTGGAGGACATTTTTAGGACTAGAGTATTTCTAGGACTTTTGAGGAAATTTTTAGGGTTTCTCAGGGTCTTTTCAGGGCATCTTAAGGATTTTTGGGATGTGTTTAGAGGTCTTTTATGATTACTTAGGGTATATTTAGGGATTTTTAAAGGTTCTTTGGAGAATTTTAGGGTTTTTTTAAGAGTTGGATATTTTTCATGCATTTTAAGGGTATTCTGAGGCTATTTTTAGGTTTTTGTGGGGTTTTTAGGACACTTGGAAGACTGGGGGTCTTTTAGGGAATTTTTAGGGTTTTTTAGGGTCTTTTCATGGTACAACACATGGAGGCCGAGGGCCACTATGGGGGCTTGAGGGTGACAGAGGCTGGGAGCCTAGGGAGGAACAGCGAGAGGGGACAGTGGGTGGCACACAGAGATGCTGAGGGTGGCAGGGGCAGCTGGAGGGTGACACAGAGAAGCTGGGGGCTGAGGGACAAAGGAGAGGGATTAAGGGTGACACACAGGAGCTGAGGGGCAGCTGAGAGGGGCTTGAGAGGCAAAGGGTGGGCTTGAGGGTGACAGACAGAGCCTGAGGGCTGGGAGGCAGAGGGAGGGGTTGAGGGGTAAAGGGAGAGGTCTTGAGGGCTGGATAGTCCAGTGCAGATCAGGGCTACATGGTACAGCTTAGGAGGCAAGTTAGGGTTCAGGTGCTGCACCCCTCAGCCGAGCCCTAGCCTCACCTTAAGCAGCCCCCCTAACAACAGCCTTTTCCCCCAACAGCAGTACAACACAGCAACCCTAACAGCAAGAGCAGAGCCAAACCCTCCCAGTGGGACAAGACAGCAAGCCTCACACCAGGACAAGGACAGAACCCTCAGAGAACAAGAAGACCCACTGCAAAAAAGTAGGGGCAACATCTGCGGGCTAGAGAGCAAGAGGTAGAGTTTGGAGGCTAGGCATGTTTTTTTGAGGTTTTTCCCCGGACTTTTAAAGATATTTGGGGGATGTTGGAAGGTTTTCTAGGACTTTTTTGGGATTTTTTAGGGTATTGTTGGGGCTTTTTTCAAGGTATTTTAGGAGTCTTGAGCATATTTTGAAGATTATGGTCAGGGTCAGAGGAAACACCCTCTGAAAAGGCAAGGTTTTAGGACTGCAGTGGAATGCTTTAGAAAGTGGAATGCAGTGGTGGCACAGAGGGTTGGGTCCCACACTGCTGGTCCAAAAGTTGTAAGTTTTAGACCCAGCCAGGTTGTTTTGTTTAGGGTTAGATGCTCTCAGCTTTGGTCTGGGAGAAATTCTGCACAGAAAAACTCACCCCCTGAGTTTCCCGATGCCAGTTTGCAGGAGGTGCTCGTCACTGCCAGGACAGCTCAAGTTCTCGGTGGGGGCAGTTTTGCTCCTGGAGAAATCCTGCGCTGGCTATCTTGCGTGTAAAACCAAACTCACCCCTGCTGCGTGCCGATGTCTGTTCGCAGAAGAACTCCAAGGGCAGCAAGAGTTCTTGGTGTTGGCAGCTGCAGTCTGTGAGAAATTGTTCTCTGTCTGCAATTTCGGAGGCAGAATCCCAGATTTGGCCACAGGCACACAGAAAAGTCTGTTAATTTCCTTGGAAAGGGAAGTCTGGCACCCCATTGTTTAGGGGCATAGGAAGGGATTTGGAGGGGAGGGAACTCCCCACAGAACCTTTCTTCACCTCAGCCCCCACTCCATGGTCTGGCAGCCCCCCCGTGTGAGCAGCCGCTTTCAGGGGGCTACCCGGGCACACCCGCACAGGGAGCTGCTCATCCAGAGGGCCTAACGGGGGTATCCCAAGCCTCCCTTCAGGAGCTATGATTGGAGCATCCAGCAGGGACCAGCGAGCAGCTGGACCCACTCAGGCACAGAGCATCACTTTGAGAAAATGCTAAGGGAAGAACTCTTTTGCCAAGGGGCAGCACCTGAGCAGGCTGGGCAGCATGTGGGGTTCCACGGGAGAGCTTTCAAATTTCCCTTTTCACTGTATCAGTCCCTCCCCAGAGCCCCCAGGCCCTCCACAGTACTCCAAGAAAAGAGGAGGGTTAGTAAGAAAAAAGGAGGGGAAATTGAGGGGAAAAAGTCTTCCATTTCCAATATTTTCTGTGTGCAGATTGTGAGGGAATCTGCGTTCCTTGCAATTTTAGTCATCTCAGTTGAAAGAATCCCTGCCTCGTCTATGGTGTTAGGGGTGTTAATTGACAGGGAGTCCCCATTTTCCATTATTTTCCAGTTCAAATGGAAGGGGAAAACCTTGATATTTTTTATGGGTTTGAATTAAGGGTAACCGCCTCCTTTTTGTTGTCCTAAGGCTTAAATTGAGGGGGAAGTGCAGTTGCCCCTCCTTCTTAAGGGTTTGGATTGAGGGAAAAATCCCTCTTTTTTCATCACTGGAGAGATTTAAAGTGAGGAAAACCCCGCTTTTCCCAATATTTTAGGGGATTAAATGAAAGGGAAGAAGCCATTTATTTACCATTTTATCAGTTTCAGTGGAGGCAACTGCCCCATTTCATTATTATAAGGGGTTCACCTGAAGAAAGCTGTGCCATTTTCAGCATTTTAAAGGTTTAAAGCTACATTTCAGGGCACTTCTTTCTGTGCCCTAGGACCAAATATCCCAGAGAAGGGTGAGTCTGGCATGTACTTAACCCTTACACTGCCTGGGAGAGTATTATTTTTCTTATTTTTATTTATAATGTAGATAGCCTTAATAGAGGTCCCAAGGAGACTTACTCATATCATTAATATTCTTCTCCACCCTACTTAGTCACACATTAAGTATTACTTAGCAATCACTAAGGAATAATTTTGTAAGGTAACAGCAAATTACCCAATTTATCTAGCTATGCTGCCTAAACACAAAGTTTTATTTCTTACCAATTTTCTGCCCTTTTGCTCTAAGTAGCTGCAGCAAAAAAGAAAGTGTTGTCATTTCCCTGAAGAGTTTTCTCCTGTAGCAAGCCCTTTAGCCCCCTGGAATTCAAGTCAGAGGAGCCAAACAGCTGCAGCCGCTCTGAGGGCCCCCTCCCTTTTCCTGGGCACCGTGGCAACGAGAGGCGGGCCCCATCAGGGGTATATTAACCCCAGGCTTTGCTAAGGGGCCTCATTCCCTCTCTGAGATCTGCTGGGATAAGAGCTCTCCTCTCATTTTGGTGAAGAGGCTCTTTCAGCTTATCTCAGCTTGTTTTCAGCAGGTGCTTTTGGGCATGTGGAGCAACAGAGGCTTTGAAGGTACTGTGAAGAAAACAGTATTGAACACAAGAGAGTATTTAAGTTCATGATATTGGATTTTATGTTTAGGGGTGGTAAGGTGCTTTTGTAATTTCTGGTTTTGTTCTTGGTTTGGTTTTTATTTTATTTTATTTTTTTTTTTTAGGAGAAGTGCAACTTCCAGAAATTCCAGGTTGTGTGAAGTACAACCCTTTTTTTCAGCAAATTCATCATGTCACCAAAGGGATCTGCCTTGTGTCAAAGATGTTTGAGATTGAGGCTTCAGATGAGTTGAGGATTGTGACTAGGAGAGGGAGGGTGAGCAGGTATCATGTTAGGAGTTATTGTGGGGGTTTTTCATGGCAGCAGGGTGAGAAATGGTGTCTATTTGAGGGCCCCCCAAGGATTTTCACAACTGTAGCAGAGGCATTCACATGTCTTTACAGCACACAAACCCATCCACTGCAGTCACAAAAATGCCATGTAACTTTGCCTCTCTCTAACCCAGGTGCCACTCATAATAACAGCCACAGCCTTGGACTCAGGATGAAGCTGGAGACTGGAGGACCCAGGCACACTCAGGAGAGGGCAAGTAGCCAATTTGCTGGGATTTGGCCCACATAACACAAAACTCATACATTGTTTTTGGTTTTCTTTATTGTAGCTGACTGAGAGGCTAACAGGCGATCATGGCAGACCTGCTTGGAGGCAGACTCATTTCAGGTCCAACATGGATTTACATCACCAGTCATCCAAAAGATAAGTCGAGGGCCACGACCTGGAGATGGGACAATTAGAGAGTAGTGGGTTGGAAATTCCTGGGACAGATTTAAAAACTAGCAGAGAGTAAAGGGATGTCTTCTAAGTGGCCTCTTAAGACAGCTCAAGGGAGACACTCTACTTCTGAATGCAGCCGTAGGGCGTGCAGTGCAGAACAGTTCCAGTCTATGTTGTGTTGTCCAATGTACTGTGTTACCTAGTATGTCTTTGGGGTTTCTTGGATCAAATATCTCTGCCTTTTCCCGTCGAGGCCCTTAGCACAAGCATCAGCTGTCATCTCTAGGTTCTCGGCAGGATGCCGATCCCATTTGTTCTTTTACCGGCGGGCTCAGCCACGTCTGAGTCACATCTCAGAAGCATCGAGTCAGACGTCTCTTGAGGCCTTGTGCCTGGGTGTATCACCATCCATCCTTTCCAGCCTTGAGTTGTAATATCCAGGGGCTTATAAGATTGTATTATATGGAGAATATTTTAAACATAGCATTGTCTCACCGCCATCTTGATCATCATGACCAACAGTTCTTATAACAGGTCACTCTGTTCTAGTCTTTTCTTGTGCTCCTTGGAGGAGCCTCCTCCATCCACTTTGCCTTAGCTTCAGTCTTCTCTTTTGGCATCCTCTTGGTCCTTGCCATTAATAATCTTGCCAGGAACTATTTTCTCATCCTGACATGGTGTGTAGCATAATGTGTTGTGTCTAGCGTCCCCTCGTTTGTCATGTCCTGTGTCACGAGTGTCTGCACGTATATGTCCCGGAGCTGCTCTGCCCTGCTGCATAGTCTGGTGCGATAGGACAAATGCTGGGGGCTTGAAATTAGTAGTGTGGGGTGTAGTTGAACCCTAGATGGTATTCCTGGACAGGCAAACAAGATGTTTGGAGCTGTGAAGTTGTCCTGCAGCCCTTTGGCTTTTGTCCTGACTTTCTTTCAGATGCAGATGGATAAAGTCCATGGCAGAGCACCCTATCCCAGGTGAGTGGGTTCCCCCAAGAAGGTCAGTTATTTTTTTCCCCGGTGAAAGCCTAATGGTGCCCGGGAAGCCTAAATGGTGACTCTGTTACAGCATTGTCCTCTTTCTTTATTTTTAGGAAGTAAAGCCATATGGCAGTAGTCAAGGTGAAGTGGGCAAGGTGAGCAGTGGAGAGAAGCAGTTGTTATTGCTGGGGTCTCAATTTCTGGTGCAACTCCAAGCCTCTGTTCTTGTTTGCGTGCCTTAGGTAATCCACTCAGGTTATGCCAAGCGCCCGTCACCAACCCGCTGATGGACCAAGTTTACTGCTGTTGTGAGCCCTGTGGATGTATTGCAGGACCCTGTGATGAGGCTTTGAAATTTTCAGCTTAAAGGTCCGTTCTGGGTAGCCCTCAGGAATGGCCAAGGAGTTGTGGTGAGTCGGGGAGGTATTGAGGAGGAGCCAGGGTCCACTCAATTCTCAGCAGTGCCACGTCACCTCGTCTCCTCTTCACGCAGGCGTACCCTGCGACGATGGCGTCGGTCTCAGAGCACTGCCAAAGCGTGCGGCCCGAGGAGCCAGTCATTCCTAAGAGGAGGTGAGTAGCAGAATTGTCGGGTTTTGGTTGATGTTCCCCTATGATCATGCGCTGATTTTTGGTTTTCTTTATCTGGCCAGACTAGGAGACAGCAGCCTGGTGACAGCAGGAACCTCCCAGATAGCCTGGTGGCCTTCCTTTGCATCTGATGTGGACTCTAATTCCTGCACATCTAAGAGATAAGTTGAGGGCTATGACTCACAGAGGGGATGATAGCGGGGTGCTGGGTTGGGACTCACAGGAGGGGGTTTTTGAGTCTGCTTTGGAGATAGGGGTGTCAAAGAAGTGGTCCCTTAGGCCACACAAAAGCCAAGTGTCACTTTTGATCCCAGTGCCATGGTGAGCAGGGCAGAGCAGTCCCGGTGTGTGTTGTGTCACTTGTCTGTTGTGCCTTATGTGGTGTTTGGCTGTCTCATGTCTTTTACCTTAGCCCTTTGAGGGGCCTATCAGAAACCCTGCCATCATTCTTAGCATCTGTGATCTCTGCTTTTCTTGGCCTGGCACCAATGCCACAGAACTTTTGACTCGGGAGCTCAGACAGGCATCAGAATTGCATCTCTCTTTTAGAAGCATCCAGTTCAGGTGTCTTTGAAGGTATTCTTCCGAGCTGAACGGACAGCTGAGCAATGCAAAGATAAATTATTGCGGATTAGGACTTGTAAGAATGCGAGGATAGGTAGGGGATTCCGACCATGGAATTCTCAGACATCCATCTTTGCAGTTCTGAGAAATCATTCAGTTAGCATCTTCTTCCTCCAGGGCTCTCTGAGGCTCGTAGGCTCACTGTCGGTCTCACCTCAGTCATTTCATTTTGCATTCTCAGGGTCCTTGAAGTCATTTTTCTTGCCAAGAGATTTCTGTCCCTGTTGTGTCCCCTTTGTCATGTACTGTCCTGTGTCAGGGGTGTCTGAACATGTTTGTGCCGGGGCTGCTCTACCCTGCTGCAAAGCCTGGTGTAGGTGTAATAGGACAAGTCCCAGGGGCCTTGAAATTTGGAATGCTGGGTGTAAGTGGGCTCTGGATGGGATTTGTAGACTGAGGCAAGACGTCTGGAACTCTTACGTTATCCTGCAGCACTCTGACTTTTGTCCTAACCTTCTTTAAGATGCAGCAGGAGGAAGTGTGTGGCAGAGTGGCCCGTGCCGGGTGAGTGCGTTCCCGCGAGCGGGCCACTCGCCCTGGCCCACCCTGG